>NW_024062720.1:1200000-1627826 GCF_006381635.1 Hibiscus syriacus | reverse complement strand
AAAAGTGACATGAAAGTAAACCATGTGATATGCACATGTGATATGTGACAGAAGAAAAGTAATATGTGATCATAAGAGAAATGAAAGTGTATAAATGAAAAAAAAATGTCCATGTTATTGTGAGAGCTAGAGGTATAGTTGGCATGCCAAGAGTCGAGGGTTACCTATGTTCTAAGGAACATATGAACAGTTTACCGAGGATCTTTATGATCTCTGGATAGTTACCGAGGATCTTTATGACCTCTGGATAGTACCGAGGATCTTTATGACCTCTGGATAGGTCATTCGAGACATTTATACGAGCTGTGGTGACAGCATAGTGGTGCACAACCTCAATAGACTCACGTATCTACAGTTCTCACAGGTGTACCATGGGCTAATAAAGAGATAATATTAATAAACTGGATATGATGATATGTTTGTTTCCTTGTGAAATGTTATGTGTAATATATGATGGTACAAATGGTAATTATAGATTATATGATAAAAGGAATCAATGATAGTGATAGGAATGAAGATGATGATAGAGTTGCTTGTGTGTATGTGATGTACGATAGGATCTATGTTTTACATAACATGATATCTATATATGTTATAGGTATACGTGAGTACATGTTAAGGTATATGAATGAGTATAATTGATTGACATAATGATAATACAAATCTATAAGATATATGATGGATCTAAAAGATCATAGGAATAGGAGATAAGAGATATGAATGATAATGACATATATGTATGTATGTACTTGTTATGTAAAAGTATGTGAGTTATGTGAAATGATGGTAGTAATTGTTTATGTATGATTACTAGTTAAGTACATTATATGTTTATTGCCTCACTAAGTCTGTGACTTAGCGTGTAAGTGATTTACACGTAGGTACCAAGAATTGGGAAGAACCGAAATAGGAGCGGCAAGAATAACAACACTGCTAGAAGATCAGATCAGAAGTAACGGAGAAAATATGTCTTTTGTCGTGTATAGTGTTGGCATGTAAGAAAAGTGTTAGTTACAAATGCTCTGATCAGTTTTGTCTTATTTTGGTTAACTCGTGTACAGTAAAAATGTTATTTTAATAAAAGTTTTAAATTTCCTTGGTTTTTATCAAAAGTTAAAGTTTGAAAAGTCAATGTGACACCTCAGACTTGTATCTGGGTCGGATATGGGTTGAGGGTGTCACACTATTTTCTACAATTTAGAAACAAATTCTTACTGTAAATTATCGACAACATTAACCAAGCTATTTCCTGATCTCTTAAAGTTTGATGCATTAGATGGCTCAAATTATCGAAGGTGGTCCCAATGCATTCCAATCTTCTTCGAGAAGCTTTATTTGGATTACGTGCTACTAAAGCCACCTCTACCTCCTACTTCAGTGACAAGATCAGTTCCATCTGATACCCTCTACTGGTGATGAGGTTGTACCTGATTCTATCACTATTTTTGTCATTACTGTTGCTACCGTCATTGCTACTGAAAAGTATGAGAAAGATAACAAGAATGTGTGAGGACATCTTTTGAGCCACGTGTCGAACAAGCTCTTCGACATGTCCTCAAATAAGAAGTGCAAAGACAATTTGGGACACACTCGAGAATAAGTATGGCGTTGATGGGGGCATCAAGAAGTGCGTCGTTGGCGATTTGTTGAGATTCCATAAACCGGTGAAAAGCCAATTATATATCAAGTTCTTGATTATGAAAAGTTGGTATCCAACACCCTTGCTGAAGGAATAAAAATGTACGAGGTGCTATAAGCCAAAGTCCAAAACCGAGAAGCTGCTAAAGTCCTGGTCCAATTATAGCAACTCTCTCAAACAAAAAGAGAGACATTCGCTTGAGGAGTTGGTGGGCAATATGAAGATAGATAAGTTAACTGTTTGAAAGATAAGGTTACTAACTCTATTGGTCAAATGTCTTTTGAATATAACTTGGTTGATTTTGGTGTTGCCTTAAGGTCTAAATTCAAAAACACAGTGAAAGAGAAATCAAAACAATATGACAAACCTCATATGTGAACCAACTTCAAGAATCCAGGGAAGCCTAAAATTGAAAGAAAATCCGTTAAGTGTTATGTGTATGGTCGAGTTGGCCACAAAGCTTACGGTGCTAACATCGCTCAGACGTCAGAATGAGAACAAACCACAGTGAACATTGTGGAGAACAATGTTGATAATATCATTACAGCGGTGGTTTCGTAGGTTAATTTGGTGGAGAACGGTGCTGAATGGGTCGTGAACACCGATACTTTTAGATATTTTTGCGCAAGAAATGAGTTTTTTTTTATTGAGTTTGAGGATATGGACAAAGGTGAACGTGTATATATGGGGAACTCTAGCAGCTTGAAGTGGTAGGCATAGGCAAGGTTTTGCTCAAGCTCACTTCCGATAAAACTTTAGCCCTAAACAATGTTCTATATGTACATGCCCTTGTAAAAATTTAATAAGTGGCAGACTTATGAATAAGGCAAACATTAATTTAGTTTTTGAGGAAAATAAAATGATTGAGGAAAATAAACTTGTACTTTCCCGAAACGATGATTATGTTGGGAAATGTTTTCTAAATGGGGTTATTTCTTATAGAAACTCAACTTAATGAGAATAAAGCTACCACTTCTGTTTACACTGTTGAAACTATTTATATGGTCATGCTAGATTAGGGCATGTGAATATTCACTTTTTTTAAAAAATTGATAAAAATGAATATTCTACCAAAACTATACATAACTAGCTTTAACAAATGTGAGATTTGTGTAGAAGCCAATCATGTTAAACCTCACTTTAAGACAAATTCTAGAGAAGACTGAACTATTAGAACTTATATATTCTGATCTACAAACTTTAGAAACTCTGAAAGTAGAGAGGAAAACACTACTACATACTTTTGTATATGATTATTCGAGATACACAAATTATATCTCCTAATAACTAAAGATGAGACTGAGAACTATTCTCATTTATATGGTAGAAGTTGAGAATCAGTTATAAGACAATAAAACGGGTTAGATCTGATAGAGGTGGTGAATATGGATGAAATTTATTAAAAGAACTTTTTAAGAAGAATACATAATTCACTAAACTTATGCTCCCTACATTCCTCAATAGAACGATATAGCCAAGAGGGAAAAAAACTTTAAAAAAAGATGATGGATTCGTTGTTGAAGTTCTGGGCTAGCAGACAACATGTGGGGAAAGTCATTCTATCGGTAATCACTTTTTGAAAAGAGTAATCACAAGAAACTAGATTCTACTCATACGAATTGTGAAAAGGTTACGCTCAAAATATGTAATACTGAAAGTGTGGGGGTGTCTAGTTAAAGTAGGCTTACAGACTTTAAGAAGTCCATCATCGGTCCCAAAATAGTTGATGCAATGTTATAGGGTATGCTACAAATATTATGCATACAGTTCATGTTTACAAGACTACTCTATTTGTGAATCTAGGGATGTTTTCTTTGAAGATATTTTCCACTAAAGAAACCTAGATTAAATGAGGAAACAAAAATAGAAAAAAATCGTACTTCTAGTGTACTTGCTAGGGTTCTCAAGAGATTGAATTTAAACCTAGAAGAAGTAAAAGACAAAGAACTGAAACATCTTTAGACCAGAATTATCACTTCTTTTATTTTTGAGATAAATGATTTAGAGTCAATATCTTATCATATAGCTTAAATTTTCTATTAGATGAGGATCCTAAGACTTATGAGGAATCTATAAGATCTTGATGCTAGTTTTTGAAAAAACCCTATCAATGATAACTAGATTCAGTATGTTTAATCATACTTGGGAAGAGGTTGACTGCCTAGAGGATTTAAGCAAATTAGGAACAATGGGTCTTTCGAAAGAAACTCATACCAAATGGTTCGATCCAGCGGTATAAGGCAAGGCTAGTTGCCAAAGGGTTTCACTCAAAAGTTTGGCTTAGACTTCTTCGATACCTATTCTCCAGTAACAAAATCTCAACGATCATGCATCATTTGCACTATCCTTCATTCACAAATTGCAAGTACATCAAATGGATGTAAAGAATGCATTTCTGAATGGAGATATAAATGAGGATATCTATATGGAGCAACCTCTTGGGTTCGAAGCACCTGGACCTAGCATGGAAAGAAAAGTGTGTGGACTGAAAAGTCACTTATGGCCTGAAGCAAGCTCCTAAACAGTGGTATAAGAAATTTCAGAAAAATATCCTAAGTTTTGGTTTTGTTGTGAATGGTTCAGATGCATGTGTGTATTTGAGGATGTTTGTACTAATTGCATCATCATAAGTTTATATTTAATGACATGTTGATTTTCAGTACTAACATTCAGTCCATTAACAAAACAAAGAATTTCTTATCTACTAAATATGAGATGACCGATTTGGAGAAGTCGATGTGATATTAGGGTTCAAAGTTACCAAAACTAAAAATGGTTTTCTTTAAATCAACACATTACATTAAGAAAGTGTTAAAGAAGTTTGAAAATTTTTATGTCGTCTCTATTCGAACTAAATGAAATAGTGTTTTCCAAACCAAATATGCTAAAATATTGGAAGCCTAATGTTCTTAATGAATATACTCGTCCTGATATTACCTACGCTATGAGCAAACTTAATAGGTATACTCATAATCTAAGTGGTTAATATTGGGTTTCTCTTCGACGCTTACTCAAGTATCTTAAGGGTACGATGGATTGGAAACTTGAGTTTGTTGGCTATCATACTATTTTAGAATGATATTGTAACACCATTAGGTTTCTGAAAATGATAAAGTAAGCTCTACGAGTGGATATGTTTACTTTATGTGGTGTAGCGGTCTCGTGGAAATCTGCGAAGTAAACTTGTATTGCTCATTCCACTATGGAGTCAGAGTTTATAGCTCTTAACTAGTTGGGCAAGAAGTCAAATGGCTTAGAAATTTTAGTTGAAATTTCGTTGTGGGAAAGATGACTCCTCTAGTCTCCTTTGTGTGATTCACAAACTGCGATATGTGTGGCCAAGAACCAAGCTTACAATGGTAAGAAGAGACACATTCACATAAGACATGAATCTGTTAGACAATTAATAAGGAATGAAGTACTCTCCTTAGAATATGTGAAGTCGGAAGGAACTTAGCAGATCGCTTACCAAAGGGATAAGCAAGAAACTGGTCCTAGATTCGTCGAGCGCAATGTTAAAAAGGGCGCAAGGCGCCAAGGCGATAGAGGAATTATAGTCGAGGCGCAAGGCACGCGTCTTATTGTAGTGAGGTGCCACTTTTTGAAAATAAGAGATATACATATTTTCCAGTTGTATAATCAAGCAAAAAAACACATCTTGCAATGTAAACACCAAAGAATATTCATCATCAACAGTTTATGTATTAACTATCATGCATCAGTTCAAAATTATTTACATTCAATAATTTTGGGTAATACGAATAATATGATTCTTAATTGTTTAACTTCAACATGAATCAATCAATGAGAATGTATAATGCACATGAAACAATTAAAAAATTAAGTACTTTAAAAATGATATAAGTCCAACAAAAAGCTTTTCATTTCATTTAACTTTAATGTTTCAATTGAAAAGCATACGATATGACATTGCATTTTATCATTCAATATGAACTTTTTTATATTCTAAATAGACAAAGTTAGTTATTTAATAATATCAAAAGGATATCTAATAATAGGACATCATACATAATCATCTTCCTCGATCAAATTTGCCACCATATCATCTCCATCAGTGAGTGGTAGTCTTCATCTTCTTCCTCATCTTTATCTCCAACTCCATCTCCTTGCCTTAGGGATTCCCGTGATGAATTATCATCTCTTCCTCCTATTGATCTCCTTCTGATCTCAAGTGAATCATTTTTCATGAACTCCACAGCAGTGGCAACGTGTCATCTGTTGACGAAAACGGGTAAAGAAAACGAAAGAACACGAGAATTTACGAGGTTCGGCAATGTGCTTACGTCTCGGTGCCTAGGCGGCGCTAGAAGTTTTATTCAATGATTTTTTTAGGTCTAGGTTACATCTCTATTTATAATAGAAAACCCTGGTACATAATTACAAAATCAACCCTGTACCGTACCGCGGGGGCTGCGCCCCCCACCCCACCCACATAATTCGTAACCCCACAACGAGACTTTTATGAGCCATACATAACAAATCTCCACCTTGGCGAATATCCTGCCCCTTGGAAACTTCAATGTGGGTTGGGTTACCTTGCTTCTTAACAACTCGAAACATTCAACAAGTCCAAGCAATGCTTGAACTTGTCTGTCGTAACTGGCTTGGTGAACATATCAGCGGCATTCTCATCAGTATGTACCTTCTGAAACAAAACCTCTCCAGATGCAACCAACTCTCTGATCTTGTGGAACCTTACATCATATGTTTAGTTCTAGCACGATACACCTGATTCTTAGCCAAGTGAATAGCACTTTGATTATCACAAAGCAACTGAACTCCACCTTGTTGAACACCCAACTCCTTCACTAAACCAGTAAGCCATAAAGCTTCTTTTGCAGCTTCAGCCGCTGCCATGTATTCAGCTTCAGTTGTAGATAGTGCCACGACAGATTGAACAGTAGACTTCCAGCAAATAGGCCCTCCACCAAGAGTAAACACTACCCTGTCGTAGATCTTCTATATCCAAGTCACCTGCATAATCTGAATCCACATATCCTACAACCAAAGGGTTATCCCGCTGACTCCCAAAAACAATTCCATGTCCCACAGTACCTTTAAGTACCGAAAGATCCACTTGACTACTTCCCAATGTTGCTTACCAGGTTTAGACATGTACTTACAAACTTGACTAACAGCATGAGCTAAATCAGGACGAGTACATACCATCGCATACATCAAGCAGCCAACAGCATTAGAATACGGAACCTTTGCCATATCTTCAGCTTCCTTATCTGTCTTGGGGCACTGTTCTGATGAGAGCTTAAAGTGATTCGCCAATGGAGTGCTAACTGGTTTTTCGCTGCTCAAACCTTTCTAGCATTTTCTCAACATAACCCCGTTGAGATAGCCGCAGTTTCCTTGAGTCTCTGTCCCTGCAAATTTCCATTCCAAGAATTTTCTTTGCAGCACCTAAATCTTTCATATCAAATTCCTGACTCAATAAAGTTTTCAAACCGATAACATCATCCATGTTCTTCGCAGCAATCAACATATCATCAACATACAGTAATAGAAAAATAAAAGAACCATCAAGGCTCTTAACATAGACACAACAATCATACTCACATCGGTTGTAATCTTGATCATATAGGAGTCAACCGTTTATACCACTGTCTCGGAGACTGTTTTAACCCGTACAAAGATTTCTTCAATCTGCAAACTAAATGTTCGTTTCCAGGTTGAGTGAAACCTTCAGGTTGCCGCATGTAGATCTGCTCCTCTAAATCACCATGCAAAAAAGCAGTTTTAACATCCATCTGCTCTAAATGCAAATCCCAACTAGCCACCAATGCAAGTACTGCTCGGATTGAAGTGTGCCTGACCACAGGAGAAAAGATTTCATCATAATCAACTTCTTTCTGCTGTGAAAAACCCTTCGCTACCAAACGAGCCTTGAACTTCTCCCCCTTTTTCTGTTACTGCTGGTTTCTTCTTATACACCCATTTGCAACCAATCGGCTTCTTACCCTCAGGAAGGGGAACTAACTCCCATGTGCGATTGTGATTCAAAGACTCCATCTCCTCAACCATGGCTGCCATCCACTTGTCATTTTCCTGACTAGTAACGGCATCATGAAAAGTAACTGGATCATCACTGCTAACAGTAAGTGCAAAAGATACCAAGTCTTCAAAACCCAATCTGTTCGAGGCTTTATATTCGTCCGTCTCACCCTGTCTCTGGCGAGACTATAATCCTGCAAATCATCCGTAGTGGAACCACCAGAAGTCGGTTGAGAAGTTTCTGGTTTCTCAACTGGAAACTGCTCGAAATCTACCACTGTCGTGTCTTGCTTCTGCTGCAACATAGACTGTTCATCAAAACGACATCTCTACTAATCACAACTTTCTTCGCAACTGGATCCCAGAACTTGAATCCTTTGACACCTTTCTTGTAACCCAGAAAATGCACTCCTTCGATTTTGCATCAAGTTTGGATCTCTCATCAGCAGGTACATGCACATAAGCAGGACAACCAAAAATCCGTAAGTTATCAAAACTAACATCATGACCAGTCCATACCTCTTCTGCAACTTTCCCAGCAAGCGATGCCCTTGGCGATCTGTTGATAAGGTAACACGCCATGTTAACAGCCTCAGCCCAGAAGTGTTTGGGAAGCCCCGCATTCAACCGCAAACATCTGGCTCTTTCATTCAACGACCTGTTCATTCGTTCCGCAACACCATTCTGTTGTGGTGTCTTGCGCACTGTAAAATGCCTCTGAATCCCATGCTCCTTACAGAATTGTAGGAACTGTGAATCTGTGTACTCCGTACCATTATCAGACCGCAAACACTTGATTTTTCGTCCTGTTTGGTTTTCTACCTCAGCTTTCCACAACTTGAACTTCTCAAAAACTTCAGATTTCTGTTTCAAAAATACACCCAAACTTTCCGTGAAAAAATCATCAATAAAAGTAACATAGTACCTAGATCCACCCAAAGACGATGTCGTGGAAGGCCCCCATACATCAGAATGCACATAATCAAGAATCCCTTGAGTTGTGTGCTTCGCAGTCTTGAAACGGACTTTAGTCTGTTTACCAAGAACACAATACTTGCAAAAATCGAGCTTACAGCTTTTGACACCATGCAACAAGTTTCTCTTGTGTAATTCTGCCATACCACGTTCACTAAGATGAGCAAGGCGCATATGCCACAATTTTGTCGTATCATCACAGGACTCAACAGAGTGAACTCCACCTGCAACGGTACTCCCTAACAATCTGTAGATATTCCCTGCAGTCATCTTGCCTTTCATCACAGTCAATGCTCCTTTAACAATCCGAATGGTTTCCCTATCCTCGTCAGCCTTAGGGATAAAACCATTCTTGTGCAAAGTGCCCAAGGAATCAAATTCTTCTTTAAGTCTGGGATATGTCGAACACCACTCAACGTCCGAACGGAGCCATTGTGCATCTTAATTCTGACATCACCAATACCAACAATATTACAACATCGATCATCACCCAAATAAACCGAACCAGAATTAACCGGCCTGTATGTCGAAAACCATTCCCTATTTGGCGTGATGTGATAAGAACATCCAGAATCAAGAATCCAAGCATCCGTCAATTGTCGTTGAAATAGAAAGCATATCACCCTCACTGCAATCAGAAGTATCATCCTCGACCACGTTCACAGACTTGGATGAGCCATCACGCTTCTCATCGGTCTGCTTTTTCAACTTCGGACAGTCTCGCTTCATATGTCCCGCCTCCTTGCACTTGTAACAGTGAATCGTCTTCTTATCCCTGGATTTGGATCTGGAATTCCGCTTCCCGGACCCTGCCTTCTCTGGCTTCCGTCCACGATTTCGATTACCCTTGACATATAAGCTATCGGCTTGAGAGCTTTCCCCTGCATTCTGCTTCCGCTGGTTGTGAGCCAACAAGGCTGCAGTAATCTCCTCAACGTTGATAGTCTCTTTCCCATATGTAAGAGTAGTCACCATGTGTTCGTAAGAGGAAAGCAACGAACACAACAGAATCATCGCTCTGTCTTCATCTTCAATTTTCACATCAAGCTGAGCCAGATCAGAAACGATTTGATTGAAGACATTCACGTGTTGCGCCAAATCGTGATCGTCCTGCATCTTCAGCCCATACAGCCGCTGCTTCAGATACAGTTTTGTCGTTAAGGATTTGGACATAAACTGACTTTCCAACTTCCTCCAAATTTCGTCTGGAGACGATAGATGCATGACGTGATACATGACCTCGTCCGCCAAGCATAATCGTATGGTTCCTGCCGCTCGCTGCTGCAATTCTTCCCAATCTTCCTCATCCATCGACGCCGGCTTTGTAGGTCGCAAAGCCTTCAAGATCCCTTGCTGCGCCAATAGATCCTTCACCCTCGTTTGCCATAATCCGAAGTTACCCTGACCATCGAATTTCGCGACTTCGAATTTTGCTCCTGACATCTGATACCAATTGTTGACGAAAACGGGTAAAGAAAACGAAAGAACACGAGAATTTTACGAGGTTCGGCAATGTGCTTACGTCCTCGGTGCCTAGGCGGCGCTAGAAGTTTTATTCAATGATTTTTTTTAGGTCTAGGTTACATCTCTATTTATAATAGAAAACCCTAGTACATAATTACAAAATCAACCCTGTACCGTACCGCGGGGGCTGCGCCCCCACACCCCCAACCCACATAATTCGTAACCCCACAACGAGACTTTTTATGAGTCATACATAACATCATCCCCAAGTGAGACATACATCATCTTCAAATACAAACTTCTCTTGGGCATCTTCATATGTCATTCCAGTCAACCATTCATTGTTGTCATCAACATCTTTCAAATCAATTGGATTAATTTTATACTGTAATTTGAATCATTGAATCAATGATCGATTGTATTTGACATACACCAAGCCATTTAGTCTAGACTGTGTGAGCTTATTTCTCTTTTTGGTATGAATCTGTGAAACAATTGAAAAAAATATTTAGTTTATAATAATCAAAAGACCAAGAACTTAACATTACTAATTAAATAAATTGAGTTAACGACAATGACTCACATGCTCAAAAGTGCTCCGATTTATTTCACATCCCGGTGCGCTACAAGTAAGGCTCAAAATTTTTATGGCAAAGTACTGTAAAGTAGTTGTTGAATAACCATAACATGACCACCATTCAGTTGCAAAATAAAAAAACCATATATATATCATAGCAATTGTTATACTAATTAAAATCATATATATATCATAGTCACAAACTGTAGGATAACCAATGGATTGTATGCAATTGTAATAAAAAATAATATATATCATGTCACAAACTGTAGGATAACAAACTGGAAGTATGCAATTCAAATAACGGGAAATATGCAATTTTAATAAAAAATCATATATATATATATATATATAATTTTAATAAAAAATCATATATATATATATATGACATACACAAAATGGAAGTATAAAATTGCAATAAAAAAGCATATATAATGGTTATATTTGCCATTAAAATCGATCACGTCAACAAGAATGAGAGCTAAAATTGACAATTCATAAAATCAATAATTTATAATATATAATGATTAATTTTTCAATACCTAGAGCCTTAGACTTCCTATGTCTAATAGCCAATGAATTTCCAAACAATCCATATGCTTGCTTGTATACGGTAAGCTCTTCCAAAATCTTATCTTGCTTGTCAAGTATAGGGACCAACCTTAGGATACATGCATACAAACCATTTATCACTTCTTCACATTACTCAAGTTGAGGATTATCATAAAAGTATTTAGGATTAAGAAAATGACCAGTAGCATGTAAAGGACAATACAGTTGGTATTCTCATCTCTTGTCTATCATTTTAAAGACTTCGGGGTACTTGGATTCATTCCCATTAAATGAAGATGTTTTAGCACGGTCCATAATCTCATATATGTATCCCATGGCAGGTTTTTTTCTCTCCATCAACTTTTCTTAGTGCACGAACTAAAGGACCACTTAAGTTCAATGCATATACAACACCATTCCAAGAGGAAGGCATCAAAATAGTATCAGCAGCTCTTTTCTTCATGGTTCCTTGGACCATTTGTTATCTCTCTATTCTTGAGATACAAACATCTTTCTCAAGTTATCTTGTTGCTTTTGTATTCATGTAAGTGTGATAAAGGCGGTAGCAAATCTTGTCTTCGCCGACCTTAGCAAGTTTCTTTGTTTGGTGAATCGTCTCATCATATTCAAAAGACCTAGATTTTTTGATAAATGAAACTATTAATCTGAATCACCTTCTTTAGGGCCTTATCGATAACAGGAATTGGTCCAATATCTTCAAGAATAAGATTAATACAGTGGGATTCACAAGGAGTCTAATACAAATATGGATACTTTGCCATCAAGAGTGCACTTGCAGCTACGAAGTTGCTCCCGTTATCTGTAATAACTTGCACAACATTGTTAGCACCTACTTCATCCACAATTCTACTTAGTAATTCAAATAACTTATCACTAGTCTTTGAATAGATTGATGCATCAACAGACTCGAGGAACATACTTCCTTTTGAACAATTAACTAAAAAGTTAATGATTGTTCTTCCACACCGATCAGTCTATCCATCTGACATGATAGAATCATGTTTTCGCCTATTCTTCTCTATGATTTCTCATAGTCACATTGGTATTTGTAACTTCATTCTTCAACTGAGTGACTCTTACTTCATAAGCACTTGGTGGCTTTATTCCGATTCCAACTCTAGTGATTGAATCGATTGCCACTTTAAAGTTAGGATGCTTGAGAGCATTAGAGGGAATTGCAGCATTATACATCTATTTGGCAAAATCAACACATGTTTCTCCCTTTGTTCCTTCTTGTAGTCCTCATTAATGGTCTTTTGCTTACTCATTGTTTGTGTATGAGATTTGATAAAAGCATCCATTGGACCAACTTGTCTCGCCCTTTTAACATTTAAACTCATTGATGCTTTGGCTTTTTTCCCCTTTTGGGTCGGATCCTAACACTTGTATTTCATCTTCTTCATCAAATTCATCTATTTGATCATAACCATACTCATGTTGGTCATGCTCCAAATTAATCTTCTCTCGTTCTTCCTTTTTTAAGAAATATTCAATTATTTCTTGCGTCACATGATCAGGGCACTTGTTACAAGGTTTTATGTTTCGATATCCACCTACTAAATGTTGTTTAAGTCTATGGATTCCACCTTTGGAAACTTTCGAACAATATTTGAAGGTAACATTGTTTGTGACCTTAGGATCAACTAAGTAACAATGATTCCAACCCAAATCAGTTCTTCTTTCATTTTCCATGTTTGTCTCACTCTGTTAATAAAAGAACAATTTATTTATTAAAAAATAATAAATCAATGAGCAATAATAAATGGAATAATAAAAGTACAAATAGCTTTTTTCATTAACTCTAGTAGCAATAAAAGCAATGCAACAATAAGAGCACAAATGGAGATAAATGGAACAATAAAAGCAACGTTTGTAGCAGAGCAGCAATGAAGCATAAATACATAAAAAATGCATAACAAATAGCATACGTTGGAGATAAATGGAACAATAAAAGCAAAAAATAGCTAGAAATATAAAATAAAAATAAAATAAGGTCTTAGATCCATCGAGGGATGAGTTTAAAGCCCATTGGTTGAGGAATTCATGGTGGATACCCAACTTAGTTATCTAAGTTCAATGTGGTCAAATAAAACCATGGAAAGACTCGTAGTGTACATTGATACCTACCTATCCCTATGACGAATAATGTATATGCACAGGATGAGCTTGATTGCTCTTAATAAATTCATAGTCCAGGTTTTGGGTGGTCTTAGTGAGAAATGCTTGATGAATTTATTGATTTTAGTTGAATACCTACTCTTAATAAGTTAATAACCCAGAGTTGAGTGGGTAGTCTTAATTGAGAAGGACAAGATGAACTTATCGCTAGAAAGGTTGAGTTTTATGAAAACTCTTAATGAATTCAAATCCAAGAGTTTGGATGGTTCTACTGAAAAGGACATATTAAATTCACCGATTAAAGAGGTCGAATATTTATTCTTAATGATTTCTTATCCCTGAGTATGGGTGGTTCATTTATAATGAACTTGAAGAAAATCAACTTAAATTGTCCGTCCAGCTCAGTTGGTAGAGCGCAATGCTCTTAACCTTGTGGTCGTGGGATCGAGTCCCACGGTGGGCAATTCATAATTCTGACTCCCGGAGGTCTTCCACGGAAGCTGCTCTCAACCTGGCGTTGGGGGCAGCCTACTACCCTACCTCCCCCTCACCCCATTACATATGGGAACAGGGTCAACTAATTTTGAAGAAAATCAACTTAACCTTCGAGAGGTTGAGTTGTTTTAAAAGGCTCTTAATTATTTCATAGCCCAATTTTAGGGTGGTTTATGTTGAGATAAACCTGATGAAATAATCTACGTAAGTGAGAAGGATTAACCACCTTCTATGAAAAACATTTGGTCATTTTTCTAATACGCTTACTAGAATCCTGAGTTTAGATGGTCAAATATACACTTGTGCATATATATCTTACACATCGAGGACTTCGGTGGATGAAGGGATTAGTTGTGTGTTATGAGTTTACCCTTATCTTAGAAAGTTCAAATCTAGTTTCACTTGTCTAAGAGAACGATTGCTTATCATCACTATATATTAGTTCAAGATACGTTCACTAGTGCTTAAGCAACTAATTTCGCTATTGCTTTTCTAAGAAGATTATTTTTATAGTTTCAGAAGAATTATTTCGCATTAGTTGGGGAATGTTGGTAATGCATAAAAACACTATCCCACATTGAGTGGGAAATACCACTGGGCTTGGGTATCTATAGTGTTTATTCTTCTTTCTTTTATTGATAGAGAATATGAAACAATCTCGCGCGCCGTCGCCGCCATTCGTTTTGGCTCGTGGCAAATGGCAATACGTGTCTTCGACACATCCGCGCGGATTCTATCAGAAGAGCAGAGTTTATAACAACAGTTTTAGATGGAGTTTAAATTCGGAAATTAATTAGATTTATATTCTAATTTCGTTGTGGACAAATTACCCATGAACTAAGCTTATAAATAGATAAGCTTTCCAAGATTTTATATATAAGGTAGTGGTTTTCACCATGACATGGTTTAGGTTGTTAATTTTTCAATATTTTTATATTGTCTTGTCAGTGCTAACGTCTCATTTTGCAATATATATTTCCTACAATGTATAGTTAGATCAATTCTTCAATAAAAGAATGTTTGTTGATCTGATCATAATTGTGTAGCAAAACAACCAACCAAATAGTTTGGTTCGCTGACTACTCCTTTATCACTTAGTAAAGTGTCTCATTCGCCAGAGACAATGAGTTTTTATGAAGTATATTGAGTTCTTTTGATGTTGTTCGTCATTCTCAAGAAAATGTTTTGTTTTTCTTTATATTTTTTAGTTTAATATTTTTTGTATGAATTTTTGGTGTCTATTGTCCCTATTTTTCTTTTGTATAGTTGGATGCATTGTAATTATGATTCTTTTCGTCATTTTTATTAATAAAATTCAATTGTTATCGTTCAATATATATATAAAATAGGGGCAAAATTAAAATATTATTTATTGAGAGGGGAAAGTAACAACTTTATTAATATCATAATTTATTAATTTTGTAATTTATTAATTTTGTAATTTTGTAATTTTAAAGTCATAATTGAATTGGTTAACTACTAAAAATACCATGATATCGAATGTCAATGCTTCTATTTTATAGTTGTAACTTGTTAGTATTAGTTGTAACTTGTAAGTATTAGTTTAATTGTAATTTTCTTTACTAAGTATTGGTCCATGTACTTTAAACTTGCATCTAAATATGGTACATGCAAGTTAAAACTATATATAATATGGTCCCTACATTCCAAAATTTTACCCAAATTTGGTCCCTACACTTCAAATTTGATCTAATTGTTGTCCTTGAAGTAATTATCTCTTCTCCGGAGTGCCACATTTGGAATTCAAGGACCATTATCTCCTATCTTAGATGCCACATTGCAACATAGAAAGAATATTTCAAGGTCCGTGTTTAGATATTTTTAAAGTACATGAACCATATTTAGATATAATTTTAAAATTCAAAGACAATATTTAATTTTAAATTTTGTTTTTACTATCTGTAATTTCTTTTTTTTCCAATTAATTACATAACTAGATAAATAAAAAAGATAATATACTAACTATTAGTTGATTTAATGAAATAATATATTAAACCCCTTAAATAAAGATTAATAATTTCAACATTAAAATTTATAAATAAAAGAAAATTAAATTGAGAAATATATAACTCAATCTAAATTTACTGGCAATTACTTGTATGTTGTTGAGGTTGTCAATCTAACTATATATGGTTATGTTTGCCTTTCACTGGGATCAGCAATGAGGCAATCGAATTACACATGCACATGTTTGGTTACTCTTCTATCTATATTGGTAAAATCATTCTACAAGTCCTTGTACCATTGTATAAATTGCATTTTTGATCTTTATATTTTTAAAACATGCAAACAATTATGTATGTATTAGAAGAAGAAAAAAAAGATAATTTTGTTATTACTATGTGGTAATTACAAAGTAATATATATTTGAAATACTTTCAATCATATGATATTGAACGCTTAAACCCTCTAACTATAGACGTTATGCTCGAACCCAAAACCTCTAAGAATAACATTTATCCCTTTAATCATTGAAATAATTTGGTTCGTGCTTAAATAATTATTTTTATAACATTTGATTTCTATAAATATCTCTAACATTAGGTATTCTTGGTATTTTTGGTGTTTACAAAAAAAGACACATTCTTGATATTTTTTAGTGTTTGAACCTGAGATCTAAAAGAATAAATAATTTATGTTTTATGACAGAGATCACTTAATTCGTGACTTTGATTTGAAATTAAATCACGAATTTAGTGTTTTGTTGAAATTATAATCTAAAAGGAATAATGGAAACGTCATTTTTAATCAAATAGTTGGCAGAAATAAGGATCTTTCTAGTCTTGTGTGGCTGTTGAATATAATAAGTGATCATGTGTTTCATTTTTTTCATATGAATACAATATTCAACGGCTTGAGGAAATCTTCTCTGATTTGAGCAAACTTGTTTCAACATTGAATTTAGACGCCTACTTATTTCAAAAGGTTAAAATATGTCTCAATTTGTATTTTTTAATACATTTGAAAGTTAATTGTTTTATTTTAAAGAAATTAGTTCCCATACTTCTTTTAAATTTAATTAAATTTAGACTTACCCATTTCAAAGATGTACAAACCCAACTGCCAATAGGGTTTCAACTCTGGTTTTGCATCTATTAGAGCGCACAAGTTGAACCAAATTGCTCATATACATCTTTTAGCTGACAGCATATATGATAAATATCCCTCATATTCTTCAAATTAAAAAAATGTCCAAAAAGAAAAGCGCGGGGTCGATGACGTAAAATAATGAAAACCAACGGCAAAAGTGGGTTATAATCATTGATTCTGATAAGATAAAACACAAATTGATAAAATAACACTAGAATTCTCCAGAATCAAGTTGGGGTGTCTAGATCATGACTCAGCTCGACTAACAACATGAATATATAAGGTTTTCCCCTTGGCTCGAGCATATGGGGTTTTTTTTTTTTGGAAAGAGGCTCGAGCATATGGTTTATATGTGCAAGCAGATGCTCATAGTAGTACAGCTGTTCATTCACGCATAATCACAAACAGGTGGCAGATAATATATGATCCAATAGGTTTCTAGCGTTTTCCATCAGTCAAAAGCATCTACAAACTCGCGTCCACCCATTACAAATTACCGACATGTTCAACGACAACGTTATTTGAGGCCTGAATTCCAGCAAAAAAGAAAATTCCAGACAATTATTTTTATATTTTAAAAGACCAAAATCTGTTCTGCAATGACATATACCATTTTTGATTTCATGTTCGTGAATCATGTGCAAATGCGGAGATTGGACAAACAGTGAATGCATTATCCCCTTTAGTTTCTTTTTAATACAAAATCTTGCGTCTTTCTTGGCTTTTGTCTTTTTTGGTGTTATAGGACATGCACTGTACGTACTTGCATGTATACATGCTATTACCACATGTTGCGTTGTCCCTACAAATCATATGTCTAAAACACCGACGACATATATACTTCAAGATTTATGTTGCAAGTTCCTCAACTTTTTTATTTTACAAGGAGGTAACTTTGTACTAACCGGTAGAGCTAATTCATGTGGTCCTAATTGAATTATTAACTTTTTTAGGAGTTACAATATAAATTTATTATTGTATTAAATTAAAATATTTATTTTTCATAGGACTAAATACAAATTATACTATTTTTGGGAATAAAAAATCATACCCATCTTTGGCTCTGCCGTTGCAAATAGTTCGGTGTAATAAAATTACACAAGTATCATCAATAAAGTTAATATTCTCTTTATCTCATTAATTGTGTTCGATGTTGATTAAGTATAAAGTTTTAAGAGATAAATTTAATCACACGTTAAGTTACATAAAAAAAAGAAATAATAAAATTATTCTAAAAAGATGATTAATAAATATGACATATATAAAAAATGAAATATATACAAATAAAGAAATATAAATATTGTTATTTATTGAATTTTTTAATAATCCATCTTTAATGAAACGATTTTAAAATCTAAAATTGAAAAATTTAATAGGACGGGAGTAATAAAAATAAATTTAGTAGGATTGGAAAAGGGTGTTATAAATACATATAATATGATATAAATATTTTCTTATATTAGCTAAAGAAGCCCATGGTACTAGAGTTTAATGAATAAGGATGGGCATGGACCTGAATTTGATGGTTTTGATATAATCCGATCAGATCGAGTCGGATTTTTTTAAAGGTCATGTTCGGATCGGGATGGATTTAGGTTTAAGATGAAAAATATTTGATCTGATCTTACCTAAAAAAATATAATTTTATCTTATTTATTTAGGAATAATTAAAATAATACTTCTATATATATATTATTTTTTCAATTAAATCACAGTTTTTATTGAATAAAAAAATTTATTATTTTGGTCAGGTTGGGTCGGGTTCGGATTTTTATTTCAAAAAGTTGGATTGATTTGGGTCAGGTATAAGGTATATATTATGCGGGTCAGATCGAATTTCGGATGAACAGTCATTGTTCTCGGATCGGATCAAGTGAATCAAAAATCTGACCCAATCCATATCCATCCCTAAGTATGACCCTACTGGAGAGTCGCCATTCATTCATTTCCCCTGATTTTGTTGCTGCAACTCCTCATTTATTTCGACAGCTTTGAAATCTAGAATATACATGTGCTAAAACCTAGAATATTTATGTTATAGTATTGATTATCAATATTTTTAGATTTTCTATTTTAAATATTCTTTTAACAGATAAGTATATATTATTTATCATACGACCTATTCATAAAATGCTGCATGAACTTTTTTAACAAAAGAATGTTAAGGTAACATACATTACGGTTAAAAATTTTGTAAGACAAATCGAATAAAAAAATTTATATATACCAAATTGATAATAAAATGAAATTTCAGAGCATTTAACTCTTATTATCATTCTTTTAAAAAAACACTCTTATTATCATCACTGTCGTTTTTAATTATTTGTTTGGTTTTTGAATAATCTAAGATAAATATAAAAGATAGTATTTGTTCTAAAGATTCTTAATTATTTAACAATGAAAACTCAAACCCTACAGTTACATGTTTGAACAATTTTTAGTTAAATATTTGTCTTGCTCGGAAAAAAATATTTTATTAATAAAACTTAAATTAAGAGTCTCGTTAAAATTCTCCATAATCTTAATTGGAGGAAAAAAATACTCTCAAATAGGGAAATGATACACTAACAATAAAAAACATTCGAACCAAATACAGAAAAAGACACAGCAGCCAAACAATCTGAACCCAAAAATAATACAGACAACATTCCCAACTCTAACAGAAAATTCCTTGCACTAAGCTAACACTACAATTATCACCGGCCCTGCTATAAATATTCAATCGAAGCCACTCAAAGTGCCTACCCAATTAATAATCTTCAAAACTCCATAGCAGCTTTGGCAAACTCGCAAAACATGGAGCAGCTACCAAAGGCCTAAGATAAGACAATTCGAAGCCTTTACTACCCCAAAAGCACGGAAACCACCCACTCTCAACGCCCACACCAAAACTGGAACATAAACAGCTCAACCTCCCCACTTACAAGCTCTCAACCAAAATTAGACTCGGACACTCCAAAACCGCTGCCCGTAACCGTACAAGACCAGAATCGAAACTAACAACAAAAGGGAGCTAGCTCGAAAACTGACACCAACCGCCGTTACCGCCAGGCTTTAAAACAATTTGATCTCGTCATTCCGTCATTGGCTAATCCAAAAGCCAAAGCACTTTTAACCCTAGGAACATTAACAAATTGAACAATGTCAATCCTCTTTACTAACATATCGATCCCCACAAAAATTGGCCACCAATGCCAGGGCCTGTGTAGTATATTTTGAAACCAATAAATAACCAAAGGCTAATTAACTTCCACGAACAAGGGAGTCTTACCAGCCCAATTTGCCTCGACAAACACATCGAGCGCCAATTTAACAGCAGATAAAGTAGCGAAATCAACCCCACAAATATCCAACGGACCCATGAACATCGCTCTAAACAGCCCTTCTTCTGTCCTCAAAATACCATCGCAGCCTGCTTTATCATATATGACCGCTCTAGCCACGCTAAAGCTAACAAAACCAACCTCTTGAGCAGACCAGTCTAACGATGATGAGGATAAGCTCGTCCCTCTCGGGTTTTCCCACCAATCATCCACATTACAAGTGTTGCGGAAGACGGCTATCGGATAGAGCAAAATCGCAACTAATAATTTGAGAAAATAAAAATTGAAGATAAAAGAGACACAAAATTTATGTGGAAACCCCCTAAATAATATAGGGTAAAAACCATGGACAACGGTAGAAGAATTTCACTATGAGAAAATAGGAATTATAACTTCTCTCGATCTACCAAGGAGAAAACAATAATAATTCTCTCTTGATAAAAAAGAGAAAACAACTCTCAAGAAACTCTCTAAATTCTCTCTAGTATTTGAAGAAAGCTAGAATGCTTTGGGATGGTTTTGAAGCTAAATGAGCTAGAGTATTTATAGTTGAAACTTAAGGACTAATTTGTAAATATCCTAAATTACAATGGCTAAAATATGATTCTACCATTGTTGAAAAATCAACAATTCCAGCTGCAACTTGGAATGCTTTCGGTGCCCTTATATATACATATATTTTATAATTTTCCACCAAAATACATGTTCATACTTTGACTTTTCCACAATATCTCACTTAAAGATTTGATTGGAACAATCATATCTGCACATCATTCTTTCTACCTTGTACCTTCATGTTGCTTACGTTTCTTACAGGCCACAAGAGGATCGACACTAGGTAAATTTATCAGCGTTGATTGCCTTCGTCATGAAAGCTGCTATGTTGTCTTTGGTATTGATCTTTTGCATATCTACTATCCCTTCTTTCACCTTTTCACGAATTAAATGGTACTGAACTCGTATATGCTTTGTCCTTGAATGAAATGTTGGATTCCTTGCTAGATGCAACTGTCACAAAACAGAGAGACATACTCTTGATTGTGCCCAAGCTCCTCCAATAGCATCTTCAACCAAATTGCTTCTTTACTGACTTGTGTAGCTACTACATATTCTGTTTCTGTTGTGGATGTAGCCACAACTGACTGCAATTTTGAAACCCAGCTTACAGCTCCACCAGCAACTTTGAACACATATCCTGTAGTAGATTTGCTTTTATCCAAATCCCCTGCATAGTCAGAATCTACATACCCATTGATAAGTAAATTTGATCTTCCGTAACATAATGCAATATTTGAGGTCCCTTTGATGTATCTCAGGATCCTCTTTACTGTATTCCAATGCTCTTTGCAAGGATTCGCCATGTACCGACTAACCACTCCCACTGCCTGTGCAATGTCTGGTCTTGTGCATATCATAGCGAACATTAAACTTCTCATTTCTGATGCATACGGTACTCGAGACATCTCCATCATCTCTTCTTCACTGCTAGGACTCATACTAGAAGATAATTTGAAGTTAATAGGAAGATGGGTAGAAATTGGCTTACAATCTTGCATTCTGAATCGTGACAAGATTTTCTTCAAGTAATTCTTTTGTGAAAGCCAAATCTTCCTATTACTTCTGTCTCGGTGTATTTGCATCCCTAGAATCTTGTTTGTTGATCCCAAGTCCTTCATTTCAAATTCCCTAGCCAGTTGTGCCTTCAATTCTTCAATATGATCTTTGTTGGGTTCTGCAACCAACATGTCATCCACATACAACAACAATATAAATCGTTATCACCATACCTCTTGAAATAAGCACAAGGGTCTGCATTAAGTATGTTGTATCCAAGGCACATAATGAAGGAATCAAATCTCTTATACCAACACCTTGGTGCCTGCTTTAGACCGTACATAGATTTGTTCAACCTGCAAACCAAGTTCTTCTTTTTTTTCTTCAAAACCTCCAGGCTGGAGCATATAAATCTCTTCTTCAAGATTTCTATGAAGAAAAGTTGTTTTAACATCTAGTTGCTCTAGATGTAAGTTCAATGTAACACACATTGCCAAAACTACTCGAACTGTTGTTAGTCGAACCACAGGAGAAAAGATTTCATTGAAATCAATACCTTTTTTTTGAGCATATCCCTTGACCACCAGTCTTGCACGATACCTCTTAACTTGATCATCACCATTTCGTTTGATTTTGAAGACCCATTTGTTACCAATTGGCTTCCTTCCTAGTGGTAGTGGCACAAGGTCCCATGTATTATTTTTATAAAGGGCTTCGATTTCTTCTTGCATCGCCATCATCCATAGTGAAACATCTGAGCTGTTTATTGCCTTCTGGTATATTGATGGCTCACCGTCCTCTGTTAAAAGGCAGTATGCAATATTTCCTTCTATAACATAATCTGAGTGCCAATTGGGACGTCTTCTCACACGATCTGATTGACGAGTTGTTGGAGCTTCAGAACTCTCTGGTTCTTGTTTATCATGTGCTGGTTCTGCTTCAGAAGAATCTCCTTGTTCAACCTCATTTTCCATATGTATCTGAGTAGTCTCTGACTTTTCAGTGCTATCATCGTCTTCTTTTCTTTGTAGCTTATCTTCTACAAAGATAACATCCCTGCTAATGATCACTTTACGGGCAGTGGGATCCCACAAGTGATACCCTTTACTCCATCAGCATACCCCAAGAATTTGCATTTCCTAGATTTTGGATCCAACTTCGAAATTTCTTGGGAGTTGTACATCACGTACACAATACTTCCAAATACGTGGAGGTTTGAATAATCAGTTGGTTTACCAGTCCACATCTCCATTGGTGTCTTCAGCTCTATTGCAGTTGATGGAGCTCGATTCACCAAATAACAAGCGGTATCGACTACTTCTGCCCAGAATGATTTTTCTAGGCCTGCATCCCTCAACATTGCTCTTGTTCTTTCTAACAAGGTTCTGTTCATCCGCTCTGCCACTCCATTTTGTTGAGGAGTGTTCACCACTGTAAACTGTCTTTTGATGCCTTCTTTCTTGCAAAAGTCATCAAATTCTTCGCTTGTGTATTCTCCTCCATTATCTGTTCTGAAACACTTAATCTTCTTTCCAGAATCAAGTTCCACTCACGCTTTGAAGATTTTAAAAATGGAAAACATATCTAACTTCTTCTTAATAGGGTATACCCAACATCTCCTGGAGTAGTCATCAATAAATGAGACAAAGTATTTTGCTCCGCCTAGGGATGTAACTGGTGCTTGCCATACGTCAGAGTGAACCAATTCTACAACACTTTTTCCTTTAGAATTTGACATGTTAAATTTCAAACGGTGCTGCTTACTTGTTATGCAATGCTCACACAAAGGAAGTGTTACCTTTGTTAAGCCTGGAAGTAGCTTTTGCTCCACAAGAACTTTCATTCCTTGTTCTGACATGTGTCCAAGTTTCTGATGCCATAGCATTGCAGAATCTGAACTACATGAGGTAACAGAGGCTTCTGCTTCTAGCAAAGTCTCTCCCTTCAGCATGTACAAGTTTGCTGTTATATTTTTGCCTTTCAGCACCACAAGAGCTCAACGGAACATCTCCATGATTCTTTTCCGTGTTTCAATCTTGCTTGCATTATTATCTAACAATCCGTAGGATAATAATTTTTTCTTTAGGCCTTTCACGTGCCGCACATCTCGAACAACTTTAATTGTTCCATCATACATCTTCAATTTGATGGTTCCCACGCCAATGATCTCTAAGGCATGATCATTGTAACTATACACAGATCCTCCTGAGACAGGTTCATAATGATTGAACCATTCTCTTGTTGAGGTCATGTGATATGTTGCTCCCGAATCAATGAGTCATATATCTGCAAATCTTTTTCTGCCTTCCACGGTGGTTGACGCTTCACAAGATAGAGCATCTCCATCATCTGAAGTGTTTGCGATATTGCCTTGTGGGTTGGAGTTTTTATTTAGACTCCAACAATCCTTCTTCAAGTGACCATTCTTTTCACAATTGTAGCACTTTAAATTCTTCTTGCTCCTCGACTTCGATATACCATGTTTGTGACTGCTGCTTTGGCCACGTTCTGTTGATCTCCCTCTCATCGTTGTCATCGTTGTCAATGCTTCTGCTTGTTGCAGATTTACTTGTCTGTCTTCCCTTTTCTTGCGCCGATTTTCTTCTTGTAGAACAGTAGCTGCAACGTCATCGAAAACTAGACTAGTGACATTAATGTTTGTCAAGTTCATGATTAGTTGATCATACGAATCCGGTAGACTTTGAAGTAGAAGTTCAGCACGTTCTTTTTCTCATATTTTACAGCTTGAGGATGTAAGTTGAGAAAATAAATTGTTCAGTGTATTTAAGTGCTCCGTCATTGAATTAGATTCTGGCAATTGGAGAGTGTACAATTTTCTCTTAAGGAAAATTTTATTGTGAAGCGATGTGGTCTCGTACAATTTGGTGAGCTGATCCCATATCTCCTTAGCTGTCTTCTTCTCCTCGATGCTTGACAATACTTCATCTGCTAATGCTAGATGAAAGTTTGTCATAGCATTCCCGTCCATTTCGATCCATTTGTTGTCATCTGTGAAATACACCGACCTTTCACTGATAACTGGTAGACAACCATCTTTCCTCATGATGGCCTTCATCTTCAATTTTCACAATGAGAAATTTTTCCCATTGAATTTTTCAATATCAAATTTCGTTGCCATAGCTTCTTTTACGAATAGCTCCCACTATTTCACTATCGTGAATAGTTCTCTAGAACCTTCAAAGAATGGGTAATAACTTCTTACTTTCTTATATTAGAGGATCCACCTTTTGGTGGCAACCACAAAGAAAATAAGCAGGTATTACACACACTAATCTGGCTCTGATACCAATTGTTGCGGAAGACGGCTATCGGATAGAGCAAAATTTCAACTAATAATTTGAGAAAATAAAAATTGAAGATAAAAGAGATACAAAATTTACGTGGAAACCCCCTAAATAATATAAGGTAAAAACCACAGACAACGGTAGAAGAATTTCACTATGAGAAAATAGGAATTATAACTTCTCTCGATCTACCAAGGAGAAAACAATGATAATTCTCTCTTGATAAAAAAGAGAAAACAACTCTCAAGAAACTCTCTAAATTCTCTCTAGTATTGGAAGAAAGCTAGAATGATTTGGGATGGTTTTGAAGCTAAATGAACTAAGGTATTTATAGTTGAAACTTAAGGACTAATTTGTAAATATCCTAAATTACAATGGCTAAAATATGATTATACCATTGTTGAAAAATCAACAATTCCAGCTGCAACTTGGAATGCTTTCGGTGCCCTTAATATATATACATATATTTTTATAATTTTCCACCGAAATGCATGTTCATGCTTTGACTTTTCCACAACAAGAACCTTTGCGATCGGTTGCCTTTATCTGAAACGAAGCACGCAACTTCGAGAAGAATAAGATATCCCCAAAACTTTCAGATTTAGCGTTAAAAACCTTATCATTCCTAGCTAGCCACAACCTCCAAAGAGCAACACCAACCGAAATTAGCCAAAAACTCCCAAGGATACCTGAATGATTCATATTACAAAAGAAATTTAGAGAGGTTTGCAAGGTATCCGACAAAACCCAATGAACTCCCCGCATTCACAAAAAAGAATCCAGAAAGATTGAACATGAAAATATCCCATAAACAAGTGGTAAGCATCCTAGAACTAGATTGCACCAAGCATACAACCAATCAGCCTCAATTCTTAAAAAACCTTTCCTCTTCAGAACAGTCTTTGTTGGTAATCTATCAATAATAAGCATCCATTAAAAGCTTTTTACCTTTGGCGGCACTTTCAGTTTCCAAACTATATCAAAGTTAAAAAGATTTTCATCCACTTTCTCACATAATATCAACTCTAAAAGCTTTTTAACAGAGAAAAAAGCATGATTTGTCATTAATCCACATTAGCCTGTCAGGCAAAAAGGGACGAAAAATCGCCTCCACCAAAGTCACAAAGAGTGGCCTAGAAAAGAGACTCTCCCAACACCCATTCTTCGACTCAATGGTCTGCAACACTTCGGAAATGAGCGCACCTTTCTCAACAACCGACCTAAACAACCTTGGGAATAAAATAGATAAAGGTGCATCACAGCACTACGTATCCTTCCAAAACAGAATATCAGTCCCATCTCCCACTTGCCAACGAAAAGTGTCATCGCCCATTCATTTAGCTACACAATCCTTTCTCCAATTATTAATAATCCCACGCCACACCAAAGATAAATTCCTGGTATTTGAAACACCCAATCTCCAACTCCTCGGAATGCCTCCATATTTTGAGCAGATTATACGCCTCCATAGCGCTCTTTTCTCCAAAAGTATAACGCCATCCCCATTTTGCTAATAACGCACTATTCTTTGCTTTTAAATCAACAACACCTGTACTACCTTTGGACCGAGGTAAACAATTTTTTTTCCAATTGACCGAGCCAATTTCCTCTTTCCACTAACAGAACCCCAAAGAAAATCTCTCTAAAATTTATCAAGTCTTGCCAACACTGTTTTTGGGACCTCAAATAGCGACATGTAATACAAGGGCAGTGACGAAAGCACCGAATTAATAAGAACTACTCGACCAGCAAAGGACAAAGAATTGCTCTTCCAACCTGCTAACTTAACTCTAAATCTTTCGGCCACCGGATCCCAGGTCTTTACTTTTCTAGGATCAGCACCGAGCGGGATGTCGAGATAGGAAAACGGTAATTTTCCAATTTGGCAACCACAAACTTTCGCTAAACTGGAAACCAGATTTGATTCCACTCTGATCCCCACCAAAAAGGATTTACCGAAGTTTATACTCAAGCCCGAGCAAAATTCGAAACACCTCAAGATGCGCTTCACATTTTTCACCACTATTTGTTTAGGCTTCAAAAACAGGATTGTGTCATCGAACTAAAGATGAGTTAACTGTTGGGTTGGAATAATATTTGAGATACCTTCAATAACACCTTCTGCCCCCGCTTCCTCTAGTAACAAACTCAAAACTACAGTGACCATAATGAAAAGAATGGGGGATAAAGGGCACCCTTGCCTCGGGCCTTTTTGCATCTGAAACTCTTGAGTTGCTGACCCATTCACAAGAACCGAAACTTTTGCCGAGGAAACGCATTCCATAATCCAGTACCTCCACTTACTACCAAAGCCCAACATTTGCTGCACCATATCGACATAACTTTTAGGTATAATCTTATAAATCGACCTAACAAGACTTATTGGACTATAATCGGAGATACCTACCGGACCACCAACCTTCGGAATTAAAGCTATAAACGGGGCATTAAACTGAAGGAGGGAATTTACCACTTTCAAAAATGCCAGCCACCGCCTTGCATACTTCAAACTTAATCTACCCCCAGAAGTGCTTATAAAACATAAAATTAAACCCGTCGGGACCCGGCGCCTTCGAGTCCCTGTAGCTCCACACCGCATTTTTGATCGCTTCTTCAGAGACAGGTTCTTCTAGTCGTCTCGCATTATTAGGAAGTGAGTATAACAGAAAGTATACATAGGAAAGAATGACTTGTTATTCATCTCAGCTGGTGCATTACATTTATAAGAGAAGATTAAGCTCTCATTAGCTGCCAATAACCGTCTAACAAACTAACACTCTTAGCTAATCAACCTAACATACTAACTGTCTCCTCATGCATGTGCTGCATTGATAACAGTATAATATTCCCTCTACTTTCTCTTCCTCCTTCAACAAGGTAAGACACATCCTTCCGTTCGACTTGAATCGGAAGTGCCGATGCTTCCTTCCGTTCGACTTGAATCGGAAGTGCCGATGCTTCCTTCCGTTCGACTTGAATCGGAAGTGCCGATGCTTCCTTCCGTTCGACTTGAATCGGAAGTGCCGATGCTTCCTTCCGTTCGACTTGAATCGGAAGTACCGATGCTTCCCTCCGTTCGACTTGAATCGGAAGTGCCGATGCTTCCCTCCGTTCGACTTAAATCGGAAGTGCAGATGCTTCCCTCCGTTTGACTTGAATCGGAACAAACTTTTGATGTGAATGAACATTCAACAAAAAATTCTAAAAGAAAAACCTATTCTATAACAACAATGTGAAACAAACCAAACATATAACACCCCCAACCCGTATCCGACCCGGATACGAGTCCGAAGTGTCACATTGCCTTTTCAAACATTTATTAATATAAAATAGTGAGTAATTTAAAAACTTTTATAACATTGAACTTATTCAAAACGTTTACAAAACTATTCAGAGCTTATACAATATATTCTTTTGATTACATGCCAACTAAAACTTTATTTATTAAAATACGTATTATTCACCTCTTTTCTGATCTGACATTTGGTAAGGAGAACTGACCTGTCTTGCTCCATACTGCTCTTTACTCTTCTCGAAACCTACGTGTGAAACAATCACACGCTAAGTCGTTGACTTAGTGAGGCATATAAACATATAATAAAAACCATAAAACATTTCATATAGCAAAACACATACCTGTACAAATACTATCATTATCATTAATATATCTATCATATAATATCATACATTTTTCCAATCAATACCCATTTCATCCGATGAATATGTATTCTAAACATTTGATCATGACATTTCAATATGCATGTATCTATTACACGATAACATATATAATCATATCATGCACATACTAAACTTACCTTCTTGTACCACTTTCACTTTAAAGTTTGTATTTCAATTGCCCATGTATATTATTGAGAATAGAGGTATGTGAGTACATTGAGGTTGTGCACTAATGCTGTCACCACAGCTCGTATCAATTCCCTCATGGGGCACCGAACCTTAGTTCAGTATTCGTCCCGTAGGACCATTGTATATGTCCCGTATAACCACTATGTCCCGAAGGACTACTCCTTAAGAACCACATACATAATACAATGGCTCCAATAAGTGTACCGAAGTACTACATATAGGTTCCACATAATTACATACATATCCCGAAGGACCACGTAGAACCCTCGACTCTTGGCATGCCAACTATACCTATAGCTCTCATATCATATACTATGGGCATTATTCTTATGTTTCATATTACTTATTCCTTTTCTTCTATCACATACCATATGTATGTGTGAACATACATATCATATCATATAACATTTATCTCAAGTGCATGTAATCATGTATTACATGTAATCACGTAGATCATTTCATATGGATTATATCATTTTTCATTTTTCATGTAAACACACATGTCATATCTTATTCACATATGTTCATATATTCATCATATATCACATAGAATAACATATAAACTTATACATATATTCATGTACATACTTTCATATAGTTCGTATATCAATGCCCTATAACTTATCTCACATTATTTATATCCTAGTTTCATATATTTACTTAATTCAATTTCACATAACTTGTTACCTATATATATATTCTTATAACTTATCATCACATAACTCCCATAACATCTTCCTATAGCTTCATAGATCTTTACTATATGACTCATATATTATATGTTCATTTAAGCCCATAACTCTTCCCATATAGCTTATCTTACATGTTCATATAATCACTTCTGTCAATGTCTCCTAATTTATTTATTATTTTCATATTGTCCTATAGGTCAATGTTATTTAACTTGTCTCACTTTTCATTTCATCTCATAAGTTGGTTATACTAATTCTCATATATTTAACTCGTGTAATTTATATCTTGTTATTATATCTTCAACTAGACCTATATCCACATGTTCATAATCACATAACTTATATTCTTTTTCATATAATCACATATGTCTATGTCGTTTAGCTTATCATTTATATCTATATCATCTATTTTATATAATTTTCTCTTGCTATCACATAAGTCCTTGCTATTTTTACATAGTTCGTGATCCTATAGTCAATTATAATAGCATATGTTTATCTTATCTAATATCATATAGTTCTTTAACTTATGTCTTATATCACATATTTATATTATAAACTTATATAATCACATATACTATTTAAACCAGTTCACATAGCTTATCACACTAACATATATTCATTCAATTCATGTAACATATGCAATACATATAACATATGTACCCATTTTCATGCACTCATGCAAACATAAGAATCACAATTCAAATAACATTTTTAGGAGTCCCTTCTTACCATAGTGACTCCATCACTGGCTCATCGCAAGCCAATGTTTATTTGATACATAAGTACAATTTAAATTGCACTCACCTTAGCTTTGCTTTGATTTGAATCAATCCTAATCCTTCGATTGTTCCGGAAGAAGCTTACTTTTAGTATCTACATAATAATACATTAATACTTATCAGTATACTGATTGATATATTCGAAACTATCACTCCTTAGGCTCAGAGAAAAGCCAATTTCATCTTTTAATGAAGGTATGCATCGATGCACTACTGATGCATCGGTGCATAAAATGCATTCGATGTTGTATTATTACTGGGATGCATCGATGCATGCCTTATGCATCGATGCACTAATTGCATTTGATGTTTCTATTTTAAAAGAGTGCATCGATGCATTACCAATGCATCGATACACCTTCAAATAATTTCTGGGTTTTAACCTTTATGCATCGATGCACTATGAATGTGCATCGATGCACTCTGCCCAGAATCCTCTTTTATGCCCAAAAATCCACTCTTTTCAGCTTAATACTTCATATATCATCCACTTTCTTATTTTTAACTTACATACTCATATTCAAACTCATTCCTATTCATTAATCACCTATTTAACATCAAAATCCTATTCTCCATATGAAATTCAAGAATTACACTAAATTTTCAACATGTTCCAAATTCAATTATATTGCTTCTAGCTTCTTAATTATACCCTTGACAAGTCAAATCCATCTTTAGAACTTCAAAAACCTTTCTATAACAAAATTTCATTTCTACACCCTTCATATCATTTCCTTTCTAATTCTCTATTCTTGATGTTTAAAGCTTATACAAGCTTTCCTTAAGCTTATATAATACTCCAAGAATCAAAATCAACTAATAAATCCAAGAATTAAACAGCTGAAATTAAACTCACCTTTAAATGAGGCTTACGGGGAGAAGAAGAAGCTGGAGAAGAAGACTCTGGATAACTCTCTCATTTCCCACGTGTTTTATAACCTAAAAGAAAGATAAAAATCTTTCTGGTCAAATGACCAATTTACCCTTTATTTCCTTTAATAATTACTGAATAACCTTCATCATATTTCCAATAAATCATTGAACTATTCAATTATCCTACTTTAATCACCAATTTCTGAAACTTTATAATTTGGTCACTAACCCGGTATTGAGGATGTTACAAATCTCCCCTCCTTTAAAGAAAATTCGTCCTCGAATTTTCACTGAACAAATCAAATAGAACATATCTTCTACTGTTCTCATGTTACCTCATTTACTTACTTTTTCCTTCCTGTATTTCTTCAATTGTCTTTTTCCTTTATACATTTATTTTCTGTTACTTATCATAAACATAGTAACTCATAACCTCAATCCATTTCATTTCTTTATTCCATTTCTCCTTTATTTATTCCTTATACACAAATCATATATTTCTTTTCATATTCTCATACTCTTGTCTTATCACTTATACTCATCTTTATGTACCAATCTTCATTGCATCCTCATTACTCTGATAACCCATTTCTTATACATAACTTCATTCTTTATCATCTCATATACATTCTTTGCAGTCGGAACTATGTCAACAATTATCAAATCTCAATACTCATCTCACCCCTTTAATATACTTTTCCCCGCTTCAATTTTCATAACTTCTAACAAAACTTTTAACCTAATTCTCGAAGGTTGTCTTTAACCCTGGCTTATTATCAATTAAATCCTTGTTTAATCTTTCAGTACTAGACCATACTAACTGAGTCTGTCTGACTCTCATCGGATTTGATTCTCTGACAGAGAATGCAACTAATTCATACCTTATCTGAAATTGAAAACCAGAATCTCTACCTCTCTTTGATGGTACTGAACTCTATGAAGCACTAATTCTCTTAATCATATGAGATTTTTATTCTCCAAACTTTTCATTCTGAGCTCTTTCTCTTTAAAGCTTTAACACAATTAACCATTTCTTGAAACGAGAACAAATTCAAAACATTCAACATTTCTTTTAGTTAAAAGCGCAAGTCCTAAACAACCAATCACATGTATCATTTTCAATCAAATTTAACTCGGTAGCAAAACAGATTAGCTTATTAAACTTACAATCATACTCATACAAGGTGTAATTCACTTGTTTCAATTTCAGGCATTCATTTCGGGCATTCCAATCATATACATCCCGAAATTTCCGTTGTTCAAACTCAACATTATGACTTTCTTTGTCTTATAAACTAATTATCGATATACACATTCTCAAACTCTTCTTATCAATCCTCAGCTTTACTCAAATATACAACTGTATCCAGATTCATTTCATATTTGGTTATCATATACTGAAAATATATTATAATCTTATACTTCCAGTATATTCCCATCACATATTCTTGTTAGCCAACGCTAACTTTTTCCTTCTAAAATGTAAAACAGTATCTACATCACTTGATCCATTTAAAATACTTCTTATTCTTCACTTTATATAATTTCTAGCAAAACTCTGAATTCATTCCTCCACTTTCATATATATCTTTAACTTTTCATTCAATTATCCAGAACCAGACTCTACTACTTAAATGAGTCTGACTTCCCTCCAATTGATCTTTTATCTTGAAATACCACCAATTCCAATCAAGTTTGTAGTTGAAAATCATAATCTCTATCTCTCTTTGGTAGTGCTAATTTATGAAATACTAGTTCCCTTAATCATTTTGAGTTTTCTCCAAAACCTTAACACAATAACCACTTTTTGAAAAGGGACCCATTTCAACACCTACAACACTCCTTTTAATCCAGGCACCAGCCTCTACACATCACTTGCATGCATCATTTTCATTTAAATTAGCTTCACAACCTTTCACTCTACTCATCAAACTGTACTCTTGTCCATACACATTACGATTTCCCCCTGTATCAAACTCATAAACTTTAGCTTCATATACCTTATACACTTGTCACTGATGCACTTATCCTGGAACTCTTTTGCAATTCTCACTGCATCATTTGGTCTTTTAACGCTCTTATGGTGACACTTTTTCACCATATTCTATCTTATCCACGTCTTAACAAAACTAATCCATATCGTTTTTACGATTCAAAACCATGAAGATCTTCTATCACTATTCTAATATGATTTCAATCTTCTGAAATCAACCTTTAATCTTATAGACACTTTCTGAGGTTTCTGCTCTTCATCCTGTCTGGCCAGGGCAGGTGAATTGCTATCACCATCAGATTTGTCAGTTATCGATTTACTTTGCTTTGACAATTTCTATAATCAATTCCTACTATCTCATACAAATCTTATTCTATTAGCAAGACAGTATACTCCTTACACTATCAGATCAGAAATTTTCACTTTTAGTTGGCATGTATACATTTTCAAACCTCCTTTGACTTCGGTTTAAGCCTAGAATCGGCTAAACCTTAGCTCTGATACCATTAAATGTAACACCCCCAACCCTTATCCGACCCGGATACGAGTCCGAAGTGTCACATTGTCTTTTCAAACATTTATTCATATAAAATAGTGAATAATTTAAAAACTTTTATAACATTGAACTTATTCAAAACGTTTACAAAACTATTCAGAGCTTATACAATATATTCTTTTGATTACATGCAAACTAAAACTTTATTTATTAAAATACGTATTATTCACCTCTTTTCTGATCTGACATTTAGTAAGGAGATCTGACCTGTCTTGCTCCATACTGCTCTTTACTCTTCTCGAAACCTACGTGTGAAACAATCACACGCTAAGTCATTGACTTAGTGAGGCATATAAACATATAATAAAAACCATAGAACATTTCATATAACAAAACACATACATGTACAAATACTATCATTATCATTAACATATCTATCATATAATATCATACATTTTTCCAATCAATACCCATTTCATCCGATGAATATGTATTCTAAACATTTGATCATGATATTTCAATATGCATGTATCTATTACACGATAACATATATAATCATATCATGCACATACGAAACTTACCTTCTTGTACCACTTTCACTTTAAAGTTTGTATTTCAATTGCCCATGTATATTATTGAGAATAGAGGTATGTGAGTACATTGAGGTTGTGCACTAATGCTGTCACCACAGCTCGTATCAATTCCCTCATGGGGCACCGAACCTTAGTTCAGTATTCGTCCCGTAGGACCATTGTATATGTCCCGTATGACCACTATGTCCCGAAGGAATACTCCTTAAGAACCACATACATAATACAATGGCTCCAATAAGTGTACCGAAGTACTACATATAGGTTCCACATAATTACATACATGTCCCGAAGGACCACGTAGAACCCTCGACTCTTGGCATGCCAACTATACCTATAGCTCTCATATCATATACTATGGGCATTATTCTTATGTTTCATATTACTTGTTCCTTTTCTTCTGTCACATACCATATGTATGTGTGAACATACATCTCATATCATATAACCTTTATCTCAAGTGCATGTAATCACGTATTACATGTAATCACGTAGATCATTTCATATGGATTATATAATTTCTCATTTTTCATGTAAACACACATGTCATATCTTATTCACATATGTTCATATATACATCATATATCACATAGAATAACATATAAACTTATACATATATTCATGTACATACTTTCATATAGTTCATATATCAATGCCCTATAACTTATCTCACATTATTTATATCCTAGTTTCATATATTTACTTAATTCAATTTCACATAACTTGTTACTTATATATATATTCTTATAACTTATCATCACATAACTCCCATAACATCTTCCTATAGCTTCATAGATCTTTACTATATGACTCATTTATTATATGTTCATTTAAGCCCATAACTCTTCCCATATAGCTTATCTTACATGTTCATATAATCACTTCTGTCAATGTCTCCTATATATATTTTCATATTGTCCTATTGGTCAATGTTATTTAACTTGTCTCACTTTTCATTTCATCTCATAAGTTGGTTATACTAATTCTCATATATTTAACTCGTGTAATTTATATCTTGTTATTATATCTTCAACTAGACCTATATCCACATGTTCATAATCACATAACTTATATTCTTTTTCATATAATCACATATGTCTATGTCGTTTAACTTATCATTTATATCTATATCATCTATTTTATATCATTTTCTCTTGCTATCACATAAGTCCTTGCTATTTTTATATAGTTCGTGATCCTATAGTCAATTATAATAGCATATGTTTATCTTATCTAATATCATATAGTTCTTTAACTTATGTCTTATATCACATATTTATATTATAAACTTATATAATCACATATACTATTTAAACCAATTCACATAGCTTATCACAGTAACATATATTCATTCAATTCATGTAACATATGCAAACATATAACATATATACCCATTTTCATGCACTCATGCAAACATAAGAATCAATATTCAAATAACATTTTTAGGAGTCCCTTCTTACCATAGTGACTCCATCACTGGCTCATCGCAAGCCAATGTTTATTTGATACATAAGTACAATTTAAATTGCACTCACCTTAGCTTTGCTTTGATTTGAATCAATCCTAATCCTTCGATTGTTCTGGAAGAAGCTTACTTTTAGTATCTACATAATAATACATTAATACTTATCAGTATACTGATTGATATATTCGAAACTATCACTCCTTAGGCTCATAGAAAAGCCAATTTCATCTTTTAATGAGGGTATGCATCGATGCACTACTGATGCATCGGTGCATAAAATGCATTCGATGTTGTATTATTACTGGGATGCATCGATGCATGCCTTATGCATCGATGCACTAATTGCATTCGATGTTTCTATTTTAAAAGAGTGCATCGATGCATTACCAATGCATCGATACACCTTCAAATAATTTCTGGGTTTTAACCTTTATGCATCGATGCACTATGAATGTGCATCGATGCACTCTGCCCAGAATCCTCTTTTATGCCCGAAAATCCACTCTTTTCAGCTTAATACTTCATATATCATCCACTTTCTTATTTTTAACTTACATACTCATATTCAAACTCATTCATATTCATTAATCACCTCTTTAACATCAAAATCCTATTCTCCATATGAAATTCAAGAATTACAGTTCCAAATTCAATTCTATTGCTTCTAGCTTCTTAATTATACCCTTGACAAGTCAAATCCATCTTTAGAACTTCAAAAACCTTTCTATAACAAAATTTCATTTCTACACCCTTCATATCATTTCCTTTCTAATTCTCTATTCTTGATGTTTAAAGCTTATACAAGCTTTCCTTAAGCTTATATAATACTCCAAGAATCAAAATCAACTTATAAATCCAAGAATTAAACAGCTGAAATTAAACTCACCTTTAAATGAGGCTTACGGGGAGAAAAAGAAGCTGGAGAAGAAGACTCTGGATAACTCTCTCATTTCCCACGTGTTTTATAACCCTAAAAGAAAGATAAAAATCTTTCTTGTCAAATGACCAATTTACCCTTTATTTCCTTTAATAATTACTGAATAACCTTCATCATATTTCCAATAAATCATTGAACTATTCAATTATCCTACTTTAATCACCAATTTCTGAAACTTTATAATTTGGTCACTAACCCGGTATTGAGGATGTTACAAAACACCAACAACATCATTGAAACATTTGATCCGCATCACCACAGAGTAAGTTGAACATAGCTCCCTTGCGGCCGAAATGCTCTGCTCTACCAATTCTATGCAAGTAAATCTCACAACCAGACTCCATATGGTTGTCATGTTTCACAAGAAGATCATAGTTGTGAGGATACACAAATGATGAATAAAGGATATGATCAATCTTGATCAAACCAGTTCTCTTGTCAAGTTCATATTTTACCTTACTCCCTTTTCCAATTTCAACCACGCAGTTAAAAATCGTAGAAGTTCCAGGTCCAATCTCAAGATCATGCCATGGGTGCGCAGCGACGGACCTCCTGGTCATTGAAGAAAGGGTCCTTTCATTCAAATGATGATGTGAAGAATTTTGAGAGTCGAAGGACTTGGCTGGAGGCTCAATTGGGGGAGACATCACTATAGCGGTTTCCAATTCTGAAGAAAGAGAAACTTTTCGAGGATCTTGAAGGAATGCGCAGATCTCAAGAACAGAGGAAGCAAAAAATACAAAAGGATAATAGCAAAGAAAGATATGCCCATCGAACAGGCGCCTCGACGATCTTTTTGGTTTCTTGAGGTGTTGGTGCCTCGGCAGAGATGACAGTCCACAGAACCACGACGGTGAGTGAAATTCTTGTGCCATATCGCACAACATTTTCTGCAGCTCCTCCAGGCTGCAAACTTTCTCCTCTTCCCTTGTTTGAGCCATAAGGGAGATCATTTCAGCCATAAAATCAGACAAGCCCTGATCGTCTTCATCATCGGGATCAAATAATCCAACATCGTAATGAGTTCTCTTCCTCTGATATGATAAAACAGAATAAGCTTCTTGAATCTGCTGTAATTTACGCTTGGCTTCACTCAATAGAGAAGGAGTGCTCGTCCACTTATCTAGATGCCATTGCATTGCAAGCTTTCGATAAGCACGCTTGATGTCTTGAATGGAAGCATCGATCTCGACTCCCAGAACATTATAGTACGATGGTAAGCCACGTTCAGCCTCCATCACCACAATCCAAATAATATTTGAGAATGAGCCCCAAAAGCTCAATGAATGTTGTGTTGTAGTGGTGTTAAAGCCCGAGCATGGTAACTGAGTCAGCAGTTTGCTGACTAGACCCATTGTGCACCATGAATGAAGAACTAGAGAGACAGAAAGTTTAGAAGCGTGAAAGTAAAATTCTCAGGACTTTGGCGAAAGATACCATATTAGGAAGTGAGTATAACAGAAAGTATACACAGGAAAGAATGACTTGTTATTCATCTCAGCTGGTGCATTACATTTATAAGAGAAGATTAAGCTCTCATTAGCTGCCAATAACCGTCTAACAAACTAACACTCTTAGCTAATCAACCTAACAGACTAACTGCCTCCTCATGCATGTGCTGCATTGATAACAGTCTAACACGCATCCTCTTCTTTAAGGACTTTGAAGTTCAGATTGAAGCTCCCATTCCACCCTCTAACCGAACACCTGAATTGCTCCTTAAAATGATTAAAAATATACTGTTTTAATTTATCCGGATCCCCATTCCAATCATCATCAATCTGCAATCCATGAACGAAGTTTCTTTTCGCTCTAATCTTTACTGCTTTGTGAAAGAATTTTGAGTTGGCATCCCCCATAGAGAACCATTGCAGCCTTGATTTTTGTCTCCAGACTTCTTCCTGCAGTTTCATGTAGTCCCATAATTCCAACTTCAGATTTTTCAGTTCCTCTAATTGAGCTCCGTCAAGGTTTGAAACGTCCCCCAAATCCTCTAATTCATTTAATTTTTTCTCAATCGTTTCGACTTTCATGTCTAAATCTACACAGGATTTACCATTCCACCTTTTCAATTCATTTTTTATTTCTCTCAGTTTAATTGACAGATCCGACTTATTGCGTTTATTTCCCAAAATCTGCAACACAATATCCCTGCAACAATTTTTTATCAACCAAGCAATACCGAACTTAAACGGCCTCGGACCCCAATCCACACCAACATTTGATAACAACATCGGAATGTGATCTGACACTGATCGCGGTAAACCTACCATAAACAGATCTCTGAATGCTGTCATCTAGTAGAAATCTATCCAACCTGCTTCTTTTTCCTTGCGACCCATACCAAGAGAGCTTCTTGCCTACTATAGGTAAATCAATTAAATTGCACGACTCTATAAAATTGTTGAAAGCATCGTACCCCTTCAAATAACTAACACATCCACGCCTTTCACCCGTGTCTTACTGAATTAAAATCACTACCCAACAACCAATTTGAATACTCATACGCTCTCACCTCAACCAAACTATTCCATAACTCAGCCTGATCTCGGGACTCACAAGGAGCATAAATATTCATTAAAGATGAGACAAAGTCCTCCTGAATCCATTTCCCGACACCATAATGAAATTCTGACTTTGAATTGATTTCTCCACCCAAAATTTAGATTTGTCCCAAATTGTCAATAATCCTCCCGACCTGTCATTCGCACTCACCACATGAAAATCAAACTCATCATCAAACCATAAACTCCGGATCTCTTTTTCCAAAAACAAAGCTTTCTTTATCTCTTGGATAAAGATCATATCCACCTTCTGTAAACGAATTAATCTTCTTACTGCTGCAGCTTTAGTTTCTTTCCCCAACCGCCTTATATTCCAAGTCATCACCTTCATTATACTACAAAAAAGAAACCCCGCACAAAAAGGAGAAAGTTTTAAAAAATTTCAAGTAATGCTAAATCTCTAACCAATAAAGGTAATTGTGGTGGCAGTGGCACCACCGTCTTTTAATGGATAAAGGAAAGGTGTAACGCCCTCAGCCCGAACCGGAAAAATATGACATCTTTAACCTGTCGTTATACTGTTCGGGTTGAAAGTGTTACATAAGGAATTGCAAAAACTCTCCGACTCATGGATTAAAGTAGCCCAGATACATATGCATCTCAAATAGTTCTACATACATACATTCTTGTTTGCATATATTGAACGTAAAAGCAGGGATGATTGGAACTTAAGTAGTAATTGGTGTCCACTTCGAAAATTGAGACCTCAAGGAATAAGGAGTGGTGAAAGAGGTTAAAAGGTTGCTACTCTATGTCGGTTTCCATCGTTGGCAAATGGCAATTAATATTGCTCTAAACAAGTTGTGCAAAAAGAGATTGGTGACTATGTATGATAGAAAAATGTGCATAGCTCCCAATGAATATATTATACACGTATGTATGCTTTTGCAGTGGCATGTGCTCCCAAACCTCTGATCTTCATGTTTTCTTTAAGTTCTTTCTTCCCGATGGTGCTGTCTGCAATTATGGCAAGTAACTAACTTTAAAAGTGACGGGTTTTAAAAGTTCATTTCATTCTACAAAGAGGAACCCGGAGATGATGGGAAGACAGCAGCTACACATTGACCATTTATGACTAGAGATAGACAGATAATATGAATTTTAAAAAATTTAAATTTTGATATAATTTAATATTTTTATTAATAATTAATTTTTATCCTCTTAAAATTTAGGTTATTTTCTCAAAAAATCACCGATAACCGGTATATTTACCGATCTAACACCGATCAGATTATATTTCCCGATCTAACACCCTTAGTAGTAAAACGTGCGCCCTGCACCGCGCTATATGTTGATTTGGCGCCACGTGGGGTAAGGCGCGCCCCCTGAAGCGCGTCTTATGCTGACATGGATACACGTGTGTAAAGAGAGGGGTAGGTGTGTAATTACACAAAAGGCACGGGGCAGGGGCCGCGCCTTACCTATGAATCTGACACGAGTCAAGAAGGCGCCCCCTGTCCCGCGCTATACCCATAATTACCCCCATACCCCCGACGCTTCACACCCCAATCCTCCCTATAAATACCCACATCCTCAATCACTTTCATCACACCAAATTCTCTCAATTTCTCTCAACTTCTCTTAAATACTCTTATAATCTCTTCTAAGGTATATTTTATTATATTTTTAATATTTTTTATTTAATTTATTTAAGTATTTAAATTATTTAATATTTTACTTATTTATTTTTTTGCAGATATAAAATGGCAGACGGTCTACTTCGCTTGGATGCAAATCATATATCTCGACACTTTGCTGATACGATAACATTTTAACGTTTTAATTTAATTTAAATTATTAGTAATAATTTGTTGACTTATTTAATGTATGATTATTAGATTAAGAATTAATTCGTGTATTAGATCCTTTTATTAGGAATCTTAAGTTAGTGATACCTAGCCGTGTCTTACCGTATTTAGTAGATGCTGGATTCGGTTACATAGGTAGATATCAGGGTCACGTATAATATTTTTTTTTCCTTTAATAGGTGGTCTACTGATAGGAAAATCGTTAGGAGCTACCTGGTGATTTAGAAAAAATTAGGGTGCTCATCGATCAGAAGGCTGGCACACAGATATGAATTTTAATGTTTAAAAATCGATTTTAGATTACAGTTATATAATTAGATCATTATTTTGATAAAAATTATATATATTTGTTTTAGTTTGAATGGGTGCCATATTCTACTGATGATGTGAGGGCGGTGATCCCACCTGAGTTGAGGGGACCATCAGATGTTTAGATGGCGATGGTCCCCTTGATCTGTTATGCGACCGTCAAGTGGCACTCCACTGATCGTATGCTCCGATAATTTGGTTGTTTTCAACCAATTCCGGAATCACCTAGCAATATGGACGAGTTGCATAGCACAGATAGACGCGGCAAAACAGATACAGATTGGCTGGTGAGGCATCATGAGTGGGTCGTGTTGTGGGAGGATCTACATCGGAGCCTTCCTCGTAGAGAGCCCATTTTACTTGACCTCTTGATTGTTGCTGACGGTTATTATGAGTGGTTCAACAGTAACGGGAAACCCTTTATGCTTCTCGAGGATGTACGAGGGCAGACCTTAAATGGTGCTTCCTTCACCAACTCATGGATGGAGAGCAGGTGCTTCCAGTTCATCCTCAGCTACACTAGTAGAACCTTCACAACAGCCACCGCAACCATATATGATACCGCCACCGCCTTTCCATTACCAGATGTCGCCGCCGCCTTCACCTGGTTTTATGACCACGCCGCAGCCACCGTCACATATAATCCCTCTTGGAGGCTATTATGAGTCTATGTTTGTAGATTTGACTTGGGGTTCATATACTGGATATTTGGTGGGTTCAGCCTCATCACCCATGACCGCAGCACAGATACCTCCTGTACAGTTTTCACACTCAGCGATGTCTGGGTTTTATGAGTTTTCCCAGTTTTCGCAGGCCGGTGGGATAGTCAGTCATACACCTCCAGGGTCCTTATTCTATGAAGGTGTTTCATCGTCATCAGCTCCTCATCAACCTAATGTACTTATTCAGGACGACGACGACGACGACGATGACGATGATGATGGTGATGATGATGACAGCGAGGAGTCACAACCAGTGATACGAAGAAATCCTCCTCGATAGATTTTATTTTTTATTATATTTTTATTTAGTTTATTGGACTTTTTAATTGTATTTTTTTATTATTTCTCATTTAATACTTACTTTATTTTATTAAATTTGTTGGATTTATTTTAATGTATTTCAGTTAATTTTGTTTATTATCATGTAATATCAGTTATTGTAATTTGGTTATCATTTACCATTTAATACTTATTGTAAGTTTGTTGAATTTAAAATTATTTTGAAATACCAAATTGTTATCAGTTTGATAAAATTTAATGATTGTGTTCGATAACTTTATTAAGTTTGTCACTTATTATCTCTTTTATTATAATCACATATAACGCAAACGTCAAATCTCGTATTATTGTATCATATTTTTAATATTCATCAACGATTATCGAATGACATTAACTTGAATTAAATGCAAATTAAAGTATAAGAATTATTATTTGATAAACAAATACATCATTTCTTCATCAATTGTTACTTGATGGCAACAGAAGTGGACATGTTTTTCTAGTGTGTCTTGTGTTTCTACAATGCCCACATCTTCTGTCTTGTCTAGATCTTTCTCGAATATCCATATCGCAATGAATTCAATTGGATTTTGGACGACCACGCTCCCTCAATAAACTCGGATTTGGTATAATCGGAAGCCAATCTTGAACCTTATCGGGGTCTCTGTCATTACCTATGGGGGGAAACTCATATTCGTATACGTTAAAAACTTCATATAATAGGTATACGGGATCCAAAAAATGGTTATAGTCTTGACGTGTATGCGAGCAAGCTGCTATCACAGTCTGTCCCTTAGATTTACTCTTAACGACACAACTTCAATCCCTTGAAGAGGTCGCGACAACTCTGTGACACGAAACATTTCATGCCTTCTAGAGAAGCTTGTTACATACATTCTATTTGATGCATAAATTTTTTTCTGTAGATCTGCAACTAATTTAGGGTGATAGACATGACTGTCTTGCATCCAGGTTTGAGCTTGTCCCCCGAGCTTTGCAAAAAGGGCCCCCAAACAAAAATATATAGTCTTTACCAAAGCCGCTACTGGTAAGTGACGTGCACCCTTTAAGGTTGAATTGATTGCCTCTGCTAAGTTGGTCGTCATGTTTCCATATCGATATCCACCATCATATGCGTTCGTCCATATTTCTTTATCGATGAGGCTAATGTAATCGTATCCTTCCTCGTTCTTCTCCCGCAAATCTTGAAGCATTAATTCAAACGTTCAAGGAAGTAGTTCGTAACCTGATCAAAAAATGTATAACTTACTAACCTGCTTTCTTTGCAAAATTAAAACGATCGAAAGAAAACAAACTACATCAGTTTCACTTACCCATGCGTACAATTAATTGACGCTCATCATTCTTCTTGTACCTTCTATGGTAGTTCACAGTAATGTGTCGGAGACAATACTTATGTTGGACAAAGGGTGGTTGCCACATTGGACCCAAAGACTCAATTGCTGCTTTGATCCCAGCTCCGCGATCTGAAATGACACAGATGTTTTCCCTCATGATAACATGTGCACGTAAATTTCGGAGGAAAAAAGCCCAAGAATTTGTATCTTCTCCTTCGACAAGAGCAAAAGCAACTGGAAGAATGTTGCGATTGCCATCTTGGACAACTACCAATAATAAAACTTGCTTGTATTTTCCATACAAGAAAGTCATGTCGATCTGGACCACAAGCTTGCAGTATTTGACAGCATTAATGCACTGTGGGTAACTCCAAAAAACCCGGTAGAATTGGCATCGATCGTGAAGAACTCGATCATTATGGTATGCATAGGAGGTTTCGAAGTCCACAATTGTCCCAGGATTCAACGTCCGCACCAGCCTAAACCAACCTGGAAGTTTGTTGTAAGATGTATCCCATTCGCCATGAAGTTTGACAATGACATTTTATTTTGCCAACTAAGCTTTTTTATAGGAGACAATGTACCCATACAGCGATTGTATAGCTGAAATCAACACTGCAACAGCTATATGAGAGCTTGTTTTTACCATGGGCATGATGGCTTGGCATATCATTTCAAAGTCCAATTTGGGATGATCTTGGTTGACCCCTCCAGCACAACATGTGTGAGGACCGTTGTATACTGTTAGTTCACATATGTTGTTTTTCCTCTTCATTTTTGATACGCGAACCATCCAACTGCATCAGTTTTTGCGTCGGGCACAGTAGCATACATATTTTTCGGTCGTGGATCGGTTGACTCTGGATTGAACATAATTACGGATATTGTAATTTTTTATAGCCATCAACACTTCTTCTTTGCTTGAAAACTCCATGCCTAAAGATAACTCACCATTATTTATTGATGAGTAATATCCATAGTCACCGAGATGAGGCATATCCGCAAATTCTGGCTTGTACATTGCACCATAATCAGCTTCATACATGTGTGCAGGAGGGTCAGTTTGTGCCAAATTTCCTGGAACTTCATCATCATCGGAGTTGAATTGCGGTGATTCTGGGTGAATGAATAGTTCAGTCTCAGCACTATCCGCACCAGGCTCACGGAGCGGTTCTTCTGGTGGAGATGATTGTTCCTTCATGCGCTCCACATTTAGTTCGAAGAACCTACTACTTACATGCCTTCCCCTTGAACTAAAAGGCATATCGACATTGAGATAGAAAAAGCTCGCAGTCGAATGCCTCCCCCTGGAGCTTGAAGCCATCGTGTAAAATGGAAACTGCACAGATGGTTGTGTCGATGGCATCTTCATATGGTCAAAGAAATTTGCAGATGAATGCATTCCTCTTGAACTGGACGCGGTGTTGCCATACGGATTGTTCGTAGACCCACCTCGGTACATATCGTAAGGAGTTGCAGATGAATGTCTCCCCATTATGGCATTAAAATCATTACACATTACTGTAGTCGGGCTGTCAACTTGATCAACTTGTTCATCCAGCCCATAGTGGGAGCTTAATGATTGACCCCGAACAACACACACTTGAACAAAATATGCATACATCTCAATATTGGCGTCTGAATTATTACTTTGAGCTTCAACCATCATTTCAACATCATCATTGTTCGAAAGTTCGAACGCTGTATAAGTTAATGGCAACAATGATGTTGGAAATCTGTACTGCAACGACGACATTCTTCTACTACTTCCAACATGAATCTTCCTCAAAATCTTCGTTATCAGCTCCTCAAGAGTTATGTTTCTCTTGAATGATATTTTAACACGCTCATTTGAAACAAAAACAACGTCGGTTTCATCTTCTCGAATTTCACCATCATAATAAACAATAGCTTAAAGTCGCGTCATTCTTTGAGTTTAAAAGTGCGGTAATATTATATCTGTAAAAAAATAACTGAAACAAACCTGATTAAATAAATAATATATAAACGAAAATATAACACAATAAAAATTTTACACATCAACGTAAATAATTTAAATAATATAATTTTATATTATTACCTGCACCACAAAACTATTTCGATGTATGCTCCCGCTTTCCAATTTTACAAACACAAAAATTAATTTAAAATAATTAGTATAATATTTTTTCAAATAATCATAATAAACAATAAGTATAATAAAAAATTTATAACAAAATTTCCATATAACGAAAAATCACACGAACTTCAAAATCAAATATAAGAATATTGCCAGAATTATTGACTTGTTGACGGAATTGTTGTATTAATTTATAAGTTGATATGAGAGATGTGAGGAACTTAACGGGGGAAGAAGGGTATTTATAGCCGAAGTCGCTAAACAAGGCGTGGTACCTGCACCGCGCCTTATATAATTATATAAAGGTATGGCGCGGCCCCTACCCTACGGTATATATAATTCAGAATTAAAGTTAAGGTGCGGCCCCTGCCCCGCGCTATACCTCTACGTGGTGTAAGGCACGCCCCAGGGGCTGCGCTATGCCCACGTGTATCCATGTCAGCATAAGGCGCGCTTCAGGGGGCGCCTTACCCCACGTGGCGCCAAATCAGCTATAGTGTGGTACAGGGGGCGCGCTTTACTTCTAAGGGTGTTAGATCGGGAAATATAGTCTGACCGGTGTTAGATCGGTAAATATACCGGTCACCGATGATTTTTTGGGAAAAACGTCTAAAATTTATAAACTTGTCTCCCTAAAGTAAAATTATGACTGTCATGATTACAACCATCATAGAATGCTCTTTTCTGACATATATCACCAAAACGGCAAAGAGACATGCAGATGGTTACGACAAAATGGTCTGATGACATCTCCTTCAATCTTAAAAAGTTTTTAAATCTTTTATTTGACCTTTTGATTCAATTGCGTGTAAATATGCATTTCCATGAAGATTTAAAAATCTCTAGAGCCTATCTCAGATCAACCCAATACCCAAAAAAAGAAAATGAGGACATTACTATTCAAAAAAATGACATACAAAAACATGATATGTATAAAAGGGAAAATATTTATTTTGGTACTTAAACTTAATTTTTAAGGTTTAATTTGGTGTTTAAACATTTGTGTCTAATTAAGTCTTTAAATCTCAATGTTAAATTTAGTGCCTAAACTTGTTTTTGTCCAATTAGACATGATTTCATGATTCAAATTAATTGAAATAAATTATTTACTATAAGTACAAAATTAGGGGGGAAATCAAATTCAAATAGACTAAGAAAGGGATGGCGCATGTTTATGGGTTTCTCTGGGTGCACATTAGCTGGTTTAATGGAATCTGAAAAACCTTATCATTTCGCCGACAAGCTCTCTGAATCATCACTGATTTCTCTCTGTTTCTCTGTTGTTCTTCAAGTTTTATTCTCACTTGGTTTAATCGATGGATTGGCGCAAACTTTTCTCTTGTTCTGCTGGTCAGCAACTTCGATATTTTCCCCCAAATGTTAAAGATGGGACCTCAACTGTTCATCCTCCACCAGAAGTATTTGAAGATGGAACTGCTGAGTGGAAAATCTCTCTTGTTGGGAAAGTGCTTGGGGCTACACCAAACTTCTCATCTCTTTATAAGATTATCGAAAGCTTGTGGAAAAAACCCTTGCAAGGTGCCAAAGTTCAGGTCAGTTATGACGGACCTAATCTTTACCTGTTTTCTTTTGATTCTGAATCTGCTCGCGAATGGGTTTTGGAAAACAACCCTTGGCATATATTTAACAAGCCTTTAATCCTTAGAAAGTGGGAACCAAACATGAAAAACTGTAATTTGACTTATCTAGAATTCCTCTGTGGGTTCATTTATACAATGTTCCACTAGAATTGTTCTCTAATGAAGGCTTAAGCTACATTGCAAGTGCAATAGGATTCCCTCTCTCAATGGATTCTATAACAGCCTCTAAGTCTCTTCTGGAATTTGCTAAAGTTTGTGTCGAAATTGGGACTTCGGACGAGATCCCTAAACAAGTTGATGATATCCTTAACAATGGACAAACTACTTCAATTTTTGACGAAGTACCTTGGTTCCCACCATGCTGCAAAACTTGTAATTCTTTTGGTCATAGTATTAAAGGTTGTAAAGCTCTCCCTTTAACCACCCACATTACTACCCAAGTCTGGAGGAAGAAGGAAGCTACTTCTTCCACTCATCCTCAAATTTCAGAAATAATGAAGACAATGTGGATTCTAAGTTTACTTCTTACTGCTCAGAGGATATTAATTCTATGGAACTCAAAACAAGTGATCAACCAATTTTTGATTTCCAATCCTCTGATATTTCCCCTTCTTCTCTGGATGTTCTTCATTCCAATAGAACTCTTTCTCCTTCCCATCCCATCTCATTCCAGAAGTTGACCCTGTCCTCCAAGATGCTAATAATCCATCCCTTTGTTCCATCTAAACAAAGCATTGCAAGCAGTTTTCAAACCTCTCTTTCTTCACCTTCCAAAAGAGGCAGAAGTCAACTTCCAAAAAATAATCAAAGCAGAGCTTTTGCAGCATCTAGTAATAGGTTTGAAATTCTAAACTCTTTTGAAGAAACTCATTCAATACCTGATCATCTTGGTAAACAACCCAAAAAGCAGCCTCTGGTGTTGCTGTCTTGATAAAAGAACTAAAAACGAAGAAGAAATGCAATCTTGAAAAATAAAAAATTTCTATTGTTGGCAGTAAATGAGGGGGGAAATTCCCTCAACTCAAGCTTAACGATTATCTCATTTTGGAATGTTAGAGGATTAAACAATCCTCTAAAGCAAACCAAGGTCCTTAGAAGAGCAATCCTTAATAAAGTAGATATCCTTTGCTTGCTGGAAACCCGTGTAAAGCAAGACAAATCCACTGACATTCTAGCTTCCACATTTGAAAATTGGAATATTTATTCCAACTATGACTTTGCAATGAATGGTAGAATTTGACTATTGTGGAGGAACAACCTTAACATTTCTTTATGCAATGCCTCTGATAAGAGTATCACTGTCAAAAGCTACTTCAAAAGTAGTCCCTTCTTACTTACTGCAAACTATGCGTGCAACAATGGAATCACGTGAAGGAATATTTGGCAAGACCTTCGAAATATTGATTCTAATTTCAGTAATCTTCCTTGGATATTGGGAGGAGAATTTAATGTCATCCTTCATCCTCACGAATCTTCTGCTCATAAGCAACTAGGTATGGTCACTTCTCCTGAAATGATTGAATTTCAGGAAATCTCTCATGATCTTCACCTCCATGACCATCCATTTTTTGGTCCAACTTATTTATGGAGTAACAAGCAAAAGAAAATTTTCCTTGCTCGTAAACTTGACAGAGTTCTCATCAACCCTCTATGGTCTGAATTTATTCCTCTCTCCTTTGTGAAATTCTTGGTCCCTGGTCCCTCTGACCATTGTATGGCTTTGGTGTCTCTTCACAAAGAGGTTCAAACAAACAAACCCAAGCCATTTAAATTCTTTAATTGCTAGACCCTTCACCCAAATTTCCTTAATATTTTCAGTCAGTCTTGGTACATGCCAATCCAAGGAAATCCTATGAAGAAACTTTTTTTTAAGCTCAAAAGCCTTAAAGTTAGTCTCGAAACCCTCAACAATGACTACTACAGTGACATTTATGCTCGGGTTAGACTCAAGAGAGAAGAAATTGAAAAATAGTAAATCCTTACCTTAAGAGGTATTGAGCCAATAGATAAGGAGCTTGAACTGCAAAATGGCCTCACCTCCTTAGAGGAAGCCGAAGCAATGTTTCTTAAAAAAAGCAAAAATTCACTAGCTAAAAGAGAGAGACAAATGTACAAGATTTTTCCACTCAGTCATTGCGACTAAAAGGAATAAAGACACCATTAGAGTGATTATTGATGACCAGGGAAGAAGGTTAGAGACTTTTGATGATATGTCCTCTAAAGTAGTTAATTTTTTAAAAAAACTTTTAGGCTCTCAAGACCCTAATTTTAAAGAATACTCTATCAGACTTCTTAAAGAGCTCTTACTTCCTATTCCTCCCTCTGAAGATTATGATGGCCTCACCAAGGAAGTCACTTCTAAATAGATCAAGGAGGCTATATTCAGTTAAGGAAATGAAAAGGCCCCAGGACCAGATGGTTATTCCTCTATTTTCTTCAAGAAAACCTGGTCAGTGGTCGGAAAAGAAGTGATTGAAGCTATTATTTTTTTCTTCAAGGAGTCTTATATCTACCCAGCTTTTACTGCCACTACAATTACCTTGGTCCCAAAGATACTGAACCCCAACAAAGTTTCATATTTTCACCCTATTTCATGTTGTTCAATAATTTATAAAGCCATCACAAAGATCATTGTTAATAGGATGAATCACTTTCTGCCTAAGATTATTTCCTCTAATCAGTCTGCTTTTGTCAAATGAAGAAGTATTACTGACAATACCCTCCTTGCCCAAGAAATTGTGAAAGGTTATGGGAGGAAAACAATTTCACCTAAGTGTGCCCTAAAAATAGATCTTCAAAAAGCTTTTGATTCAATTCACTGGAGCTTCATTCCAACCATTTTAAAGGCTCTTGAAATCCCAAATATTTTTATAGAATGGATTGTGGCCTGCTACTCTGCTGCAACTTACTCCATAGCATTCAATGGCAGCTTGATTGGGTATTTTAAGGGTGCTAAAGGTCTTAGTCAAGGGGACCCCCTCTCCCCTATCTTGTTTATTATGGTGATGAATATACTATCAAATTTACTCAATAATGCTGCTGTAAAAGAGATCTTCAACTTCCATCCGAAATGCAAGAAAATTCACCTCACTCACTTAACATTTACTGATGATCTCTTTATTTTCTGCAAGGGAAATCTAGAATCTGTAATGGGAGTCATCACTGTTCTTGACTACTTTTATGAAATTTCTGGTCTCAAACTTAATGTTGCTAAATGTGAAATCTTTACTGTTGGAATTTTAGTTCATTCTCTTGACACTATTATTAACTCTTCTGGTTTTAAGCATGGAAAACTACCAGTCAGATATCTAGGGATACCTCTGGTCACAAAGAAGCTTACTGTTAAAGACTGCCAGCCTCTCATTGACAAGGTCGAGATCAAGCTTCATCAATGGTCCAGGATGAAGCTGAGTTATGTTGGCAGATTGGAGTTAATCAAAACAGTTCTTTTTAGTGTTTCCAACTACTGGTGTAGGCAACTTATCTTACCTCAATCTGTTATTAACAAAATCGAACAAATTTGTTCGAGATACTTTTGGAAAGGATCTGACATTTCAGCAGTGGGAGCTAGAGTAAGCTGGGTTAGAATTTGCACTCCAAAGTCTGAAGGCGGAATTGGTCTCAAGGACATCAAGTCGGGGAACAAATCATGCATGCTGGTACTCATTAAGAGATTACTTGCAGGGGAAGGTTCATTATGGGTTGCTTGGATTCATAACTATCTCATCAATGATCATGATTTCTGGCTCCTCTGAACTCTAGTTGGCTCCTAAGGAAAATCATGAAACTTCGAACAATAGCTCGACATCTTCTTGCATCTGGAGCTGCAACTACCAAACAGATTTGGGAAGAGGTTCGACAGAAAAATAGTAAAGTCCCATGGCATAATCTGATTTGGTTTTCATTTCACATTCCCAAGTGCAACTTAATTTCTTGTATGGTTATCTTGGATCGCCTTCCTACAAAATATAGGCTGCAACGATTTGGAATTGAAACTAATGATCTGTGCATCCCCTGTTCCGAAGCAAGGGAATCCAGAAATCATCTCTTTGCTGAATGTAAGACAACTGCTTCAATCTGGAATTCAATTCTTCAGCTCGCAGGTATACATAAACCTCTTCTTACCTGGACTAACCTGCTTGTTTGGGCATATAACACATGGAAAGGAAAATAATTGCTTACTAGTATATTAAAGCTTTCTTAGTGCACTCTCAATTATACCATATGGGAAGAAAGGAATCAAAGACTTTTTCAAGGAACCTAGAGATCCGAGGACGAGATTCTGGTCTCAATCAAGCATATTGTAGGAATTCAACTTAGCAATAGGAATGTTAATAGATTGGATAGAATTAACATATCTCTTTGTAATTCTTGGGATATAGTATGCTTTTTGTGTAATTAGGAACCCCTTTCTTTTGCTCTTTTGATTATATTGGATTTGAAGTAGTTACAGCTTTCCTTGGGTAATAAAAATCTAATTATCCAAAAAAAAAACCAATTTCAACCAAAAAGCTGATTTCATATATCTAATTGGATAAAAAAAATACTTATTGTACTAAATTGAACCTTAAAATCGAATTTAAATACCTAATTAAATAAAATAAACTTAAATACTAAACTAAATATCAAAATCAAAGTTTGGAAATCAAAATGCGCAGTTAAATAACATTACTAATGAATAACCACGGATGCAGAGATGATAGATTAAAAAAGTGCAAAAATATATACAATTACAAATATCATAAAATTCGAATGATGGGGAAGTACAAATTGATGTACTAAACTCATAATAATTAGTTTAAGTAACAAATTAAGATTGGCATGCATGGCACATGCATTATCATATACCTCAGGCAAAACCCTATTGTAATTATAATAATTATTTACTAAAACCCTAATCGAATATCAGACTCAGAGGGAGCATAATTAATTAACCTTCAAGTTTAATAATGAGTCATATATGTGTGTGTTGGCAATTGATCATCCAAACGGTGAATTTCTCCCCTGTGCAACACTACCACTATTTATCATAGGGTTCATCCTCTCTGCCAGAAGAGGTGCCCTCCTTGGTGACGGCCTTTCCGGTTTAGGCGACGCTTCGAACTTCTTTTCACCTCTGCCATCTCCGGAAAGCACCGGCTTCGCGTCATAAATCTCCGATATACTGTCTAGCTCGGTTTTCTGGGGTGAGAGTTGAATCTGGTCGGTTTAAAAGGATCATCTTGAGGTCTAAGACACGACGAAGCTGTTTCCAAATCTTGTAGTCGGAGCTCGTCGGACCATATCAATGGACTCTTCCCGCTACCACTATAAGGGCTCGGTCTCTTCTTTCCAAGGCAAGAGTTATCGTTGATCGAAAAGAATTCGTCAAGCAATGGTCTATCCATGTTGTGTTGGAGATCAAGTTGGTCGCCTCCATAAATGTTGAGGTCTTGAAAGGATGGAAAATTGAGAGGACTGAAATCTTTCATCGTTCCGATGTCGGGAACACCCTGATTTCTCATTCCTTTGTAGCCTCCGGCAACCATGTTTTCGCCGGCTTGTGTTTGAGAAGCCTTTTCCAGTATGGACTGCATATACTTGCCTTGAGCCTCAATCCTCAATTGAAGGTGTCTTTGAACCTGCCACGCATGATGAACAAGTCCATATAAAATATTTGTCCACTGAAAAATATCCTTAAGATTATTTATTTATTTATTTTGGATATAGTGAACGATCAAGAAAAGAATATTATCTATGCATACCTCCAGTTGCTCATGAAGTCTTCTCTGCACTTCCATTTGCATCCTAATCGCATCAGCCATGCAGTATGTTAGAATTACACATATGTTCAACGAGAAAATTCGAAATAATTTTATTCTTAAGAGGAAAAAAAAGACACAATTAAGTGATTTCTTTCTCTTTTAAATCAAATTTATATTTATTTAATTCATATCTTAGAGATCCTGCAAATTTAATTTCAGTTTAATTGAAATATCTAATATGAGCCAAGCCACCCATGCAATTGACACCCTATTTTAAATGAATATTGATACCATCTTAATAATAATTGGCACTCATAATTTATTCTTATTTACTTAAAAAATTATATACTAATTTATATTTTAATAGCGTAATTTAAATTTTCTAACTCCCCATCTATATGTATAATTAAATCACAGCAAGTTAACAAAAACATACTCGTTCATGCTACGAGCCATCATGCCAGAGGAAGATCCAGCATTTTGAAGATCTAACGCCCCCGGGAGAAAAAGGAAAGAAAAAACCTTTAGCTACAAACATGCATATATATATATATGTGTGTGTGTGTTGATAAAGAAAACCCTAGCAAGAAGAGTCCACCTCAATATCTTACCATCTTTTATAGATTGATCGTTTAATTCCTTGTGAGGTTGCTTTCCAAGTCTGAATTTCTAATCCAGCAGGAAGAACTAAAATCAGTGTAATCAAAAGGAGCGAAGAGAAAAGAGGAAAAGAGAAAATAAACAACTCAAAAAAGTAAAGGAAAGGGAAAATTCAAGACAATCCTACATGGAGAAGCTTGTCACAAAAGGTCTGGAACCAAAAAAAAAAAAAGCTAAAGCAAACATGGGATAATCGGTGCTGTATTCAAACCTGGAGATGGCTCTTAAGGTGGTAAAGTGTAAGACCCTTCACAGCCATAACTCTCATGATTGTTTTCGGAGTCGCCTCTGTCAAAGTTACTCAAAAATATATTGATACACACAAGTAATCAATTCCACGGTAAAAGAAGAAAAGGGCTAATAGATGAAGTACTGTCGGGGTTCCGAGCTGGGTAACGGCATCGACGAAGTGTTCATGTTGCTCGACGGTCCAACGCAGTCAAGGCTTGGGGTCAGTGGTGAGAACCAGACCAGAGTCGCCTTGAACACACATGGGTCTATCATGGGAATTCATAGTTGAAGGCTTCTTGGGTTGGAACATTCTCTCGGAGGCTGTGAGAATACCCTGAGATTCAAGAACAAATGCGATATGCGAATAGGGAGGAATATGGTGCGTTTTTAATCCATCGCCCTTTGTTTTATTTATAATGCATACTTGTTTTATTTACGCCCATAATTCTCATCCATATGCATATATAAATAAATTTATTTTTCACAAACAATTTGTAATGAAAGTTATTTTTTTATTTCGTTATTAATATTTAATTAGTATTAAAATTATAAATTTTAAAATAGATTGATATGACTCATAGTAATATATCTACACATTTAATAATGCAATATTTAAACTTTATATATATAAGAAAAGAGGGATTTGAGTTAGATTTGGAGATTTTATTTTATTTTATTTTTGAAGCAAAGTTAATTAATTAATATAATTTCAAAAATCATAGAGAAAAGGGGGGGCTTAGTATTAAGGCCATGTTTGCTTGAATTTCAAGCATCTTTATTGTGCTTACAGAATTTATTCTTCAAGATGAATATATTCCTTTTGCAATCCAACTTTGAGGGGGCCATCTTTTTATCTTTAATTTACAAGCAGCAGGTCTACCCAACTTTTACTTAGGGTAAATGAACTGAGTTTGAACGAATAAGGTTATATTCATGTTTTTTTTATTTATTTTTAAAGGTATTCGTGTTCGATTTGTGTTCGTTTCAATTTTTAATATCGTGTTCATGTTCGTTTATTTATTTTTGAAGGTGTTCGTGTTCATTTATTTATTGTTCACGAACATGCTCATTTAATATTCGCAAACATGTTTGTTTATATGTTCATGAACGTATTCATGAATAAGTTCGTTTAGCGTTGTTTTAGTGTTTGTTTATCGTTTATTTATATATTCAATTTTTAATTTCATTTGCAAGCTAAAAATGATAAAATTATGCCACTAGTGATTAAACTCCTTGAAATTCATAGTTTAAAATACAACTTTAATCATGTGTTCTATTTAATCCTTATCTTCACCAATATTTAAAATGCAAGAAATAAAAGAAAAAAGAGAATCAGGGTAAACGAGTTTGTTCATGAACATAATGAATAAGTTGATAAACGAGCTTATTCATGAATATAAATAAACCGAACACACATCTATTCATGTTCGTTTGTTTATTAAATGAACATGTTTTTTTATATTCATTTGTTTAGCTTAACAAACAAATATAAATGAGCATTATACGAACGGTTCACCGAACGCTTTATTCATTTACACCCCTACTTTTCCTTATATAGCTTTTATTTAAAAAAAAATTATTCTCACACCTTGCCTCGTATTAATTGGATAATATTGTAAAATAATGTAAAATCGTATTAAGAATATAAATTTTAAAAAAATTATATTAATATTTTTAATAGTTTTAAAATATAAAATTTTAATATATATAGGTATTAATAAAAATATATAAATTATATAAAAATTTTAAAATTTTAAAAATATAATCATAAACCAACACTTTTCTCGATGCTGTGATTTTTCACTGTCCGTACAATCGTCAAGAATTTAGACCTTAAATCCAGTATTTTCTTACCATCGTTATTTTATTTATTTTTATTCTTGTTTCTCTTATTTTATTATTTCTTTCGCTTTGGATTCAAGTTGCATTCACATTTTTTCTCTGCTATTGAATCATATATGAGAATAGATGAGATGACTTATGAGTATTTTAATCAAGATATCAATAATATATTATAAATAGGAGTATTTAAACTTAAAATATAAAATGAAATGAAGAGTGGAGATAGATTAAGACATAGTTACAAACTGAATCGTATCAAATTTTTATTGATTTAAATCGACCCGAATATAATATTATTTTTACTCATCATATGATTTGATTTAAATTTAGAGAAATTTCTTTCCATTCGATTTTAAGATAAAAATTCGTACCAAACTCAACACAAGTATACATGTATCATTTTTATTAGATAAAATAGGTATATAATATACATATAGAGAGAATAATTATAGTAATTATCCTTAAATATATAAACGTCAATTATATTATTATTCTCAGGTCATGTTAGATATCTTTCACTACAGCATAACTAGTCTGTAGCGGCGTTTTTTTGTCCTACATCGACATTTAAAAACGTCGCTAAAAATGCTCCCGACGCAAAAAAAAAACGTCATTAATACAAATGCCGCAACTGTTAGTGGCGTTTTTTTCTTCTAACAAACACCACAAAAGGTTAGGTAATTTAGCGGCGTTTGTATTTTCAAACGCCACAATAAATTTGATATTTAACGACGTTTTTAGTCACAACCGTCTCATTGACATTACATCTTTATGTGTTTCATTGACAAGGCTATATTTGCATGAAAGCACACATTTGACTATAATGAATTTTATATAGTCAATCATTTAATTAGATATTAATGATTAAAAATTAATAGAATAACTATAATATATAATAGCACCCGTAAATACCTAAACCCTAATGATGAAACCATTTGGCCCACAGATTTTTTGAAGTAGGCATGTTTGGGACTTGTGGGAGCGGATCTACCAGTCTTAGTTAATGATTTTGGTGGATGAGTGTGTCTACTTGTAGGGATTTTTTATATAAACAAGAACTCGAACTCGATATCTCACTCAAACGATACCAAACTGCTGGTTTTCCAACCTTAAAAACAAAATGAGTAAAGATATAAATTCCAGTACGCTCTATGCAAATAACCTCCATCCCTCGTTGGTCTAAAAGTCCGTGGCTTGGCTCTGGTCCGTCGTTTATATGGCGGAGTATTCCAACATACGGAAATCTTTCCAGCCACTTCGTCTTCTTCTTGGATAATCTGGTTACGTTAGCCATGGATGATGATTAACTGTCTCTTTTCTTATGTTTTCATTATTTACAATCTGGTTTTCTCGTAGCAAGGTGGTACACGAGAGCCTTGCTCCTCCTAAAAATCTCTCGGCTGCTCATGTTTGCTACTCGGATCTCTAGTTTTCAAGCAACGCATTTTCCCCCAAACTTCATCACCTATGCAGAGGATTCTCACTGGTTTGCTTCATCTTTTTGTGTTATTAAGTTGAATTTTGATGGGGCATTTGACCATGATTCCTCCATTGGTGGTATTCTGAGACATTTATGGTGTTATTCAACAAGCTTGTAGTTTGGCAGTCATCCGCCAATTGCGTTCTACTATAGCTCCCCGTGCAGCATGTTCTTCTCTCATCTTGGGGACTCGTCACATGCTTCAATCAATACCGACCATGTCCCTTACTCATGCTCCACGACCCATACCCCCCACAGTTATTGCTCATCTTGCTCTGATTTGTCTATCTTCATGCGTTATTTTGATTTTATTTCTATGATTTCTGTTGCATTTTCTCGGTATCTTTTTCATAAGTTGTAATTTCTTCGACTATCAAAATTTTAAAGTTCTTTAAATTAAGTTTTCAGAATTTTATATTTCAAGTGATTTAATGTACCTCACCAATTTGTAAATAACCATCGTCATTTTAAACTTGACACCGATAATAAAATTTATATATAAATTACCGTGTAAAGTTAGGAAAAAAATACCTCTCTCTTCTTCTCAAATGATTTATCATCATAATTTTTAACCTATCTATGTTTCATCGAATAACCAATTACAACTCTACATCAGAATAAAAACAAGAGAACCGTCATATATCGTCACAAGCCCATTTCACATATTAACACACTCGTATTATATATATTCTTATGGGTTCACCACCTTATGCCACACCATTTATTTCTACTGATAAGCGTTGTTTTATTCAAAAGACATCGAGAACCTTAATCTTATCAGCACATCTAAAATCTCACAAGTAAAACAACAAACCTATTATTGATAAATTAAGGGTAAAGTATAGTAATGGTCACTGAACTTTTCTAAAGCTTTCATTTAGGTCTCTCAACTTTTAAAAATTGCAATACAGTCCCCCAACATTTAGTCTGTTTGCAATATGGTCTCCCAACATTTAGTCTGTTTGCAATATGGTCCTCGACCATTTGACGCAGTTACACTGCTGTTAGTACGTTTGCAATATGATCACTGAACTTTTCAGGCACTTGCATTTAGGCCCAACATAAAACTTTGCACTTGCACATTCTTAAATTTCATTCTAAACCCCAAATTCATTTTCGATCTTGAATTTCCTCTTTTCTCGTAGCAAGGTGGTACACGAGAGCCTTGCTCCTCCTAAAAATCTCTCGCTGCTCATGTTTGCTACTCGGATCTCTAGTTTTCAAGCAACGCATTTTCCCCCAAACTTCATCACTATGCAGAGGATTCTCACTGGTTTGCTTCATCTTTTTGTGTTATTAAGTTGAATTTTGATGGGGCATTGACCATGATTCCTCCATTGGTGGTATTCTGAGACATTTATGGTGTTATTCAACAAGCTTGTAGTTTGGCAGTCATCCGCCAATTGCGTTCTACTATAGCTCCCCGTGCAGCATGTTCTTCTCTCATCTTGGGGACTCGTCACTGCTTCAATCAATACCGACCATGTCCCTTACTCATGCTCCACGACCCATACCCCCACAGTTATGTCATCTGCTCTGATTGTATCTTCATGCGTTATTTGATTTTATTTCTATGATTTCTGTTGCATTTCTCGGTATCTTTTCATAAGTTGTAATTTCTTCGACTATCAAAATTTTAAAGTTCTTTAAATTAAGTTTTCAGAATTTTATATTTCAAGTGATTAATGTACCTCACCAATTTGTAAAAACCATCGTCATTTTAAACTTGACACGATAATAAAATTTATATATAAATTACCGTGTAAAGTTAGGAAAAAAATACCTCTCTCTTCTTCTCAAATGATTTATCATCATAATTTTTAACCTATCTATGTTTCATCGAATAACCAATTACAACTCTACATCAGAATAAAAACAAGAGAACCGTATATCGTCACAAGCCCATTTCACATATTAACACTCGTATTATATATATCTTATGGGTTCACCACCTTATGCACACCATTATTTCTACTGATAAGCGTTGTTTTATTCAAAAGACATCGAGAACCTTAATCTTATCAGACATCTAAAATCTCACAAGTAAAACAACAAACCTATTATTGAAATTAAGGGTAAAGTATAGTAATGGTCACTGAACTTTTCTAAGCTTCATTTAGGTCTCTCAACTTTTAAAAATTGCAATACAGTCCCCCAACATTTAGTCTGTTTGCAATATGGTCTCCAACATTTAGTCTGTTTGCAATATGGTCCTCGACCATTTGACGCAGTTACACTGCTGTTAGTACGTTTGCAATATGATCACTGAACTTTTCAGGCACTTGCATTTAGGTCCCCCAACTTTTAAAACTTGCAACACATTCTTAAATTTCATTCTAAACCCCAAATTCATTTTCGATCTTGAATTTCCTCTTTTCGATCTAAACCCCAAATTCATTTTCTTTCTTTCTTCTGATGGGCTGCACATTTTTAAAAGTATCAAAACTTGCAACATTTTTCATAAGGAGTACTAAAAGTTTTGATTAAGAAGAAAGAAAGAAAATTAGATGGTTTTGGTTCCAAACTAACACTGAATATCCAGATCATTGACATGCAGTTCCAGAAACATAAAAATTTCAACAAAAACACACAATGCGAGCTGAAAACAGGAAAGTGCAAAAGAGGAAAAGCTTACTTCCGGATAGCCCAAAAGAGAAAATAAATACCTTCTTGCAAGTGAGGGGATAGGATAAGAAATAAACACAATCGGTGTTGCGTTCAAGCAATTATTCCTCCATTTTTTCTTTGTAAATAAAAAGCTGAAAGACAGAGCATTGCTTGGGTTTACAATTTTACATGGCGGAAAATTGAAGAACAAAAACCAAACGAGAGGTGAATGCGTTGTTTGGGATTTCATTATATTTGATCATCAGTTGGAAAATATTTAAGTATAAGGATTAAACGAAGAAATTATTATATGTCATTTATACAAAATAATTTCAGCTTTGTTGGTGACTTTCAACAATGATACTTAGTTCATCTTAGTAGTATTTGTCAACTCTGCATTTCTAACCCCATTTTTTTCTCACAAGCATTTCATCGAACATATATGCTTCACTTGAGATGAATTGTATTTAACATTACACCTTGAATCATTGATGGTCCCGATAGTCCCTTGGTCCGGTCTTCTCTTAACGGACCCTTATTCAAGTCAACATCTCCACATAATTCAAAGTTAGATTAGAATTTTCCATGCATCATCGATTGAAAAATTACGCTGGAAATGAAAAGAGAGAAGCGAAAAAGGAAATTTGAGATTGAAAAGGAATTTAGGGTTTAGAATGAAATTTAGGATGTGTTACAAGTTTTAAAAGTTGGGGGACCTAAATGTAAGCACCTGAAAAAGTTCAGTGACCATATTGCAAACGTAAAAACGATAGTGTAACGACGTCAAACAGTCGGGGACCATATTGCAAATAGACTAAATGTTGGGGGACCATTTTACAAATAGACTAAATGTTGGGGTATTGTATTGCAATTTTTAAAAGTTAGGAGACCTAAATGAAATATTTAAAAAAGTTCAATGACCATTACTATACTTTACCCATAAATTAATTAATAAAATCGAATTAAATTTAATAGAATAATAAACACGGTAAAGCTATAGTTATTATACAAATCTGGGAACTGACGAGGTCTGGCCGGCACTGTAAACGAAGTGTACGGCGCGCCTAAGCGCCATCTATAAGAACCCAATAAGATTGGAAGCAAGACAAGGTCATAGGCGACCAAGGAGGCTGAGGAGGATTCGAATTCGATGAGGCTGTGAAGTTGAACTTTTAAGAGAAATTAAAGAAAATACAAAAAAATATTTACTTAAAACAAAAAATTCCTAGTCGGGTAAAGTGGCTGGGCTCTTCGGCTGTTGGCGCCCTAATATCAATTTTCTCTCTCAAACCCCAAACTCTCTCAATCACTCAGACTATCGATCGTTACATCAACCAATTCTCGAACACATCATCATGCCTCAACCTTCAATTCCTCCACAGCCTCTCGCTCGACAACCACCCCCAGCCTCTGTCGCCGGGCCAGCCGCGCCTGGTGTTCAGGTGCGCTGCGCCGGATGTCGACTGATCCTCACTGTGGGCCCTGGAGTCACCGAATTCGTTTGTCCCACTTGCCAGATGCCCCAAATGCTTCCGCCGGAGCTCATGATTAGGGCTCGCATTAACAATCCACCGCCTAACCAGTCATCGGTGCCGGCACTTGGAATCGATCCGACCAAGATCCAACTCCCGTGCGCTAATTGCAAGGCTATCCTCAACGTGCCGTACGGGCTGGCTAGGTTTTCTTGCCCTCAGTGTGGAGTCGATTTGGCTGTCGATTTGAACAAGATGAAACAACTCTTTCCGCCTCCGCAGCCCCGTCCACCTCTTCCTCTTGAGGAAGTCAACGAGGTTTTATTCTTTCGTTTTGAATTTTTAAAAAAATTGTTTTAGCATGACTGTTCACCGTTTCTTATTGATCTATGTAAGCTATAGTTTGATTGCTACCTTTTCTTCTTGATTTTGGCTTGTGGAGATAGAAATAAGAAAGTTCTATCAATGCTGAATGAATTACACTTTTGAATATTTAAAAAAGTTAACTGTGATTTTCTGTTTTGAACTATATGCTCATACTTTTGTTTAGAACACTTATTTTAGAATTAATATAGCAAGTTGGTTATATTTCGTTTTAAATTTGGTTATGATATTACTTTTTAGTATTTACTTGTGCTTTTTTATCAAGCTGTTTTTAGGAAGCGAAATCTAACAGAAAATAAAAAGAAAAGGCAAAACCTTAGTGTCCTATGACTGTATTAATCGTGTTTGTTAGTGTAATTTAGTTGTTTGAATCGATTTTCCCACTGCTATTGTTTTTTTCCGTCTCTATGTGGTTATGTGCTTGCAATTTGTATACGTGTACGTTAACAAATACTAACTTTTGCTGTGTTATAGACAAATGTTCTAGCTATTGTAAGTTCGCAAGGTCTGAATTATAATGACTATGTTGATACTTCTGCAACAAGCTGTTAATTTGACATGTCAAAACATGACCAAGTTATTGAAGTTCACATGAAACACACCCCTTGATTGTGAGAGATTTCATTGGCTGAATTTTCAGTTTAGAGTTAAATAAATGTTTTCCGTCAGTTCTATAAAAAAATGTTTTCCGTCAGGAATACAGTGTCTTATGAGTTAAATTCGTTTCCTGAAATATAAAAATAAAAATAATTCTTTTTATATATAGGTGATGAAGGTTCTAGTTGTTGCATTAATGTGAATTCATAAGCATGAGCAGTTTCATGTCATCCAAATGTCTGCTAGAAATAATAGTATCGACATTCTACTTGTACATGGATGAGTAGGGTTATCTTGGAGTCAATGAAGATAAGAGGGGAAGTTGATACTCTTTTGTATCCGTTGGCTTCCAAAAGATCAGGGTATATAAAATGGAATGTGTCAAGGGAATGGGAGGGATATTCAACTCCCTTTACTTTCCCTTGCTTAAATTAAAAAATAATTATCCAAATAAGGGAAAGGTACTTTCTTTCCTTTGCTTTCCCTTGTTTTATTCCAATCCAAACATAGGATAAACCATATTGAGGGCATTTACTTATAGTAAGGCATAATAATATTGTAGTGGATTACATGTCTTTTTCAGTGCCAAGATACCAACTTTTAGTTGGGATACATATGGATATGCTAACCTCTTTCATCATTCCATTTCTTCAAACAAAAAGGAAACCAGTAGCACTTTTCTCTTCTAGTGTTTCTTTCAGTATGTGTTGCATTCATGAGAATATTCACTGTTATTAATCCTGTACTTTCTATTTTCCATATGATTTAAAAAAAATTCAGGTAGCAATTGAAGTGGAGCGAGAAGAAGATGAAGGTGGGCCTGTAGGAGAAACTTTCACTGACTACGTAAGTTTAATTTTAGAGGGCTCCATTTCACAAGTTTTCTTTTATAATCTTTCCATCCAACATATTTTTTTCATGACTTTTCGTTTAAACCCTCTGGAATTTTTAACTCATATGAATTTGATGTGGCAGCGCCCTCCAAAACTATCTATTGGCCTTCCTCACCCAGATCCTGTTGTGGAGACATCGTCTTTATCTGCAGTGCAGCCACCTGAGCCCACATATGATCTAAGGATCAAGGATGATTTGGGAAGTTCAAAGGCTTTGTCATGCTTGCAAATTGAGACTTTGGTTTATGCTTGTCAGGTCTCTTTTATTACAGAAATATGGTTAACAATTGTAAACCCGTTGCATCTGTTGTAATCTATTTTTTTATATCCTTGATAGAGACATCTGCAGCACCTGCCAAGTGGTGCTAGGGCAGGATTCTTTGTTGGAGATGGAGCTGGTGTTGGTAAAGGTCGAACAATTGCAGGGTTAATATGGGAGAATTGGCACCACGCAAGGAGGAAAGCAATGTATGTTTTGTGTTGCAAAATGCGTAGGCATGAATTTTGCTTCCATTATAGTTTTTACTGCATGCTGGATATAATGTAATTTGTTTTACGCACACTAACATATTTCTTTCTTGTTTTCTCTATGATGATTACGAAGATGGATTTCTGTTGGTTCTGATCTGAAGTTCGATGCGAGAAGAGACTTGGATGATGTTGGAGCAGCATGCATTGAAGGTAAATACCTAAAATCTAGAAATATTAGAAGCTAATGCACATTACAGTTGCTCTCTTCTTGAATGAATCATTTAAAAAGTTTGGGTGCTCATTTTGTAATAATGCTTATGACATAAATACAAAATGAATGGACAGGTTTAACAGATGTAAATTCTTTCTTACTATTGTCGATATTTTTCTTCCTTTGGAATTTAGAAAAAAATTACTTAATTTCCCCCCTTTTAGATAATTGTTAGGCTCGTGTGCATATGCTTTCTGTATCAGTATTATTTTTTAAAAAAGTATTCTAATAACCTTTTATTTATTAATTTGATTTGCAAACTTAAAAAAATGGAGGTAACCATGATCCTAGCAAATCTATTGGAAAAGGGTATATAATTTACAAAATCACAACTTTCAGCGGTCAAGTTATTTTAATGTCGTGGGTGCATCTAGTGGGAAGATCTAGAACATGTGTATATCTACACTAAAGGTGATTATGTGGAACTTGTTTGAAACTAAAATTATCTACTTAACTCTGTCTCACTCACAACATATCAGCATAGTTATATCAAATTATTGTAGTCTCCAAGTGCTATTTTCCCCCTTTTTAAATTGAGTTATCCTTTTCCATAACTGTTTATGAGTATTTCCTCTTTTGGCGGTCTGCTTCCCAGTTGCAAGTTCTTTTGGTCAAAATGCATTACTTAGTTTGTTAGGGTCGCATGAATTGATTTCGTTTATGTGTTCATCATTTGGGGAGGCATGCCATTCTTATATCAAGAACGAGGTATTGTACTGTGCAAGGACAATCAGCATTGCCAAATTAATGTTGTGTTTCAAAATGTTGTTGTTGAGTTAAGAAAAAGAAAAAAAATAGCAATGTTGTTGTACAAGTTGGATTTATGTGAGATATGTAAATATCTCTTTCTTTATGCAGTTCATGCTTTGAACAAGTTGCCTTATTCAAAGCTTGATTCGAGGTCTGTTGGGATCAATCAGGGAGTTGTATTTTTGACATATAGTAGTCTCGTCGCATCTTCTGAGAAAGGACGTTCTCGTCTGCAGCAGCTTGTGCAGTGGTGTGGATCAGGATTTGATGGGCTTGTCATATTTGACGAGGTACGCTATTTCTTTTCTGAACTGCTATGAAATCTCCCTTGTTGCTTCATTAGTTTATTTTAAAAATTTTCTTTTTGTCAATTGCATCATGAGATAGTGTTATGTGGTTTCAATATATTTCTCTATTTTTTATTGCTAAGGGTCAATGGCTTCATTGTAGTGCCACAAAGCCAAAAACTTAGTGCCAGAAGCTGGAAGCCAGCCAACTCGCACAGGTGAAGCAGTTCTAGAAATTCAGGTTAGTGTTTTTTTCCTTCTTCTTTTGGGGTGGTTGGGAGAAATAACAATGCTCAATCCAAAAGCTAATTGAAACTAAACTATATAGAACTAAATCCAAATGGGCAATAAATTGCAAAGTACTAAATATTACCTAAAATCCCTAATATTTGTTCAAAAAGTAGAATAATAAGTACTGTAAGATGAGATCACTTGATCTAGAATAGCCTCAATATATTGAGTACAATTGAGCCGGTCAAATATAAAATAAAGATCCAGATAACTTAATTCCTCAGCTACATATTTCCATCTTCGTTCTCCCTTGATCGGAGAACACTTCACTTTCAGTATTGAAAAACCAGGGCAGTTTGGATGGAAAATCATAGTGTCATCTGATCTTAAAGTTAGAAAAAGGAGAAAGTGTTAACCTAGAAATTTAGAGGGAAAATTATAAATAGATAGAAGCTATTAAGGAGAACAGAGGAAATGAGGGGAGAAAACTATGAAGAATCAATATATGGAAAAAAACACAATACAATCTCAAAGTCTCAAATATTTATCATCCAAAACCAAAAGCTATCAAACTAAAGTAACATAATTGTTTTTTTAACTTGACCCAAAATCTTCTTAAAACACAAAATACAACATATAACCCCAAAATCTTAATGTTTGGAAAAGAAGTGAATTACCCATCTTTATAAAATAGCTTAAATATATGTAAATATGGTAATGTCAAACCCATAAAATATAAAAGAATACTAGATATCTTAATCCCTCAACTAACATGCTTCTCTCCACCAATGCTTTCTTTCCTTTGTTATCGTCTTATGTATGCAGAGCTTTGTGAAAAAGCTTGGAGGCTGCCATTGATATTGAAATTGCTATAAAACAACTTTTAAGAGATGCTTTATGCTCCATGCTATTAGAAGAAAATATTATAAAAGAAAAATACAGCAGATGCTTTTGGCAGATTGGTTTAATACTACTAATAGATGGGCTACTTGAAATATTTGAAGTTATGCCCAACTATATTATAAAATTTTGGGTTATTTTGATTGGGTAGGAGTCTAGGAGAAGCAAATGTTCAGATTGTAATTCCACTATTTTAAACATAGAAAAAGAAAATATGTAAAATAAATTTTGGGGAGGAATTGAAAAGTGATGGTTGTGGCTTAGTGGTGTATATTATCTCGATTAAGTTTAGAGTTAGTTGTGACCTTAAGCTTGCATTAGGTCTTTTGTTTGCGGTATTACTGATTCATTTTAGGTTAACAAGGTGTTAAAGTTTAGTTTATGTTATTAGTTTTTTTGTAGGCTTTGTAGTCCATAATCACTGGCCACATTAGTAGGTGTGTTTGTTTTAGTTGGTGTTTGGTTTGCACATAAAGGGGTGTGGTAAGTTATGTAATCTAATTAATATTTTTTGTAGCTTTATTTAAAGTTGAGGTTCTTTACATTTATCCAACTGGTTTATGTTGGATGATTAATTGTGTTATCTGATTGTGATGTGGAGTAGTTCCATATTAGCTAAAGCTTTTGAAATCTTGTTATGTAGGATAGCTCTAGCTCCTAAAATATTTAACATCTGGGTCTTTAGTTAGCCATCAGGGAATCTTAATGATATACTTCCTAACCAATATGATTTCTTATACATCACATCCTCATATAGTCTCTCCCCTTCTCTTTTTTCTTCCACCCACTTATGGAAAAAGTGTTTATGTACACTCATGCAGGACAATATGCATATGCATTAGCTTCTAACAATAGAAAATTGTCTTCCTGGGAATTCCTTAACTGTTTCTTTCCATTTGCTGAAACCACAGGCTCGACTTCCTGAAGCACGGGTTATTTATTGCTCTGCAACTGGTGCATCTGAACCACGCAATATGGGGTATATGATCAGGCTTGGTCTTTGGGGAGCTGGAACATGTTTCCCTGATTTCCAGAATTTTTTAGGTTTAATCTTTATACCCTCCAGCAACAGTTTTTTACCTCTTTCATTTTTTACCTTTTCATCTTGCAGTCATATATGTTGTACAACCAAGAAAATTAATATAATTAAGGTTGTGGTGTGTCATAAAGAAAAAAATTAAGGGTGATGGCGAGGAAGAAAGTAAAATGATTACTAGGGAAGATGATTGTTTTTAGATCACGCTAAATTTTGTATATCTGTTGGGAAATGATTTATCGTTTATTCTCTATCTTTTAATGATATTTCATCTGTAGTTTTTAAATTACATAATTAAAAAAAAGTAGTAGATATAGTGAATCTGTTGTTTTTAAGCCTTGAGGGCATGTCAATTTAAAATTTTTAGTTTTTATCCTTAATTTTTGAACTTTTTTTTGAATGATTGCATTGTGCATCATTTAAACAGATATTTTTGTATACACATCTCAACTTATGAAAAGAAAAAGAATTGCCTGCTGCAGTCTATAGTCATTTTTACTCCATATAACCTACATAGAAGGTTATACAATGAACATTCTCATATTTACATGTACAAACTGCAATTGAATCACTAGCATATGTCCAAACCTCAGTTGTTTTTTCACATCATATCTGCCTAGTGCCTGCTTGACATGTCTCCCACTGGTTAGAATTTTTGCTGAACTTTTTTGTGAAATGAATATTTTCTCAGTTGCTTTAGAGAAAGGAGGTGTTGGGGCATTGGAACTTGTTGCAATGGAAATGAAAGCAAGGTAAAAATAGTTGGAATATCTCTGTAAAATAGTCGCTAGATATATTCTTTGTTTCACACGCAATCTTGTTCCAAATTTCAGGGGAATGTATGTATGTCGCACCCTGAGTTATAAGGGAGCAGAGTTTGAAGTTATTGAAATACCATTAGAAGCTGAAATGGAGGTATGTAAGTGTTTTTTCCATTTGGTTCCTAATGAAATTATTTTTTATTATACCACCTCTTTCCAAATGAGTATGCCGTAGATGGTTAAATTGATATTCATTTATATATGACTAGTTTATAGTACATCGAAATTTTATGGAAACATGTGTGACAAGTTATATTGTATGTTTAATATCTATAGTTTGCTCTGATTGGGTTGTGCTTTTGACATGTGTAGCCAAGGACAAATGATAACAACTCAAAAATTAGGATTTGACGAAACAAGACATAAAATAACATATAGATATGAAACTAAAAGAAATAAAATAAGGACCAAAATAGTGAATATTGTACCGGTGGGCATACCGTTTTTCTCTAGTACTGGTGGTACATACCGGTACCGGTGTGTTTTGGGTACCTTCGGATTTATTTTTATTTTCTAAATATTTTTTCATATATTATATATATGCAAATATACCTCAATTCCATATAAATGTATTTATATTCAAATATAAATCTTAAAATTATTAAGGGATAAATATCAAAACTATACATGAACTTTGATTTTGTGCAATTATGCACATTAAATTTTCATTTTGGTTCAACTGTACATGTAAAACTTTGATTTTGATTCAGTTATACACATATTAAAAAATAAATACATCCATTTATTTTTCACATTGAATAAATATGATTATTTTTATATAAAAAATATAATCATAAACGATTCCGTGTGTACAATTGAACAAAATTAAAGCTCATGTATAACATTGCGCATTTGATGAAAGTTTGTGTGTAGTTTTGATATTTATCCCAATTATTAATTTAGTTAAATAACTTAACTGAATGTAACTATGCAAAAATTAGCAGTAGTTAAGAATAAAATAATTAAAACTTCTTTTAAAATATCAAAATCTGTGCACACCGATGTTGACCAAATTAGACTGAAACACACCGGAATGGTTACACATCCCGAATTTTTAACCGGAATGGTACTTGAATTATTTGGTATTAGTTTAAGACTGATATGGAATGGTACAGTATTGACTACTATGACAAGGACCCATCAAGGAGACAAGGTATATCCATGATTAAAGAATTCCAATTCTTTTAACACCCATTATTCAAATGGTCACCAGGGATATCTAGATTCACTCAAGAGAGTGCATAAAGAACAGCTTTTTGATATTTTCCTTCATGTTAAACTTATGTAGAATATTAAAAGAAGAAAAATTCTTACAAATATCTCCCCTCTTCTTGGTAGTATTACTCCAAACCCTTTGAAGATAAAACTTACCCCGGTTCACCCATGATTCCGCCCAAGAGGACTGAGTGATGTGTGCCTCTCAATTTTTTATTTTTTCAAAAAATGTTGAACTTGACTGAACTTGCTTACTGTAGTTTTGAACGTGCAATATCAATTTCTTTCTTTGAAAAGATTCACATAAGGGCCATATCATCAGTATTGATGGTAAAAGACTAACGGTGTTTATGAGCAACATCAAAATTACTGGCTCTAATTTTATATGTTCTAAATATTTTTGCTTTCTTGTTTCTTGCTGCTCTTTGAGCTAGCATTGTTGTGAATTAGTTTTAGTAAAGCTGCAACTGCTATCAACTATAATCTCATACCTATTTGCTACTAGATCTTTTATCTTTAATTTGCTTTTAGCATCTGACAAGGAGTGGGTGGGAATTGCCTGACAGCACAAATTCCTCCTCATCTTGCTCACCTGAGTAAAAATTTACAGATGGTGTTAGTTTTTAATAATATATTTTTTCATAGGCAATGTATAAAAAGGCAGCAGAGCTTTGGGCAGAGCTTCGAGTGGAATTGCTGTCAGCAAGTGCTTTTCATAGTAATGATAAACCTAATCCCAGTCAGCTGTGGAGAATGTATTGGTCAAGCCATCAGGTATAAGAATTTTCTGGGTTTTTGTGTTGATCATGCCAAGTGTTTTCTCCTTTTATCTATTCCTTCTCAGTTGTGATATGTCATATCTATTCATTCATTTGTCATTCATATGGTTGCAATTGTTCCCCATTTGGTGTTGTAGCGTTTTTTTAGACACATGTGTATGTCAGCTAAGGTGCCTGCTACGGTGAGGCTTGCTAAGCAAGCACTAATGGAAGATAAGTGTGTGGTTATAGGCCTTCAGAGTACGGGGGAGGCACGGACTGAGGAAGCTTTGACAAAATACGTATGTATTATGCTTGATTCTATTTAATGATCTATGTTTTTATTTGTTTTTTCTGTTTCTGTTGTTCTTTTTTAAATTATTCATCTTCCCCTGAAAATAGGGTCTTGAACTTGATGATTTTGTTTCGGGACCCCGAGAATTGTTGCTAAAATTTGTCGAAGAAAACTATCCGTTACCTGAAAAGCCTGAACCTCTCCAAGGTATGATGTGTCTATGTTTCTAGACTTGTTTGTTTTACTCTAATTGCTGATTGAATTATTGATTATTTGCTAATATTCTAATAGGAGATGAAAGTGTAAAAGAACTTCAACGAAAGAGGCACTCTGCAGCACCTGGTGTTTCCCTAAATGGAAGAGTTAGGAAAGTTGCAAAATGGAAACCTGCTAGCGATGGTGAAAGCGATGAAGGATCTGATAGTAAGTTTTTCTATACCGACATAAACTGAATGGTATTGTATCTGCAATTTAGGGACCTTATGTTATAAATAACAAACACCTCTACTAGACTGAAGGAGAAAAAAACAATTGAGGAAGATCTACCGGTTTATGTATAATTTTTTTTTATATATTTGCTTGCAATTTAGGTCTCTCGTTTCTTTTCGTTATACTTCCAATTTCACTTCCAGTTGCTCTCACAGAACTGATCATTTAATGTTCTTTAGAGCACAACTTGTATGCACTTTTTTTTTTGAAATTATAATGTGAATTGTAGTTGTGATTTCTTTACTTGTATTGCAACTACATCGGACAGTGTTTCTCTATTCGTTGTTTGGTCAAATGTTCTCCAAACTGTCTATATTTAAATATTTTTACCCCAATATTATGAAAATAACTGTTATTGGGTGTTTTGATAACTAAGTTTTTGCTTCATCATGCAGCTGATTCTGGGCCAGAAACTATTGAATCTGATGATGAGTTTCATATGTGTGAGATATGCAGTAGTGAAGAGGTAATTTCTTTTTTCTTGATTATGCTTTGAGAATCTGCAATTCTTCACGCATTGTGCTATCATTAATCCAGGAGAGGAAGAAATTGCTCCAGTGTGCCTGTTGTGGGAAACTTGTGCATCCTGCTTGTTTAGTTCCACCTATTACAGATTTAGTCCCTGAAAATTGGTCATGTTATTCATGCAAGGAGAAAACAGATGAATACATGCAAGCAAGGCATGCCTATATAGAAGAACTTTTAAGGAGGTTATTGTATTTTGGATGTTTCTTTCTTAAATAGTTTTCTTCTATTCTCCTTTTTATAATCTCAAAGTACTGTGGATGAGGGTATTGTGTTGTTTGCAATTTCTTTAGAGATGAATTAACAAATTTCCTGTAAACTTTAGCTCAGGTATGAACAAGCTTTGCAGCGCAAGTCAAAAATTTTGGATATAATTCGCTCTTTAGATCTTCCAAACAATCCCTTGGATGACATTATTGATCAGGTTGGTTGCATTTCTTGTTCTCTTCTCAAAAGTCTATGTAGAAATCAGAGTAATTCTCTGTAATTTCAATATGACAGATTACATATTTATATACAAAATCTCTCTCTAAAGTAGGAAACTCTAAAAAAGGAAAAATAATAATCCTAGGATATGATCCCTTAAAATAAGGGATTGTAGAAATCTATTTACAAAATCATATCTCTATAGGAATGGTAACAAATCATATCTCTATAGGAATGGTAACAAATCATCTCTATAATTCCTACACTCCCCTCAAGTTAGAGAATATACATTGTATAATCCCAGCTTGAATAGGAATTTATTGAAAACAGGCTTTGGCAAAGCCTTAGTAAGAATGTCTGCAACTTGTTCTTCTGAAGGAATGTATGAAAGTGTGGCTGTCTTTTTGTTAACTTGATCAACAATAAAATGCCTATCAATCTCAACATGCTTTGTCCGATCATGTTGAACTGGGTTCTTTGCAATTTGAATAGCAGATTGATTATCACACAAAACTTCAAAGTGATTCTCTTGATTAGTGACAAGTTCTTTCAGTAGTTTAAGTAGCCAAATTCCTTCGCATATTCTCAATGCTAGTGCTCTAAATTCAGCTTCAGCACTACTTCTTGAAACGACAGATTGTTTCTTACTTCTCCAAGTTGTAAGATTTCCCCAAACAAAGGTGCAGTAGCCACTAGTGGATCTCCTTTCAGTAAGGTCTCCGGCCCAACTAGAATCTGTAAAGATCTTAACAGTTTTGTCTTGTATCTTCTTAAACATTAAACCGTGTCCTGGAGTTTTCTTCAAGTACTTGAGAATTCTATTTGCTGCTGCCATATGCTCTTCAGTAGGATTAGTCATGTGTTGACTTATCACATTTACAGGAAATGTTATATCTGGCCTTGTCAAGGATAAATAAATTAGTTTCCCAACTAATCTTTGAAATTTCTCTTTGTCTAGCAAGGACCCATCTTCTTTGTTAAATTTCAAGCTTGCCTCCATTGGTGTATCAATCGGCTTACAACCAAGAAAACCAGTTTCTTTGAGTAAATCAAGTACATATTTTCTTTGGTTGATCACAAGTCCTTCTTTCGACCTTGCCACCTCCATTCCTAGGAAATACCTTAGTTTTCCCAAGTCCTTGGTTTCGAATTCCTTATTTAACAACTTCAAATTGCAAATCTCTTCTTCATCATCTCCGGTAAGAATTATGTCGTCCACGTACACAATAAGGATAACTTTCTTATTTGTAGAAGTTACCTTGATGAAAAGAGTGTGATCGGCGAGGGATTGCTTGTAGCCGTTTTTTAGGATGACTTTAGTGAACCTCTCGAACCAAGCTCTGGGTGATTGTTTTAACCCGTATAGAGACTTGTTGAGCTTGCACACCTTGTTACTTCCTTCAACAGACTTTAAGCCAGGTGGCAACTTCATATAGACTTCTTCTAGCTTGCCATTAAGAAAAGCGTTTTTTACATCAAGTTGGTGTAATTTCCAATCGCAATTTACAGCCAAACTTAGGAGTACTCGAACAGTATTCAGCTTCGCCACAGGTGCAAAAGTTTCTGTGAAATCTATCCCATATGTTTGTGTAAAGCCTCTGGCCACTAGTCTCGCTTTGTATCGTTGGATGCTACCATTTGAGTTATACTTTACAGTAAAGATCCATTTACAGCCAACAGCCTTTTTTCCTTGAGGAAGGTCCATAACAGTCCAAGTAGCATTTTTCTCCAGTGCACAAATTTCCTCTTCAACAGCCCTTCTCCATTTTGAATCCTTTAGAGCTTCAGCTATGCTTATGGGAACATGTTCTTTATCCAAGTTTGCTGTAAATGCTTGAAAAGACGGCATCAATGAATTATAATGAGCAAATTTTTCAATAGGATGCTTGGTGCACTGTTTAACCCCTTTTCTAATAGCAATAGGGAAGTCATCTAGAGTAGGGGAAGTGGACTTACTGATTTCTTCTTCTATTTCGGCAGCTGGACCCAAATCCAATTCTCGACAAGCATCAGATTGCAAAACAGCCTCAGGAATATGTTTTTTTTCCCTTGTATAGAAACGGAACTATTTGATTGGTGTTGTTTGTGGAATATTTTGAATGGGAGTAGGTGTATTTTCAGGAAGGGTATTTAAAGTGGGTATGGGTGAAGTAGTGATAGGTACTACCGGTGGATCAATGGGAGTAGTTACAAGTGACAAATCTGTAGGTAAGGACAAAATTGGTGGCAATTCTGAAGGTTGAGAATGAAGAGGAGGAGATACCTGATGTGGCTGAAAATCCTTCCATGTCTCCCCCTGAATTTTAGCCTGAGTGAAATAGGGATCCTGCTCATAAAATGTTATATCCATAGTGATAAAAAATCGTTTTGAATGAGGATGATAGCATTTATAACCCTTCTTAAGTGAAGAATACCCAACCAGTACACACTTTAATGATTTAGGATCTAACTTGGACTTATTAGGAGCAATGTTTTGGATAAAAACAGTACAACCAAATATTTTAAGTGGAAGAATGGAGGAGATAGGTTTAAAATGGGAAAAGTATTGCAAAAATATAGATTGAGGTGTTTGAAATTGTAAAACCTTACTAGGCATTCGATTGATTAAATATGTGGCAGTTAATAAGGCTTTCCCCCACAAATATTTTGGAACATTAGTGGTAAATAGAAGAGAACGAGTAACTTCAAAGAGGTGTCTATTTTTTCTTTCGGCAATACCGTTTTGTTGTGGGGTGTCAACACAAGAACTAATCTGAACTATGCCCTTTTCCCTGAAAAACGCACCTAAATACTTAGCAAAAAATTCACTGCCATTATCAGATTTAAAGAGCTGAATTTTAGACCCAAATTGAGTGAGAACCATGTTATAAAATTGGGTAAAAACACCTGCAGTTTCAGATTTATCTTTTAGCAAATAAGTCCAAGTTATCCTACTGTGATCATCAATGAAAGTGATAAACCACTTACAATTATCAGCATTCTTCACCCGAGAAGGACCCCAAATATCACTGTGGATCAAAGCAAAAGGGGGGAGAAGGCTTATATGTAGAAAGAGAATAAGTTGATTTAGTGTGTTTGGCAAGAGAGTAAACTTTGCAAGAAAAAGAATTTGGCCTTTTATGAATGAATAGACCAGGAAAAACTTTTGCAAGATAGTGAAAACTAGGATGACCTAAACGATAGTGCCATAACATAACATTATCAACTTTTTCTAAAGCGGTGAAAGATTTCGAGATTTCGGTTTTAGTAGAGGCAGGAAGAATGTAGAGACCATTCTGCAAGCTGGCCTTACCAATCATCTTCTTCGAGTTCAGTGCCTGCAAAGTACAATCAATATCATTAAAAAATTGCAGAGCAGTGCAAGTCGGTGGAAAGTTTACTAACGGAAACGAGATTGCAAGCCAGATTTGGTACGAAGAGGACATTTTTAAGTACAATCTGATCATTGAGAATAACACTGCCATGTCCTTCTATTTTGCACAAAGAACCATCAGCCGTTTTGACAGCTTTACCAAAGTTTGGAAAAAAATTGCAAAACAAATCCTTATTACCAGTCATATGATCCGTAGCACCAGAATCGAGGATCCAATTAGGGGACGACTGGGAGGAGAAAAAAACTGTAGCATGAGGTTTACCTTCTGGTTCTTTCATGACCAGATTACCTTCTGATTGAGCAGCAGAACCAGAAAAAATTTCTGGATTTGAAGTGATCTCCGGAGTAGGAGAAGAAGTTGTGGACATCATCTAGGTTGGAAAGAAACCGTAACCTAAGCTGATACCATGTAGAAATCAGATTAATTCTCTGTAATTTCAATATGACAGATTACATATTTATATACAAAATATCTCTCTAAAGTAGGAAACTCTAAGAAAGGAAAAATAATAATCCTAGGATATGATCCCTTAAAATAAGGGATTGTAGAAATCTATTTACAAAATCATATCTCTATAGGAATGGTAACAAATCATATCTCTATAGGAATTGTAACAAATCATCTCTATAATTCCTACAGTCTACAATGGTGTTTAAGATATGCTGATATGGTGAATGAAAGCTGTTTATTTGTATTTATCTCATGACAACCAGTTCTGAAGTTCTATTTGTTTTTGGTCCCTTCAATGCAATGTATTTAGGAGCCTTATTGCCAACCTTTTAATTTGTTAGAAATCCCCTTTTTTGCTTCTGTTTTCTTTTTTGTATTGGTTGTGGATGATTGTTCAGTTTTGGTTCCAATGCATGCTTAATTTATACTCAATTTGACTTATTTCATTAAGAGTTATTGGTCCACCTATCTTTCTTTTTTTGATAAGAATTTCAGGCCTCATTAAAAACCCCCTTCTTGATTAATGGAGCTTGTAGAGAAGCTCCTTAATCAGCAGAAGGAGGAAAAGAGTGCCTTAGGATTTTATTGAACCTATCTTTATTCTTGTTAAAAACAAACTATGAAATTAACCAAATCCATTTGTTCCATCCTTTTCTGATTAGCTGCTTTTGCATGTTATTATTATTTTTTTGATAGAATAGGGAGACCTCATTAAAACCCCCCTTCATACTCAACGAAGTATGAAAGTTTCATCGAGCATTGGAAGGAGGAAAGAGTGTCTCATAATTTTATTGCAACAACGAACATTACAACTTAGACATCATCAGAACATAACAACCAGTATATACCAAACAATACAAAACCCCCAACTCTAACACATAAGTCCTACACACAACCCCACTCATCCAATGCCCTCTTTTGCCAACTTATCCGCCTCCCAATTAGCCATTCTTGAAATATGTCTGATCACCACATCTTTATCCCTATAAATCTCTACAATTTGATTCAACAATAAACACAATTGTTTCGGGCAACCACCCAAATTCTTAATCCAATTAACCACAACAAGACAATCACACTCAACTATAAGTCTTCCTTTGTAACTCCATTGAGAACCAAAGAAAATATCCAAACCCCTTTTAATAGCCAACATTTCAGCAACTGTAGGAGACCCTTTCCCAATTGCCTCAGAGAATGAAGCCAACAAAGAACCCCCTGCATCTTTAATAATCCCTCCTATACCCCCTTTCATCCAATCCTCCGTGACAGCACCATCAACATTTAATTTAAAAAGCCTAGGAGGCGGAACCCACATAGCTTTTGAAACCACCTTACTGCCCTGTTTGCCCCAACTATCCGCCACAGACGGATCCCCCATAAGGCAGTCAAACAACCCCGAACACTCGTTGAATTTAGCAGTGAACCAAGCCATCAGTCTATAACTAGCAAGGAAAAACAGGTTTATCTGATCCAATTGCCCACCCTCAAATACAAGCCCGTTTCTATACTTCCAGATAGACTGCAAAACAGCAGCAGGAATAACTCTCCAGATTTCAGAATTCGTGATCAACCCCCACCAAGCTTGCCTAAAAACATCAGGAGCATAATGCAAAGAAGTATGAACATTCCAAAATCTTAAAAATCTACACCACAACAGCCAGGAAACATTACAGGTGAAAAATAAATGCGAAACCGATTCAGGAAACAACCCACATAACGGGCAAAATGTATCCACAATACCTGGAACCTTCATCTTCACCAACTCGCACTTCACAGCCATCCTTTTTGACATATCCTGCATGTTATTATTATTCCGGTTGCGTGCTTTTGTTTTGTGATATCTGTTCATTGCTGACAAGTTGTTATCAACTGAACTTACTGCATCTGCGCTTTTTCCCTGAAATTTGTCCTTTTTAACTATGTATTCAATGAGTTTGCAGCTTGGTGGTCCTGATAAAGTTGCGGAAATGACAGGAAGGCGAGGCATGCTTGTAAGGGCTTCTAGCGGGAAAGGTGTGACTTACCAGGCACGAAACACGTGAGTTTAGTATTTCTTTATTTCTCAGCTTTTGTTCACCTTATACTGAAGGTTATCTAAGGTGGCATTTCTCCCACGTTTTTTCAGAAAGGAAGTTACGATGGAAATGGTCAATATGCATGAAAAGCAGCTGTTTATGGATGGTAAGAAGTTTGTTGCCATCATATCTGAAGCTGGATCAGCTGGTGTATCGTTGCAGGCAGATAGAAGAGCAATAAATCAGGTATTTCTTCTAAAAAAAAATTCTCACTTTATTTTTCATACCATACTGCTCTTTATTTGTAGATTAGAGTGGTCTCTTTTTAGTATGTACAATTTGGTTTGGTCTCCTTGTCCTCTTGCCACTAAGTGACACATTTCTGCAGAAAAGAAGGGTTCATTTAACATTGGAACTTCCTTGGAGTGCTGACCGAGCAATTCAACAGTCTGGAAGAACTCATCGTTCCAATCAAGCTTCTGCACCTGAATACAGGTGGGCTAGGAATTTTGCCTTTATCTCTGTTGAATGTGAAAAGTAGTCTATAATAGTATCAACTTGTTTGTTTTGACTTTCACGTTGTATTCTAATTATTTCATCTCTTAATTTGTAAATCCAAATTTACTCTATCATCTTTTTCATAATGACTTGTCTGTGCAATCTAGAATCACCTCACTAAATTGAGGCATGTGAAATGATGTCAAGAAATTGGAATGAAAATATCTAAAAGATGAATGGCCATGGAATCCGGTTTAATTATGCCTCCACTCTGTACTCTTCAAACTTTTGAAATTTATTCCCTTTACTTTTAATTCCATGAATTGATCTGTTGGATTATTCTTTGATGGCGTTCTTTCTTTTCTCATACATCAAGTAATGCAGATATTAAATCCTGTCAGCTTGACAAGTAAAAAGGCATATCTTTTAGTTATTTGTTGTTTGACTAGTTTTGCTTGTTCTAATTTTCTCTGCAGGCTACTTTTTACCAATCTTGGTGGAGAACGGCGTTTTGCGTCAATTGTTGCCAAGAGGTTAGAATCTCTTGGAGCCTTGACACAGGGAGATCGTAGGTGAGTTCAATTTTTTATTATTTTGCAGATGTGTTCTTTGAGAAAATTTTCATCAAAATAAATTAAGCCAAGGGCATAGATGGTCAGTGGTTTGGCTTCCCCCAAAGTTCCTGGTACATTTTAAGGTTCATTATTGGTCGTAAACATTTTATAATCGAAATATTTTCATTCAAGTTTTAAAATAAGCTACTTAAACACAATAAAAATATTTAACCATCGGAAGTTTTCATTTAGTGCTTTATCAACATGCACTTTTTTATTAAAAAATGTTCTTTCTGCTCTATGGTATGAGGTTCCTTATATCATTCTATAACCTAAATATCTCTGCTGGCTTCAGCCTTTGGTCTTTAGGATATGAAAGGCAGGTTAAATTTTATAATATTATGGTCTCCTTGATTTTTTTTCTTATGATATGACTGATGATTTGCAGGGCTGGGCCATCTTTGAGCGCTTACAACTATGATAGTTCTTATGGTAAAAAGGCATTGGTGGTTATGTATAGAGGGATTATGGAGCAGGTTCTTGTAAAAAAAATTCAGTAGTATTATTACCTTTACAGAGAAAAGTAGTCAGTAGGGAATAACTATAGTTGTGGTTTCCAGGATAATCTGCCTGTTATACCTCCTGGATGTTCATCAGAAAAACCAGAAACAATTCAAGATTTTATCACGAAGGCAAAGGCTGCTCTTATTTCTGTCGGAATTGTTAGGGATACAGTTCTTGGTAATAACCTTTTTGCATCTGAAATGAGTAAAACATTTGTTAAGCATTTATCTAACTTTCTATTGACCTCTGGAAAATATACCATCAATCATTGACTTCGAATGTGTTATTTATTCATTTTTTACCATTTCTTTGCTATAGGTAATGGGAAGGATAATGGAAAATTCAATAGCCGAATAGTTGATTCAGACATGCATGATGTTGGTCGTTTCCTAAACCGTCTGTTAGGACTGCCACCTGATATTCAGAATAGGTATCTTGTTGGCTAATACACATCCTTGTTGTTAGGTTGCATTTAGTATGCTGAATACAAGCAATTGAAATGCAGGCTATTCGAGTTGTTCATAAGTATCTTGGATGTCCTGATTCAGAATGCAAGAATTGAGGAAATCTTGATTCTGGAATTGTTGACATGAAAGCTAACATCATTGATTTACAAGGAAAACCAGAGGTTAATTTTTTCCCCATATTTAGTGATTTACTTGATGTAATTAGACTAAGCTAACTATTTGTCTTCCAACAGACTGTCCATGTTGATCCGATGTCTGGGGCATCAACAGTGCTGTTCACTTTCACTTTGGATCGTGGAATCACATGGGAGGTACTTTTTTCTTGCTCTTGATTCATGACTGGCTTGTTTCATTTTGACAAGTATAATGCTCATAGCACTGTGATTGAATTGTGTGGTAGACTGCAAGTACCATGCTCGATGAGAAGAAGAAGGATGGACTTGGTTCTGCCAGTGATGGATTCTATGAATCTAGAAGGGAATGGTTAGGAAGACGTCATTTTGTTCTAGCATTTGAGAGGTATTTGTTTTCCTTCTTGCAAGACTCACTCGTTAGCATATAAGGTTATGATTATTAATAACAAAAGTCATAGGGGTACTTTGTAGATCTTTAAAAGTAGTATATTCATTATTCACTAAATTGTTCTTTTAATTGTAGTATGTAAACATTGATTGAACTTCCCCACTTCATTTACTGTTATATTTTCCTCCCCAAATTCTGTTTCAGTTCTGCTTCTGGAATGTTTAAGATAGTCCGTCCTGCTGTTGGAGAGTCAGTAAGGTATTACTTTCAACCTAAATCAAAACTGTCTCAAATCAAACTTTGTACCAGAATCCGTGTGCTTAACCATTTTGCCTTCAACTTTCCAGGGAAATGTCTTTGGCAGAACTGAAAAACAAATACAGAAGAATTTCATTGCTAGAGAAAGCTCGTCGTGGATGGGAAGATGAATATGAAGTTTCATCTAAACAGGTACACTTGATCATTATCGTAATTAAAATGAGAAAAAGAAACAAATGCAGTTAAAAATCTGCTATGAAGCATTGATATGCATGGATGCTGTAAAAATAGAAAACTAAATTGGATATGCATGGATGCTGCAAAAATAGAAAACTAAAATGGATAAGGTGAACAGATCTCCAGCATGTAAGGGATACGGCTGGAGGTTTTTTCATTTGGTCTGCTAAAGGTGGAATATACAGTTTCGGCTAAAATAGAGGAATCGACAATGAGGACAAGAACCCTGTCATTAAAATCAATATTTTAAAACCCAAACGCAATAAATCAGTTTCAACTCTCTGTTGAGAACTACTTAGAAGTTCCTCTTTGAAATTTTTTTCTTTCATGTTTTAACTTTTAAAATTTGGGCTCTAATTTGGATAGGGCATTTGACCTCTTATTATTTACACTATAGGGCTGATTAATTGAACCTCCTTTTGGTGGTAAAAGAAATTTAATGATAAGGAAATGTGAAAATTTAATTATATGTTAATGAAAATCATCAATGTTTACATATATTAAATATTTAGTAAAATAAATACTAAAAGAGGAACGGATGCGGGATTTTATGCTAGGGGGCGAACTTATAAAATTGTAGGGGAGAAAACAGATTATCAATAGAAAATACAAAGAAAATATCTAAATTATATAAGAATTTAGAACTTTCATGGGGTGAACGCCCCTGCCACCCCCGGGGGTCCATTTAATTTATTTTATTATCTGATTTGCTTTTCTAAAGTCCAAAATAGAATTATGTCATCATATCCTTGCCTGTTATGCGAATGCCTCCAAGATTCTCTTATGAAGCATAGAGCGTTTTTCTTAGAATACCTAATATCAATTTCCTTCTTTCCTTCATGGTCAAAATCTATCATATCTCCATCTTTATCGACAGACCTGTTCTTTTAGTTATATCAATAAATTTTTGTACACAGGTTGTGTAAAAAAACAACCCCACCTATTTAAACCCTAAAACCCAAAACCCTAAATAAGACACGTGGCATTAAAATAGACAGGATTAGTTTTCACAGCCTGTGTATCAGATAATTTTCCTGGTTATATTGTTAAACCCAGTTTTGCTGACATCCTAATTTCCCCTTGGGTTAATATTTCTTTATGTGCAGTGCATGCATGGTCCCAATTGTAAGCTTGGTAAATTCTGTACAGTTGGCAGAAGAATCCAGGAAGTAAATGTTTTGGGTGGTCTCATTCTTCCAGTTTGGGGCACGATTGAGAAGGCCCTATCTAAGCAGGTAACTTTATGTGTTGTTTGCTCCTTTGTAATAATTCCTTGTCAGTTGTATAATCTGTAGAACCAAAGTGTTTATGGGGAACCTTCTTCTCCAAACCAAGTCCACTTGTAGCATCTGAATTTTGTCCTTTTTATGACATGATATCTTAATTCTGTTTGAACGTGTATATATGTACTTCACAATTTATGTTTCTTGGCATTGCATTGCTGGGATAACATTCTATCATTGCTTGCAAAGATAATTTAGTTGAGTACCTTAATGCTAGTTTGGGGCTGCTACAATGCACAAATCTATTCTTCTAGTCATTGGCAATCAATGATATTATGTCAATTCAGCCTTCTCAAAGTTTATATTTTCTCACCTTTTTGCGACCCTTCTTTTTCCCTGTTTTGAGTTGAAAGCTTGTATGTTGTTCAATTTTTATCATTATATTAATTACTTTTAATGAGCTAAAACTTATAATTATCTTTTCAGGCCCGTCTCAGCCATAGGCGACTTCGTGTTGTACGGCTAGAAACCACTGCTGATAGCCAGCGAATTGTTGGTCTTCTTGTTCCAAATGCAGCAGTCGAAACTGTACTACAAGGTTCTTTCTCAATCTTTCACCTTTGTCACATGCTTGCGAGCATGTGCATGCAGAAAAAAATACTCTTCTTCGAAGCACACACATTCTCTTGTGCAGAAAGGGCTAATGTCAACCTTTAAAGTTAAAGGGATTGATCGCCCCTGAAAAACTTTTTTTTGTGTTAAAATAATTATTTGGTTCAAAGTTTATTTGCATAGAAAGCATTGTATTATTCAATGTTCAGATAATACCATGCAAAGTAAACAAATGATTGTGCAGACAGCTAGAAAGTAAATGTTAAACAGTGATCATTGCATGTTTGAGTGAAGAGATTGAAGGGCTTAAATGCTAATTAAATTTCTTAATAAATATATAATCTTGTGATTTTGTTGATTTGTCAATCAATTAAGAACAAAGCTTATTCTTGTAGTAAGTTGGACTTTTTACCTGATTTGTGCATACTATTCTTTCACTGTTTAAAAATTAATGATATGCATATATAATACTGAGATTAGTGAACTCTTTGGTTGCAGATTTGACATGGGTTCAAGATATTGAAGATTAAGAGCTAGTAGCGGCTTTTCTCGTGAGTTTTGATGTGCTTTGTGAGTTTTTTAACGGGTTTTCGAAGCACAAAACGAACATAGTCAAAGAGACAAATCAATGCTATTATGCTGCTTTATAGTGGAAGAAGAAAAAATTGCCATGCACCATTATTTGGAATCGTGCAGCCTTATTCATACTGATTATTTTTTGCTATAATTTTGTATATTTACATTTTCACGAAGGGCAAACAGACTAAATATGTCCCTAGGTTGTGTATTCATTGTACCAAAACCTGAAATAACTTGAGGACTAACATGTAACTAAATGCTTATTCAAGTTATAGCTGCAATAGATAATTCATTTTTAGTTCAAATCTTATTATTTGTCCAAAAAAACACACGCAGTAAACTCATTGATACAACAAACAGAACAAGACACAGAACAATCTTCTCGGCCACAATTATCTGAGCAAACCATGGATATTATTCGTCTCTGTGGCAATAGCAGGCAGAATAAAACCATTAAACTATTCGCAGACAAATGGAGCTTCGACGTGATGGTCGCAGCAGTAAAGGCCAGGGCGCTGAGTGAAACCTTGTCTTTTAAGCAGCTGCCTTGCCTTAAGAACAAGCTCTTGATTAGTAACGCTGCCATCCGAATCAGCAATTATGGTTTGAATAGCATTGCTGAGTGCTCCATAAGCTTGGCTTGCATTTCCCGATGGACTGGCATCTGCTGAAGTTTGGTCGGTCTGGCAGCCGCTGATAAGAATTCCGCTGTCGGGAAGTGAGTGCTTGGATGCTCCTGCATATGCCTCTTGCTTTCTACTCACTTCAGTCTCGAGTGCCGGTTTTCCGTACTCTTCGTCGTCATCCAGCTTTTGCTTAAGAAACTGTAGTGCCAGACCCCCAACCTTCCCCATGAACCCACCATCCTCACCATCATCGTTACCCTGTAGTTTGGTCATAATGATATTCATAAACTTCTTCACTTTGGGGGTTGCGTCTTCCCCGAATACATCAAAAAGGGTCGGTCTCAGCTTCCCAACATCAATGTCATCTTTGCCAGTTTTCTGCTTCAGCATTTCAATTAGAGTTGAGAGCGGCAGAGATCTGCTATTCACATATCCACTCTCATCATAGTCTTCCACCACTCCTCTGTCATCCACCTCTTCCTCATCGTGGTGGTGGTGGTGGCGGCGAAATTTCGAGGGGACATGAATTCCACGAGACTCAAAGGCACCTTGCAAGGTCTGGTGCAAGAAGTTCTTGAAGCCAGATCCCGATCCTGAATCTGAATCAGCATCCTTGGTGCTCTCACCAATTTGCTCTTTGGCCTCATCAATCAACCCCCCACTATGGCATGAATCCGATACGATTGTTATGCGGCAACCTTCTGGGACTTTATCCACCAAGTCTCTGAAATCATCATCTGTGCACAACCAAACACCACTTTCATAACCATTTTTTTTGATAAAATAATTAAATATTATTTTAAAAAATAATTAGGACTTTATTTTGAAAAATTGGTAATTTTAAATTGATTTGGATTAAATTGAAAAAGGAGCCGCATGACTTTCAACCACCATTGACTTTCAACAACCGCGCAAAAAAATTTCTATCTAAAACCAATCAAATCAGTATGCAAGCCATCCATTCTTATAACAAAATTCCAGAATTCAGATCCCCTAATCCAAGCATTTATCTCTCTTTAGCAGTGCAATAGAAAATCACAGTGTATAGTCGATAAGACTAAAAACCACGAACAGTTGCAATTCAAAATGCGATAATACAGTAGAATTGAATGCCTCAGTCTAGCAAGGAGGTCCTAGACTAGAACAAAACCAAATCTGATCATGAAAAACACAGATCTACAATCTAGAACTTATATAGCAAAGAAACAAAAAGTTTAAGAAAGAAAGAAAGAAAGAAAGAAGAACCAGTGATAAGATTCATATCGCAGGGGACGATGCACTCATCATAGCCGGTATCATCGTCGTCCCCAGTCTCAGCAGGAAGCCTGGTGCCATGCCCACTATAGTGCACAAACAGAAAATCCCCAGGCTCAGCCGAACTCACGAGTTCAGTCAAAGCACGTCTGATGTTCTTCCCCGTGGGCTGATCGTAAGAATCATCTGTATCTATCAACACCTTTATGTCCTCATCGGAGAATCCGTAGCGCTGTATGAGGCAATTGTACATTCTCTTCACATCGTTTATGCAGCCTTTCAACTCCGCCTTTGTGCCTGGATAGTTGATTCCGATCAACACTGCTTTCTTCGCCATCGAATCAAAACTAATTTCTTTGCAGAATTCTGATAGATTTGGTTTTTGATTAAAAAAATGTGGAGTCCAGAATGATGGAAAAGCTGGTGTCTTTTGTAGGAGGAAGATGATTGACTATTGGCTGGCCACATTCAATTATCTCACTGTTTCTATCATGGGTAAAGTACAACACAAGTCACTAAACTATATTCAAATGATTATTATGATAATTAAAATTTAAAAAATAACTATTAACCGTATTAAACCACTACACATTGATCATTGAATGTTATAATAAAGATAAAATTTTAACAAATTTTATAATAATTATAAAATTTAGTGATTATTTTGTAATAGTTTGATAAAAATTAATAATCAATGGTAAAAATGAATGTTGTTCTTCCTTGAAACTACGTGTTCGAGCAGTTTGCGTGCATTATCAATAGTTAAGAAAAATTCTGAAATGATATTATCTTGTAATCATCCAAACTATTCAAAATGAATATTATTATTTCTGTAATTGTTTAATAAATGTAATGACTATTTTATAAGTTTTGAAAGATCGTTAACTAAAACGATTATTTAATCATAGCTTAGTGATCTCTGATATATTGATCCTTTTATCATTTATAAATTTATTCATTAAAGCCCTTCTTTTATTTTATGGCCATTTTCTTTCCGACTCGCGTATGCACAACTGCTCATGATTTTATGTAACTTAATTTTTAATTTATTAAAGATAATATATTTTTCATTAATTAAATGAAGGTGGCTCTAAACCTATATTATTGGACTACAGGTAAAGTAATAAATTATTTTATTTAAGGAACTCGATGGTTTTTAAATAATTACTATAATTTAAAAAAACGTTTCAAAAATAATAGAAAAAGGAAAAGCAAAGCGACCAATGTTGAAATATTAGTCAATTGGATGAATTAAGTTGTTTGATACTTTGAAAAGTTAAGTATTCATTGAATTTAAGTTATAAAATTCATTTGATGCAATAAAAACACGTTTCAATGGTAATTTGTTATAATTTTCTCTTGAAATTGGATTAAGAACGAATCTAAAGAGACAAACAGATACTTGTTAGAAGAATTATGGATTTAAATACTGCTATGGTTGTTGTCTTTATGGCTGTACAACAAATGTTATTATGATAATTACGATTATATAATAATTTTAAACTCACTATATAATAATTATTATTATTTTGATAACGAATATTATTTAAATAAATCTATAGTGGGATATGATGGAGTCGAAGAGGAAAGAATATTATATTATATTATATAAGTAGTCTACAGGCAAAACAATCATCAACCACAATGAATCGCAGATAAATTGAGATCAACAAGATAGTCGCTGCAGTAAAGGCCAGTGCTCTGATTGTAACCCTGTTTTTTAATCATTTTCTTCGAGAAATGATCACGTACAGTCTTAATATATATAGTTAAAAAAGATGTTATTATTTTTATTATTATTTAAATAATAAAATTGGTAAAAAAATTATCATAAATATTATTGTTTCTATCGGTTTTGTTATATTAGGCGTTTTATCGGTTTTGATAATAAAACCAGTAAAACGCTACCGATTTTGTTATTGTTAGATATTTTACCGGATATATTAAAAAAATATTGATGTTTTAGGCAGAAATAATAATATTTTAATTATTTTTTACCAACTTTATTATTTAAATAATAACAAAATCAAAATATTTTTTAACTGTATATTAAAAGTATCGCACGATAATAACTTCCCATTTTCCTCGCTTTCAAAAACAAGTTCTTTATTAGTAAGAGTCCCACCCGACTCTGCAAGTATTGTTAATGAAAAAAATTAACTTTAATGAAAAAGATAATGAGTTTAAGTAAAAATATATTTTTTTAACATCCACGTCGCATTAAATTATCATGTTATCTTATTATTAATAGAGAAAATCGTCTCAGTGACCAAAAAAAAGTTATAATATACGATTTTAACCAACTTTTTTTGGATTTGCCAAAATGACCAACAAAATCGCAACGCGAAATAAAAATCGCAAACGCGATCCCCAGAATCGCAAATCAGTTTCCAAAATCGCAACGCGATTCTTGAAAATCGCAATGCGATAGTACAAATTCGCATTGCGATTTTCCAAAATCGCAACGCGAATATGAAAATCGCAACGCGAACACATAAATCGCAACGCGTATCCGTAAATCGCAACGTGTATCCGTAAATCGCAACGCGTATGGGTAAATCGCAATGTGTATCCGTATATCGCAACGCGTATCCGTAAATCGCAACGATAATACATAAAATCGCAACGCGTATCCGTAAATCGCAACGCGATATTTAAAGCGCCATTATAATCGCTACGCGTATTTTATTTTCAAATTACAAAAAGAATATTAAGACAAAATCCCGTAATCGCAACTCATAACCTAAAACCTAAAATCACAACTCAGTCCCATCTCCATCTCTCACTCTTTACGGCGAAGAAATCCGTCCCCATCTCCGAAGATTTCCGTCCCCATCTCCGGCGAAATCCCTCACAACCATTCACGGTCAGAAATCCCTCACAATATTCAGAAATGGAAAATCAACCTCCGAGGGTTAGTTTTTTTAATTATTTTTATTTTGAAATGTTTGCATTATTGTAGGTTTTTCATATTGAAACTGATGATAAGTTTACTGGTCATTTCAATAATAGATTAACCATTTCACTTAGATTTCATTTCGCGTTACGATTCTGTCGTTGCGATTTCATTTCGCGTTGCTATTCTCTCGTTCCGATTTTCAAGTTAGTATTTGTCTTTGTCTTTGTTCTGTCTTTTGGTTGAAGTAATGCAATCCATTCAAGTTTCAATTTGCAGAAGAGTCGCAACGAGATAAATGAAAATCGCAACGAGAGAATGACTGTCGCAACGAGAGAAATGAAAAGCGCAACGAGAGAATCGCAACGCGAAATGAAAATCGCAACGAGAGAATCGCAACGCGAAACCAAAATCGCATTGCGATTTTCATTTCGCGTTGCGATTCTCTCGTTGCGATTTTCATTTCGCGTTGCGATTCTCTCGTTGCGATTGTCATCTCGCGTTGCGATTCTCTCGTTGCGATTTTCATTTCAACCAAAAGACAAAACAGTGTTGCAAATTTTAGTTTCAAGAATAAACTACTACTTTTATGTTTATTGTTTTTGGTATATCTTCACAGTGTAGTTTTTGGTATATCTAACTTGGTATGTTTATTGTTTTTGTAGAAATTTTTTCGGCTCAATTGACCTTGAGAATAAAGTCAGCCTGGCCACTACAATTGCAAAGAAGCTTTCACCTGCTCAAAGACAATTGTTTGAGGAAACCTGCTTCGGGCCATGGCTGAGAGTACAGCATCCGGTGGAGATGCTAATTTGACCCATTTGTGGCTTCAGACCATGACATCAAATCTACCCGACAGTATACAACGTGGTGAGGAAGAGATATGGTTTCATTTTCCACCAGCGTATACTTGTTTTGGGCGGAAGGAGTTCTGCTTAATCACTGGTCTACGATTCGGACACGATGATGTAGGCGGTACACTCGTCATATCGCCCGCCCATCATGGTTATCCCGGGTTTTTCCGGATGAGTCAATGGAGAATCCGAACCTACATGTCGACGACCTGAAGAAATTGTTTAATAAGAAAGCTGGTTTCACTCGGATGGATGACGTCGATGTTGTCCGAGTATGCCTTCTACTACTTGTGTATGCCGGCTTTTAGGCAGAGAGGCCAGACAACCTATTCATCGGGAGCTAATAATATTGGTAGAGGACCTGAATGCATGGAATCTGTTTCCGTGGGGTTCGTATATATGGAAAGCTACCTGGACTAAGTTGTCGTCTGCCTTTGATGACCGCAAAAGTTTGCGGGGCGATGGGTCCAAATACACTTTGTCAGGCTTTGTTTGGGCCTTTAAGGTAAGAATTTCTATATAATGTTTCTAAAATTATAATTAATTATTTAACAATTACTAATTTTGTTATTATATTGTTTGTAGATTTGGATATTCGAGGCTTTCCCCAGCATGCGTACATATGCAATAAAAACGTCAAATGATATTCCCAGGGCTATTTCCTGGAAGAGGAAAACTCTGTTGGATTGGGAAGACTTAATACCATATGCCACAATAAATAATGTAAGTTAACACAAATACTTTCATATATATATAAACAAGTTATTAATAGTAGACGTTTAACTTTGTTTGAGTTTTATATTTTAGGAGGCTAACATTCCATTACAAAGACTGACACCCACGGAGGAGAGCTTGCCACTGATTGGTGGCAAGCTAGTCAGAATTTTTTTGATGGCACGGATGATGAGCAGCATCCACTTCCTCCAATTCGAGAGCCATCACCTCACCTAGAGCCATCACCCCGATCGACCCGACTATACACCTCTAGAACGAGAGCCATCACCTATCCCGTCACATCATCGAGCCTCTTCTCCACCATCACCTCATGATAGGCGACCGGCAAAGATGCCACGACTCCTATCTCCCTGTTCTCCACCTCCACCTCAACGGGATGAGTCAAGGGAGTTACGTGATGAGGTCAATGCCTTGCGTGAGGAGATCGGTACTCTACGCGATAACGATGGTGCATGGCGTGTGGAGGTGTCAACTTTACGTGGTGAGGTTGCCGCTCTACGTGAGATGATAGTATCGTTGCAGAATGAGGTTCATACTCTACGCAACGAGGTAAGTTTAAGATTTTCCATATTTAACTTAATGATAAATTTACTCGTAATTTCACTTAGATTAGCCATTTCACTTAGATTGCTTAGTAAATTTATTCGGTTGCTGCCAATTCTGCTAAACTGTGTATTCTTTAACACTGTGAAATAGTATTTGTCTTTGTTTTGTCTTTTGGTTGAAAGTAAATTTGTTCGGTTGCTGCCAATTCTGCTAAACTGTGTATTCTTTAACACTGTGAAATAGTATTTGTCTTTGTTTTGTCTTTTGGTTGAAAGTAAATTTGTTCGGTTGCTGCCAATTCTGCTAAACTGTGTATTCTTTAACACTGTGAAATAGTATTTGTCTTGTTTTGTCTTTTGGTTGAAAGTAAATTTGTTCGGTTGCTGCCAATTCTGCTAAACTGTGTATTCTATAACACTGTGAAATAGTATTTGTCTTTGTTTTGTCTTTTGGTTGAAAGTAAATTTGTTCGGTTGCTGCCAATTCTGCTAAACTGTGTATTCTTTAACACTGTGAAATAGTATTTGTCTTTGTTTTGTCTTTTGGTTGAAAGTAAATTTATCCATTCAAGTTTCAATTTGCAGAAGAAGAAATAGTTTACTTTCGCAACACGAAACTTAAAATCGCAACGCGAAACCAAAATCGCAACGCGAAATGAAAATCGCAACGACAGAATCGCAACGCGAAACCAAAATCGCAACGACAAGATCGCAACGCGAAACCAAAATCGCATTGCGATTTTCATTTCGCGTTGCGATTCTTTCGTTGCGATTTTCATTTCGCATTGCGATTCTTTCGTTGCGATTTTCATTTCGCGTTGCGATTTTGGTTTCGCGTTGCGATTTTAAGTTTCGTGTTGCGAAAGTAAACTATTTCTTCTTCTGCAAATTGAAACTTGAATGGATAAATTTACTTTCAACCAAAAGACAAACAAAGACAAATACTAACTTCAGGGTATTAGTTGAAACATATTTTTCTTTGTTATCTGATGCATTTTGTGAACTATGATAGAATAATGACTTGGGTGAATACAATGCAAGTTTGAAACATATTTGTCTTTGTTTTCACTGTTTAAATATCATGTCTGTTTATTTACTGATTTTGTATTTAATTATTTAGCGGCCCGATAGAGTGGATGCTTTACGTCGGGTTATGCTTGCACGACGGAGTTCACACATCAGACAGCGTGCACGTGCTATTAAGTCTCCGTACACCCCAATAGTGCGAAGACACCGCAAGAAGAAGCCCGACTCGCCTGTCATCCCTCAAGAGTCCACTCCTATCGTTGAAGAGGCCCCCCCTATCATTCCTCGAGAGTCCCCGTTCAAGAGGCCACTGTCATCATTGAAGAGGTCCCTCCCACCATTCAAGAGCCCGATTACATGGCGTCATATGTAGGCTTCTTGAGAAACCCTCTGTCGTGCCGGACATGATGGATTCAAGTGGCTCTCGTATGAGTTACGGCCAGTACCATACCGGTATCTGAAGAGGAGAGGGAACAACTACCGGACACAATTTTGGATAACACCCTTTGGGCTAAGACGCAGTTGATTTTATCTACATGAGCGGAGCAAGGGGTGTTTCACTGACATATGCAAGCTCACCGATGATATCTATTTGTTGCTTGAACGGCCTTGGTGGGGCGTATTATTAGGGGTCGAAGACAATGGCTATTTCGATGGGGGGGTAAGTCTTATATTTTTCTTATATTTCAATTTGATTAATTTTTTTTTAAATTTATGTAAGTCACTAATATATGTCTTTTTTGTAAAACAGCATATCGATGCGTGGGTGACACGTCTTCTAATAATAAGAAAACTTAAGAAAAATAAAAATATACGATATACAATTATGCCGACGTCTTTTCACGCCGTTCACTTGAAGAATGCACGAGATGAATCATTTGATTTGGGCAATGGACAAGCTAAACTTTATCCTGCATGGTGGGAGGTCGATAAGGTTAGTATTTATTTTAGATTGAGTTTAAAGGTTTTATGAAATAAGTGCGCAAATGAATGAATTATTACTTATGATTGCAGGTGTTTATCCCTGTTTTGGAACGTAAACATTGGATCTCGTCGAGCTTCAGCTCCCATCCCTTAAGACAATAGTGTATGACAGCATGATAAATTACATATCATTGGCTGATTTAAGAGATGTTATTAAGGGATGGAGCTCTCATTTGGCTAAATTCTTGGATGCGATCAATTATTGGACTCGTTCTGGAAACAAGAAGCCAAAGAAGCTCAATATTACAGTTATTAGAGACGAGACCGCGCCACAACAAACGAGCGGAGCCAGAGGAGATTGTGGTCCTCTCGTATGCTTGGCGTTGGAGCGTTTGACGACGGGAAGCATCAAGTATCTACCTCCCACCGATAGAGATAAAGCTGCAGTAGGCTTGTGGTTTCGGCATTATATGGCTAAATCGATATATACGAGACGCTGCCTACCTGCATCCGCGTTATAAAAATGTCCATAAACAATTGGTAAGTTTATATACTTTTGGTTTGAAAATGTTTGGTTAAGTACCTAGAATTCAATAATTTGCTGTTTGAACAAATGTTTGGTTTCTGCAGGTTAATCTCAGAAGTGAACTGCGTGAAAATGATGTCGAGCTGCAAAAGTTGATTCAATAGTTTAATTGATTGTTTTTTGATTGTTTAATTGATTTGTAAAAGTTGATTCAATAGTAGATGATCGGAAATAAGAATTATTGCTTATTTTTTGATTGTTTAATTGATTGTAAAAGATGATTTGTAAAAGTTGATTTGTGTAATTGATGCGAATATAATTCTTATTTGTGCTTGTTTAATTGATTGAAATGTAATGGTTGATTTTGTTGATTTCAATCTGCATTATGTTGAAGGCAAAATTGACTATCGCAATGCGAAATGAAAATCGCAATGCGAAATGAAAATCGCAACGAGAGAATCGCAATGCAAAATGAAAATCGCAATGCGGAAATGAAAATCGCAATGGGATAATCGCAATGCGATTTTAATTTCGCATTGCGATTATCTCGTTGCGATTTTCATTTCGCATTGCGATTTTCATTTCGCATTGCGATTCTCTCGTTGCGATTTTCATTTCTCATTGCGATTCTCTCGTTGCGATTTTCATTTCCGCATTGCGAAATGTAATGGTTGATTTTGTTGATTTCAATCTGCATTATGTTGAAGGCAAAATTGACTATCGCAATGCGAAATGAAAATCGCAATGCGAAATGAAAATCGCAACGAGAGAATCGCAATGCGAAATGAAAATCGCAATGCGGAAATGAAAATCGCAACGAGAGAATCGCAATGCGATTTTCATTTCGCATTGCGATTCTCTCGTTGCGATTGTAATTTCCGTGTTGCGATAGTCAAATGCATGCCTAATAGTGATAACAACTGAATAACAGAGTTGGTTAAGTCAAAATGGTTGGCCTGAGTCATTAATTCAACTGAAAATGTTAAAAGTTCACACATAAAATCCACATAATACAACGTTTGCATTTAAAAATCACCTAAGTTAACAGTCCCAAAAGGTGAAGCCAATTGTGATTGGGATTTTAAAGATGGTTGCCTTTTGCTTGACACCATATGAGCTTTGGATTTTGATGAGGATCCATATTTTGGTAGAGGAAAAGATGATTTTGATGGCACTGGTGATCCACATGTCAACCTTGTATGACCACTTTCCTTGCACCGACTACATGTCGATCTCTTCTTCTCTTCACCCTTAGACGGTATACGATCGTGACTTTTTGGTCGGCCAGGTAGCCTTCTGTCCATGGCTGGTGGCAAAACTGTTTGTAAGTCATCTGGTATGTCCCACTCAGAAGGATGTGGAATAGGGTAGACAATCTCGGCATAAGTCTGTCGATAAACTTCTGTAGTGTAGCAATCCATAGCGTATGCGCTTGAATCATCTTAGTTTAAATGAAGAGCAACTTTTATAACATGGCCACACGGATAACCAGATGTTTGCCATTTCATACAACTACACGTCTTTGCATTTAGATCGACTAGCCCATTTAAGTTATTATCCAGTACTTGAAACAAAGTGTTTGAACATGGTTCAACTCTCCATGACGTTGACTTCACAACACGTTTCGTTATCTTTTTTTCAGTCCATGGTGTAACACGATGTTCCAATGTTCCTGTAAATTTAAATAAACAATACTTAGTAAAATATATAATATGATAAGTTACGAATTCAAAGAAATAATACCTGCATGGTTTCTTTTCTTGTAGTACCACTGTTGAATAGAGGCTCGAAAAAACTCCATTAACATAGTAATGGGTAATTTCCGGGAATGACGACTTAGAGCGTTGATTGATTCTGCACTATTAGACGTCATGAAACCATATCTTGCTCCAAGTTGATGTACTCTTGACCATCTTTCAAACCCGACATCTTCTAGTGTTTGAGCACACTGAGGCAAAACACGTCTTAAACAATTTATATGCTTATTGAAATCCACTTCCCGATAAGCTTTTACAGCCTTCCAGTATGTCCATTTGTGCTTTTTTATACCAGCAGACCTTGATTTTAGATTTCTATACAAATGAACACCACAAAGTCCATGAAAAGCATCTGGGAAACACCTTCTAACAGCTTTGTCAATTGAGTTTGCCCTATCGGATATGATTGTCAGATTGCTAATAGGACTTATGCAATCCCTAAGATGCCCCATAAACCATGTCCATGAATCAGAGGTTTCAGATTTGCCAACCCCGTAAGCTATTGGCAATATCCCATTGTTAGCATCCATGGCTACTGCTAATAAGTTTACTCCAAGGTATCGACCTTTCAAATGTGCTCCGTCAACTATAATAACTGGGCGCATGCAAGTAATAAACGAACGAATCTACAAAATAATATACACAAGAAATATAATCATTTAAATGTGAAATGCATGTAACTAACAAAAATGAGTCAACAAAATTATATTGATTTACTAACCGTAGCACCAATGGCGATAAACAGCAACTCAAAGCGTCCATCTCTATCTGTTTTGATATGAGTTACCGACCCAGGATTTTTCAGCTTTAAATTGTGACAATAAGCCGGCAGTTGGGCAAACGATGCTTCTGGCGACCCCCTCAACAATTCCAAGGCATAACATTTGGCTCTCCAAGCTTGAGAATATGATATACTAATCTTGAACCGAGCATTCATGTCAGTCATAATTTCATGTCCCCGATATACCCTGCCATTCAAAAACATTAACTCAGCCAGAAAACCACCCAACACCTTTTTGTTTGCCTGTCTATGGTGAGGAAAAACTTGGGTTCTTGAACATGTATGTTTATCAATAAAAGTCCTAACTTGAAACATTTTGCAATCTTTTATTCTCTTTGCAATCATACGCCACGTACAGTTTTTGTCAATCATACACCTTGTTTCGAAACGATCTTTGCTTGATTTGTTAACTTTTAGTTGATAGCCATCTTCCACACATTTCGTATACAAAGCTATCTTCAAGTCTTCCTTTGTATCAAAACAATCATCTTTCTTGACACGAATAACTTTTGTGTAACAATCAACTGCTTTCTTTGCCAACTCTTCTTCCGGTAACTGAAGTAATTCTGGCATATTCCAGTTATACTCCCGTGGCATTTTCTTTTCTTCGGGGACTTTTTCTTCTTCTTTTTCTTCTTCAGGATTATATGAATTACAGAATGGATGTTCAACATGTTCATTCACAGTCGTAACTTCCTCCTCATTATCATCAACAACATCTTCCTCGGCAACGGGTGTTTCATCATCAAAATTCGGGTATTGACCAATATGAAAATCATTACACACATGGTCTGTTTCTCTTCTGAAACATCATCAAAATCCGTGTATTGACCAATATCAAAGTCCGGATATTGACCAAGACCAAATTTCGAATACTGACTAGTACTCACAATTTTTTCTGTTGGCTCATCATCGTCTAACTGGTCAATACGAAAACCGGAATTTGGTGCTGAAAGTTGATTGGGATTTGGATTAGAGAAAGGTTGTGGGTTTTGAGAAAAACTTAGTTGATTACTACCCGCTACTGACCCAACAATACTACTTCTAGGTTCAACAACATACAATGTAATCATCTTGTGAAACACTAATGTAAGCAATGAATCGTTCAACATCTTCATTGTCGGTTAACAAATAAACTTTACCATTTCTCTGATAAGATAGCCTAAATCCACTTAGGGGCTCTAAATTCAATTTATTTGAAACACGTAGCATTAGAGTTTCATAAGTTAACTTTTGTAAAGACAATTTTAGTTGAAGATTCATGGGTAAAGGCATATATTGTAAAACACCATGAACATTATCCCATGACCCTCCAAAACACAAATCTATCCAAACATGATCAACATTAGATGATTTCATGGTTGTAAATTAATTTACTAAACAGACGAGCTGCGAAACTAAAACCTGTTGCCGGATTGGGAAGGATGTCGTTGGATATAGGAACGGATGTCGCCGGAGAGAGTGATAGATGGAGATGGAATGAGTTGCGATTTAAGGATTTAGTTTATGATTTCAGTGTTATATACCCAAAATTTCAGTGTTGTGATTTACAGATTCTCGTTGCGATTTACGGATTATCGTTGCGATTTACAGATTCTCGTTGCGATTTACGGATTATCGTTGCGATTTACAGATTCTCGTTGCGATTTACGGATACGCGTTGCGATATACGGATACGCATTGCGATTTACCCATACGCGTTGCGATTTACGGATACGCGTTGCGATTTACGGATACGCGTTGCGATTTATGTGTTCGCGTTGCGATTTTCATATTCGCGTTGCGATTTTGGAAAATCGCAATGCGAATTTGTACTATCGCATTGCGATTTTCAAGAATCGCGTTGCGATTTTGGAAACTGATTTGCGATTCTGGGGATCGCGTTGCGATTTTTATTTCGCGTTGCGATTTTGTTGGTCATTTTGGCAAATCCAAAAAAAGTTGGTTAAAATCGTATATTATAACTTTTTTTTGGTCACTGAGGCGATTTTCTCTTATTAATAAATTAATAATTAAATAATATATTTAAAATATAATTTTATTAATATAAAATTTTAATATTAAAATATAATTTTAATCATAAATTTCTTTTTTTACTATTAAACCTAAAATTCAATGATTTTTAAGTGGTTTACCTAAATTTTATTGGCTTAAGAATCACTGTTGCCCCTATAGTAAATTCGATTTATCATTTTCGCTCGTATTGTTTTTTGCATTATTTTAACCCTCAAAGTTGTCTATGGTGTTCATCCTAGCCCTCGAAGTCAGTTGACTGTATTTTACTAACAGAACTGTAAGTCATCTGCGTCTGTAGATTAAGAGATTAAGTTAAAATATTTATTAAACACACTAGTTAGAACAAATTTCTATAATGTTATTATTTATTTTAGCGATATTAAGAAATTAAGTCAAACTTTTGGAGATTCTTTTCTAACATTTGTATTTAGTAAATATTTTATTATTTATTTTTTAAATAAATATCACGTTATCATCAAGCCACGTTAATAATATTTAATTGATCTAGAAATTGCTGGCATTGAAAAATATAAAAAGACTAATGGTTCTGTTAAGGGATAGGATAAGCACCATAGATAATTTTGAGGGTTAAATTGATTAAAAAAATGATAGCGGTAAAAATGATAAATTGAGTTTACTATAGGACAGTGGTGACCCTTTTGCCAATTTTATTTAATTTTGGTTTATTACCAAAATAAGTGTCCAAATTATATCATTTTTCACAAATAGGTGTCTAAACTATTTTTTGACTCATCCAAGTGTCTGACGTTACAAACGTTATCAATTTAGGTGTCTCAACCATTATAAAATCCCGTTAAATGAAATGTGAAACAATCTTAAAATTTTAATTTTTAAAAAAATTAAAAGAAAAACATTTATAGTTCCCAGTTTCTTCCCTCGCGTCCTACCTTACCCTCTCCCTCCCCCTCCCCTGATTTCATGGCTTTGCCATGGCCAAATGGTCGTTTTTATGGTTGGTTAAACGGTATATTATCACGATCGATTGAACAAAATTAAGGAAATGAGTATTTGAGATTTTAGGGATTGAAATTTAAGGATTTAAGAATTTTAGATTTTGATGTGATATTAAGAGTTGTAATCAATCCGTGGGTTGGGAGGGGAGATGCCTGCTGTTCACGTAGTTACTGTCGTCTTGTATTCCACGACCCTCGACCGTTTGGTTGAAGAAGATATTGAACACAGACGACCCTGATCCTAAATCAGAATCTTGGTGCTTGGTGGTGCTCTCACCGATTTGTTCTTTGGCCTCTTCAATTGAGCCTCCACTGTGGCTTGAATCCGATACGATTGTTATGCGACTACCTTCCGGGACTTCGTCCACCAACTCTCTGAAATCATCATCTGTGCACAACCACCACGAACCATGCAACAAAAAATAAGATCGTCAACTATATCCATTCGTGTGTAAATAAACAAAGTGTTCGATAAATTGTTCTTGAATGTTAGTTTATTAAACAAAATAAATTAGTATAAATAAAATTTTTGATGTTTATTTAATAAACGAACTAATACAAATAAATGTGTGTTTGGTTCATTTATATTCAAGAATAAACTTGTTTATCAACTCATTTATAAGCTTGTTTACCATGTTGTTTTTTCCCTTTTTTAAAATTTTAAATATTGTTAAAGGTTTGGGCTAAATTGAACATATGATCAATTTTAGAGTTCAAACTACAAAGCCTAAAGAGCTTAAAGTCTAATGACATAATTTCACTATTTTTTTTGGCTTGTAAATAAAAACATAAAAAAATAAATATGTTGACAAAAATATAGATGAATATGACTGTGAACATTGAATAATATATTTGTGAATACTAGATAAATCGAACGTACTCAGTTTTAAAAATTAAACAAACGAACACAATCTCATTCGTTAAATTAGATTCATTTACTCCCCTAATATCCATAAATTCAGCCAAAACTGCAAAAAGTAAGGATCACATAGAAACTATCAAGGAGATCCTGAACTAGGACAAAACTAAATCTAATCATTAGAGACACAAATATATAATCTAAATAATATATAGTAGAGAATCAAAAGAAATAAAGAAAAACCAGTGATGAGATTCATGTCCATGGGCACAATGCACTCGTCGTATCCGGTTTCATCATCATCCTCAATAGGAAGGCGCGTCCCATGGCCACTGTAGTGCACAAACAGAAAATCCCCAGGCTCAGCCGAACACACCAGATCATTCAAATCACTTCTGATGTTCTTCCCCGTCGGCGGATCGTAAGAACCATCGGTATCGATCAACACCTTTATGTCCTCATCGGAGAATCCGTAGCGTTGAATGAGGCAATTGTGCATTCTCTTCACGTCGTTTATGCACCTTTTTAGTTCCCCGTTTGTGCCTAGATAAGTTTATTCTTATCAACACTGTTTTTTTCGCCATTTGATCGACACTAATTTCTTTGCGTGATTATTTCAATAATTATGGGAAAAGATTGTCTTTTTTGGAGGGAGATGATTGACTATTAACCGAAAAAAATTTAGTTATTTTACTATTTTTATCATTTATAAATTATTAATTTATTAATTAATTTTAACCCTTATTTATTAAATTAAAAAAAAGCATGCACCATTAAGCAAAGAGTGATGCCTCCCTTGAAGCCGACTAGGGGCGTATATAATTCGGTCAAAACCGAATTCACCGTTCCAACTGAAATTTCAGTAGTTTAATTTTGGGTTCGATCGGTTAACAATTAATAATTTTTTTAAAACTTTGATACGCGGCTCGAAATCAATTAATTAATCGAAATTCTTAAATATTTAATATATTATATATATTATTTAATTTTAGGGGTGTTTAAACTTTGATTTTAACCGAGTAAACAAAAAATATTAAATATTTAATATATAATATATATTATTTATAAATTTCGGTTAATTCGGTTTATCGACCAATTAACCAAACTTTGTTCGATTCGTTAAGTTTTTTTAGAAAAATTTGATTCGGTTGACGATTAAAAGGAAAAAATTTTGGTTAATGAAATTTGGGTAATCTGGTAAAATTATTTAACCGAATTAACTGTTTGAACACCCCTAAAGCCGACTATGTGCTTGACGGGCTCTTTATATCCATAACAACACCTCGAGTGACAGTGAACAACTTATCAATAAGTATTGTTGATAAAAATAAATAGATTATATCAATAATAAATTGTTCATTGATAGTTGATCGGTATTTAGATTTTATATTTTTATAAAAATAAAAAAATAAATGAAGAAAGGGTTCAAGATTTTTCTCTCAATCCTCATAGATAAATTTTACAATAATTCTTAGTGTTAGTGTTAAATGCAAAATCATTATGATTATAACTAAATTGTTAGGTTCAATAGATATGATTTACTAACAATAGATTTTGATTATGATAATTCACATAGGTCTATTAGAGATCATATTAAAAGAGCATACGATTACTCGAAAAGATGCAAAGGTCTTGAGACCTTATGTCGGGAGAAGTTCTCCCAAAACTTTAATTGCATTGGAGTTATCTGAATAATATAGATACAAAATATCTATATTTCACTATTTTTTTCCTTCTCATACTGCTTTTTTTTTTACAAAATTACTCAAAATCGATGATAAATCATTTAAAGGTTCAAACTATTAATATTTTTATCTTCTTTAATGATCATTTAAAGTTTTGACATATTTCTTATCATTTATATTTTTTAAAAATACTTTAAACCTTTTAAATCTAAAAAAAATCTCGAACTCTATAAAATAATGAATTTTTTGTTTAATTTTATGAATTTTAAAAAGATTTAAATCGTTAAAAGTGATGGAGAATAATGAGATGAGTGTATTGATATTTAAAACGTCTACAAAAGACATCAAAGAGTGACAAATTTCAACTATAGTTAAAAATAAGTTAAAAAATTAACTTTAATAAAAAAATAATGAGTTTATATAAAAAATATTTTTAACATCCACGTCGCATTAAATTATCATGTTATATTATTATTAATAAGTAATAATTAAATAATATATTTAAAATATAATTTTATTAATTTAAAATTTAATATTAAAATAAAATTTTAAACCTAAATTTCTTTTTTTTACTGTTAAACATAAAATTCAATGATTTTTAAGTGGTTTACTGAAATTTTATTGGCTTAAGGATCACTATTGCCCCTATAGTAAACTCGATTTATTATTTTCGCTCATTTTTTTTTGCATGAATTTAGCCCTCAAAATTGTCTATGGTGTTCATCCTAGCCCTCAAAGTCAGTTGATTGTTTTTGACTAACAGAATTATAAGTCTTCTGCGTCTGTGGATTAATTGATTAAGTTAGAATATTTATTAAACAGTTAGAACAAATTCCTATAATATTATTATTTATTTTAGTGAGATTAAGTCAAATTTTTGGAGATTTTTTCTAACAGTTATATTTAGTAAATATTTTATTGTTTATATTTTTAATAAATATCACGTCATCATCAAGCCACATTAATAATATTTGGCTAATCTAGAAATTGTTGGTGTTGAAAAATATAAAAGACTGATGGTTTTGTTAGTCAAAAATAGACTTCGGGGGTTAGGATGAACGTCATAGACAATTTCGAGGGCTAAATTGATGAAAAAAATGCTAGGGACAAAAATGATAAATTGAGTTTACTATAGGGCAGCGGTGACCCTTTTGCCAATTTTATTTAGTTTTGATTTAATACCAAAATAAGTGCCCAAATTATATCACTTTTCACGAATAGGTGTCTAAATTATTTTTCGACTCATCCATGTGTCTGATGTTACAAATGTTATCAATTTAGGTTCCTCAACCGTTATAAAATCCCGTTAAATGAAATGTGATACAATCTTAAAATTTTAATTTTTTTAAAAATAAAAATATTATTAAAAATTTTAAAAAAAGGAACATTTATAGTTTCCAATTTCTTCCCTCGCGTCCTACCTCACCCTCTCCCTCCCCTGCTTTCATGGCTTTGCCATGGCCAAATGGTCACTTTCACAGTTGGTTAAACGATCCATTATCACGATCGATCGAATAAAATTAAGGGGATTGGACATTTGAGATTTTAGGGATTGAAACTTAAGGATTTGAGAATTTTAGGTTTTGAAGTGATATTAAGAGTTGTAACTGATCCGTGGGTGGTTAGAGATGTATAGGTGGCTAGTAGTTGGCGAATGAGTGGTTGAAGTGAAAGGTGGTTGGAGTAATGAGAATAAAATAAGAGGTTTTAAGAGTTTGTGGATTTTTGGTATTTTAGAAAAAATATGGCTTTTTTGGAAATAAAATATTTTTAATTTTTTCTTAAAAAATATTTTTTTAAATTTTCAGATTGTAACGCATGTCACTTAATTGGCTTTTTTAACGACCATTAGAATTGATGCACTTAAAATGATAACGTTTGTAATATCAGTGTTGAACTATGTTTTATAATATTTTGATATAACAAATTAAGGCAAAATGTTTTTGGACTTGATTGAATTTGTTCAAAGTTTTCAAAAATAATTCAAAGTTCATTAAACTATAATTTGAGCACAAAACAATTTTCTGGATATGTAGTACTAATACTGTTCTTACAGTATCGATACTACATGAACAATATCGATATTGTTCATGTGGTACCGATACCAAAGATAAGAGAAGTATCGATACTCCCTAGGTAGTATTGATACTATCAGTTGTTTTCCATATTGCTCAAAGAGAAAATAACCTCATTGACCAAAAATGTCTTATAATATACGATTTTAACCAATTTTTTTTGGATTTGCCAAAATGACCAACTAAATCGCAATGCGATCGATAATTCGCAACGCGATCTCCGGTATCGCAAATCAGTTTCCAGATTCGCAACACGAACTTCGACTATCGCAATGCGAACTTGGACTATCGCAATGCGAATATGTAAATCGCAATGCGATAGTCTAAGTTCGCATTGCGATTTACATATTCGCATTGCGATAGTCGAAGTTTGCGTTGCGATTTATTCCAAATTCGTTGCGATATTCCAAAATCGCAACGACTGGTGGTATTGCATTTGTTTCTTAAGAAATTTCTCTAAAAAGATAGTATTCGCGCGGACGTGTCGAAGACACGTATTACCACGACCACGACCACGACCCGAGACGGACGGCGGCGGCGGCGGCGCGCGAGAGTCCCCCTTGTTCTCTATCACTCAACAAGGAAGTGGGAAAGCCAAGCCTTAAATACCATTCTCAATAGTGTTTCCAATACTATGTGGGATTGAGTATTACCAACACTTGTTTCCAATACAATGTGATTATTCAGGAAACAATTAACAATCATGCACCTTAAAACAACTAAATCAGCAACCAATTGCATTAGTATTATACGATTAAATATGTCATAATTAAAAGTTAATCTACAATCAATCGCGATTATTGCAATTTTAAGCAAAACATTCAAAAATAATATCACTATTTAAGGCTCAATCCCACATAGTATTGGGAACAAGTGTTGGTAATGCTCAATCCCACATAGTATTGGGAACACTATTGGGAATGGTATTTAAGGCTTGGCTTTCTCACTTCCTTGTTGAGTGATAGAGAACAAGGGGGACACTCGCGCGCCGCCGCCGCCTCCGTCCGTCTCGTGTCGGGTCGGGTCGTGGTCGTGGTCGTGGTCGTGGTAATACGTGTCTTCGACACATCCGCGCGAATACTATCTTTTTAGAGAAAAATCTTAAGAAACAAATGCAATACCGTCATTGCGATTTTGGACTATCGCAACGAATTTGGAATAAATTGCAACGCGAACTTCGACTATCGCAACGAATTTGGAATAAATCGCAACGCGAACTTCGACTATCGCAACGAACTTGGAATAAATCGCAACGCGAACTTGGACTATCGCAATGCGAATATGTAAATCACAATGCGATAGTCGAAGTTCACATTGCGAATCTGGAAACTGATTTGCGATACCGGAGATCGCGTTGCGAATTATCGATTGCATTGCGATTTAGTTGGTCCATTTTGGCAAATCCAAAAAAGTTGGTTAAAATCGTATATTATAAGGCATTTTTTGTCACTGAGGTTATTTTCTCTTGCTCAAATTACATAATGCAAAATAGGTACCGATACCAAGCGTACCGATACTACTTTACATAGTGGTATTGATACCATGAGCATAATATCGATACTGGTCAAGCCCAACGGTCTTTAACGGCTAGTTTATTTAAATATTATAAAGGTAGTATCGATTCTCATTAAAGGAGTACCAATACTCACTGTCCTGGCAGTTTTATTTTATAGAAAATTAATCCCAAAGGCTCCAAAACATTCCCAACGGCTAGAAACGACCACAAACTCATTCAAACATATAAAAACAAGTCGATGACACTTGAAGAAGGTTACACAACACATATCCAAGCAATCAAACATAATAGAAGAGTTTTTCACTCTTATTTTCCTTTCTCTTGTAAATATTAATGTTTTTAGTGAGTTTAATTTTGTAAATACCTACCTTGTGAGGTTTTATTGTTTACATTTCTTATGCCTTGTAAAAGGAGAGTGGTTTTATCTTAGCCATTGAAAAGATTGAGATTTGTAAAGATTATCTCTTTGTCATGTAAAAAGAAAGAACAAATTAGTAAATTTGTTGGACAATCCTAAGTGAGGAGTTTAAGTAGTGAATGTAAATTTGGTTGAGAAGTCGAACCACTATAAATCATTATGCATCAAATTGTTTCATCTTTAAATCTCCTTAATCCCTAAATTTTTCTCAAATCCACTTCACCCCATCTTGGCAAATTATTTGATGGATCAATTTGAGCTTCATTCTCAAATCCCAACAATTAGATACCTAAATGAGTCAAAAAATAATTTAAGCATCTATTCGTAAAATACAATATAGTTTAGACACTTATTTTAGTATTAAACCTTTAGTTTTTTTATAAATATTTTTTTAGAGTGTAATGGATTAATGGTGTGTTACCTGACCCACCGAGCGGCGTCACTGGTTGTTCCGGGGTGGCTTCGAAAATAATAGAGGAGGATATATGGTGAAAAAGAATATGGAATCCGTAGAATATATATAGTTACTTCAGACATCAAATTCAGCAGTGAGGGCACAATTATAATTTTGTGAATTAGGGTTAGTAGCAGTGGCCGAAATGGCCAACCGATTTTACGGTTACTCTTCCCCATCCCCTTCCACCTCCAATCTCCAACGCTATCTCGACGCCGACACCTCGACGCAGTCTCAGTCGCTTCACCAGCTCCACCCATCCGCCGCCGCCGCACTTATGAAACGCTCCTCTCAAGGTAACTGAACTTCCTTCAGATTATATACATCAACTGTTTCTTTTAACTTCAAGGATTGCATATACAAATCCGATTGTCATTTTTATTTCTTTCTTATTTATTGTGTTTTGAACGTTTTTCTTGTTACGAAACTACCGTCTTAGATGCCCGTTATTGGTTCTAAACATTGATGCTAAAGGTTAGCTTTAGCATTATCCTTTACTTGCCTTTCAAACTTTTAGTTTAACACTTGTTCTGCATACTAAATAATGTCTACGTCTTTGTCTTTGTGTGGTTTCTCTTCGATAGGTGCACTGATGATATTGTTATTGAGCTTATTCTGTACAAATGATTCTACTTTTAGATGTAACATGGTGTGAGATTTATTGCAATCTGGGAAGGAACCTGCAGGCTATTGGCCTGAATCAGCTTGTTCAAAATTTGATACCATTTTGTGTATGTAATTTTTTAGTACTAGTATTGTAAGTCATCTTGATCCTTGTTTAACTGTTAAACGACTTTGGGCATCTCCCAAGGACGGTAATTAACTCTGTATCTAGTCTAACTATGTTTCTGGAGTTCAGTAATATTTTTTTAATGAAAAGTTTAAAGTATTTGTAATTTTCTAACACTGTTATTTGGTATATAATTCCCAAACCATTATCTTCTTTATATAAAAGCACTTTTTATGTCCAACTTATATTATTAACATATATATATTTCATGTTTTTGTTGCATATAACTATTATGCACTATAGTTCTCTACCATCAGAATGTTTTGGATACCCAAAACACACTTGGGCAGCTTGAAGCTTGGTATTCTGCTAGCTCTTTAGTCAAGCGACCTAGATTGGAGAGTGCAAGCAATTTACCTATATATCCTCAAAGGCCAGGAGAAAAAGATTGTGCTCATTATATGCTCACAAGAACCTGTAAGTTTGGAGATAGCTGCAAATTTGATCATCCTATTTGGGTTCCCGAGGGTGGAATCCCATATTGGAAAGAGGTGACCATTTATTGCCATCTTTTTTGCTCCAATGATGATGAATCTTACAAGATTATGCCTATAAAAATTACTTTTATTTGGGTACAATATAAACATAACTATTTGAATGAAATTTATTTCCAACTTTTATACTTATCTTTTATTTTAATAAGTACTATTATATATGTACTATTATATATGTTCTATTTATCGGCTATAAAGTATATGATTGCTTCTTTTATGCCTGGATAAGCATATTTGATAGGCTTGTCTGGTTATTTTATAGTTTTACCAGTATTTAAAAGATTTTGTACCATTATAGCATTATGCTTGCATGTTTTATGAAATTCAATTACTATTCTAAATAATATCTAGTAACTAGGTAATAGATAAATGACCCATTTTTCTAGAATATCTCCAAATTTTCTACCTCTCTTCGAATTTTATGTTCCTATTATTATCGTAACTGAATTATTATTTAATATTACTTATTGATATTTTTTAGTTAATACCATACTAATTTGATTTTTTGTTATTTCTTGGAACTCCCAAGGTCCTGAACATTCTTCAGGCCTAAATGTATGTTTTTTTTTAAGATGATGGTCCAGTTTTGTAAGATAGAAAATTCATGTTTATGTATGTATGTATGTATATTTATATATGTGTATATATATCTTCATGACAGTGTTTTGAAATTTTGTCTAATATAATATTTTTAAAGAAATATGGAGTTCCAATATTTACTTGAGGTTTAAAAAATTTAAAGTATATCCAAAATTTTCATCCTTCTATTGCAACGATCTTCTATTTCTAATGGAATTCACCCCTTTCTGGAGTCAAAAGAGAGGCACAGCTATGCAAGAGTATTTTTTATCTCATTCAAATTCATTCAAACTTTGCAAGAACGAGGGTGGAAGAAAGCAAGCTACTTTTGGTGGCTCTTCTTGGGCATGCATATAGGAGTCAGTGTTTTGGGGTAACTGTTAATAAGGGCAACCTAGAATGATGGAATGCAGAACATGGGATTCTCCTTGGGGCCCTGCCTCAAGAATTTCTGTTAGCTTCTTTAAGGATGCTGAGACATTATCCGACTTCAACCCGAGAAAAATGTGGTAAAAGGGGCAGCTCTCGTATCTCCTACTATTTATGCATAATGTGTCTATTGTTGTCAGTTTCTCCTGCTAGATGTGTTCAATGTAGTGGAGGGAGAAATTGATACACTCTAGGGTTAATAACATTTCTTTTCTCAGATGTTTGGCTAAGTTTGATGGGCTATTTTGTCATAGCTTGTGGTTCTAAATTTCTGAACGGATACCAGTAGCATCTACTTCTTTTACTTCATTTTCTTCCTATTTGTGTATCTGATAATTGGGATATCGAATTGTTACTTTGCTTGACTTGCATACCTTTATGGACAAGTATTTCTTGGTTGTTCCAATTAAAGATACATTGTGATTTGTTGTACTTTTTTTTATTAAAAAAAGTTGTTTATTTCTCCTGAGGATACATCAATGTTTCTACTCTGGTATTGCCAAAACAGAAAGTTAGTTTACAGTATTATGATATGGTTTGATTTCCTTCTTCTTTTTGCTTTAGGCTCCCGTTCCTGCTGGTGAATCCCTCCCTGAGAGACCGGGAGAGCCAGATTGTCCTGTAAGCTGTGATTTGTATATTTCATGCTTTTAGTTTATTTAAATAAGCTGAACTTGAGTTCTTAAAATATTCAATTCCATTGCCTGTTTGATTTGCAGTATTTTATGAAAACGCAAAGATGCAAGTTTGGCTCGAATTGCAAGTTCAATCATCCAAAAGATAAACTGGATCCTTCTGTATGTTCCATTGATCCAGGTTTCCCTTACTTCGATGTTATTTTCTGTCAGAGATTAGTTACCTAAGTTAAGAAGATTGAGTTGGATTTATAAATATTCTATCTAGTTAGTATCCCTAAATCTAATGGATTTTTTTTATTACTAGAATTATTCTCTTACCTATTTTAGAAGTTACTTAAAACAAGACTTAGGCTTGTATATATAATTGTAAGTTTCCTACACGTGTAATAAGAGTGAATTACAGTAAAATTTATTGTTTTTGTCATGGTATCAGAGCTAGTCATTTTCGGGTGTTACTCTTCTTGTTGAGCGTTTTTTCATAGTTCTTAAGAGAGTATGACACCTGGTCAGGAAAATATAGGCGATACGGGTGATTTCAGTAGCACAGAAACTGCTTAAGGAGGCACAATGGGTGAGGGAAGCCACTCTAATTCGATAAGTGACTTACAAAACATACAAGCCGCTTATAGGTTAAATGGAAAAAACTACCTTAAGTGGTCACAACTGGTTCGGACTTTCCTAAAAGGGAGAGGTAAACTTAGTCATCTTCTCGGAACATGTCCAAAGGAAGAAGATCCCAGATATGAGGCTTGGGATGAACAAGACTCATTGGTTATGTCTTAGTTGTAGAATTCAATGGTGCCTAAAATTAATGACACCTGCATGTTTCTTGGAATAACCCAAGAGATATGGTAGGCTGTAAAACAAACCTATACTAAGGTTCGAGATGCTGCTCAGATTTATGAAATCAAGGGCAAAATTTCAGCCACTAAACAAGGAAGCAAATTTATAACAGAATATTCTAATATGTTGCAGAATTTATGGCAGGAAATGGACCACTATCAATGCATTCAGATGAAATGCAGTGAGGATGCAACAATCCTAAAAAGGTTTGTAGAAAAAGACAGGATTTATGTTTTTCTTGCTGGACTAAATGTAGAATTTGATGCAATAAGGGTCCAGATTCTAGGAAAAGAAGACTTGCCCTCACTAAATGAAATTATTGCTATCATTCGTGTTGGAGAAGGAAGAAGAGGAGTGATGGTGGTTGAAAATAATCAAGTAGAAAACTCATCCTTGGTTACTAGGGTTGTTTTTAGGGACCAAATCGTCTGGAGAAGCAGAATATTGAAGGCAGAGAAGGAACAAGGATTCCTTATGGTGTACTTACTGCAAAAAACATCGTCACACCAAAGAGAAATGCCGGAGGTTGTATGGAAAGCCTCAGACGACAAATAAAAACTTTACAGAGAAAGGAGGTTCAGCAAGAGGACAAAGCAGAGCTTATGCAACTAAGCATGTGACTAAGGAGTCTGATGAACAATCTGTTGAATTCAACCAGGAAGAAGTAGAAAAATTGAAGAACCTATTGGAATCCTTAGAAAAACCATCATTTGCAGGTACATGTAATTTAGTTTTCTCAGGTATATCTTCTTCCTCTTCTCAGAATTCTAATGCATTGGAATCATCTACCCACATACCTACCCAAAACTCCTGGGTAATTGACTCAGAAGCCACTGACCACATGACTAATTCTTCACTGAACTTCCTCACCTACATACCTTGCTCTAGTAACAAGAAAATCACAGTCAAATAATACTATGGTAACGGTTGTTGGCCAAGGAGATATTGCCATCAGTAAAAACCTGTTTCTTAAAAATTGTCTACATGTGCCAAAACTATTTACTACCCTTATCTCTATTCCAAAGCTTATCAAATACACTAACTGCAGTGTTTTATTTCATCCTACACAATGTATTTTTCAGGAGCAAGAAACGAAGAGGATGATTGGGCGTGCTAGGGAAATAAATGGCTTATACTACCTTGAAGACCTTTGTGGACTAGCTAGAGTTTTGAATACTCAATCATTGTCGTTTTTACCCGAATCTACAACCAATAAAAACCAAATTTGGCTACATCATTTTCGCCTTGGTCACTCAACTTTTAAACTCTTAAAAACTATGTTTCCCTCCTTGTGTAATTCCTTAAAGGTTGAAGAATTTCATTGTGAAGTTTGTGAATTTACAAAGCATAAACGTTCATCTTTTCCAGCAAGTAATAAACGAACCAACAGTCCCTTTACCCTTATCTACAATGATGTTTGGGGGCCTTCCACTATTCCTAACATAACTGGGGCTAGGTGGTTTGTAGACTATTGTACTCAGGTTACTTGTATTTATCAACTAAAACAGAAGTTTGATGTTACCTCTACCTTTAAAACCTTTTACACCGTGATCAAGACTCAGTTTGGGGCTGAAATAAAACGAATTAGATCAGACAATGTCAAGGACTACTTTAATAAAGCCATGTCTCCTTATTTCTTAGAAAGAGGTATTATACGAGTCTTCTTTTGTAAACACTCCCCAACATAATGGAGTAGCAGAAAGAAAGAATGGACATCTTCTTGCCATAACTAGAGCCTTTTTATTTCAAAACACTGTTCCTAAAAGGTTATGGGGAAACTTTGTTAACTGTCACTTACATGATAAACAAACCACCCACTAAAGTCCTTGAATCCCAAAGTCCATTTCAAACCCTTACAAAGTTCTTGCCAAATTTCAGTCCATCTCTTAACCTAAAACCAAGGGTATTTGGGTGTGTTACTTTTGTTCACATTCATTCTCAAGGCCGAGGGCAACTTGATTCAAGGGCATTGAAATGTATTTTTATTGGGTATTCCTCCACTCAAAAGGGCTACAAGTGCTACCACCCTCCTATAAGAAAATACTACACTTCTGTTGATGTCAATTTTGTGGAAAAAGAGAGTTATTTTACAGTTCCTTATCTTCAGGGGGAGATATCATTTAGGGAAGATAAGGATGCATATTTGTTTTTACTTCAGCCCCTTGTTGATTTTCCTACACCTACACCTATACCTATACATTCTACAGAAACACAACCTGCTTCTACTTCATCCTCTCCCCAGTCAGAACCTAGTACTCCTCAACCAAACATTAATACATCATAGCCCAATATTCAGGACACTACTTGTCCTCTAAGGGTCTATTCGAGGAAGAAGGCACCTATGTAGATTCAATCATCCCCTTCTTCTGCTCCTGCTCCTATACAATTTGAGGTACACTCTGAAACTCCTTTTTGGACAAAATGATGCTGAAAATACTATATCTGCTTCTGATTTTAAATTTCCCATTTCTATTAGAAAAGGAAAAAGAACTTGCACCGCCAAACATCCTATCTATTTGATTTTTACCTATAAAAACCTATCTCTCAATTACAGAACCTTCCTTACTAGCCTAAATGACATTACTATTCCTAAAACAATATTTGAGACATTAGAAAATGAGAATTGGAAAAAGGCTATGAAAAAGGAAATGGAGGCGCTGTAGAAAAATAAGACATGGGATTTAGTGAAGCTGCCAGAAGGGGGTAAAACAGTAGAATGCAGATGGGTATTTACTGTTAAGTATAAATCAGATGGTTCTCTAGAAAGGTATAAAGCAAGATTGGTGGCAAAGGGGTACTCTCAAACCTATGGAATTGACTATCTTGAAACCTTTGCCCCTGTTGCAAAGATGAACACAGTGAGGGTCCTACTGTCCTTAGCAGCTATTCAGGGATGGAATTTGCAGCAGTTTGACATGAAGAATGCTTTTTTGCATAGGGACCTTGAAGAAGAAGTTTACATGGATATTCCACCCGGATTTGATCCGAATACTAGACAGGCAGTGTGTAAGTTGAGAAAAGCTCTTTATGGACTAAAACAGTCCCCGAGAGCTTGGTTTGGGAGATTTACTAAAGTAATGCTAAAATAAGGCTTCAAACAGAGTCAAGGTGATCATACTCTGTTTGTGAAATACTCTCCTTCAGGGAGAGTAACTGCACTGTTGGTGTATGTAGAAGATATAATTGTTACAGGTAATGATTCTGAAGGAATTTTGAATTTAAAGAAGTGTCTTATAAAGGAGTTTGAAGTGAAGGACATAGGAAGATTAAAATACTTCCTTGGTATTGAGGTGGCTCACTCACAGCAAGGGATTTTTATATCTCAGTAGAAGTATACATTGGATTTGTTGAAGGAAACTGGAAAATTAGGAAGGAAACTGGTAGAAACTCCTATAGAAGTTAATCACAAGCTTGGAGACTCAAAGAAGGATGATATGGCAGTTGACAAAAGTTTTTTTTCAGATATTGGTGGGAGAACTTATCTATTTGTCACACACCAGACCATACATATCATATGTTGTTGGGGTTGTGAGCCAATTCATGCACAATCCCAAGGAATCACACCTAAGGGTTGTAGACCAAAATTTGCAGTTCTTGAAGGGTACACCAGACAAAGGAATTCTATTTAGAAGAGAGGGGAACTTGACTCTGGAAGCATACACGGAGGGAGGAACTCGACTTTGGAAGCATACACAGAGGTAGATTATGCAGGATCCATAATTGATAGAAGGTCAACCTCAGGCTATTGCACTTTCTTTGGAGGAAACTTAGTTACTTGGAAAAGCAAAAAACAGAATGTGGTGGCTAGATCAAGTGCAGAAGCTGAATTTCGAGCTATGGCATTGGGAATTTGTGAGTTATTATGGTTGAAGATTATTTTAGAAGACTTGAAGATAAAGTGGAATGGACCAATGAAACTCTACTGTGATAACAAGTTAGCAATCAACATTGCTCATAATCTAGTTCAACATGATAGAACAAAACATGTTGAAGTGGATAGACATTTCATAAAAGAGAAATTTGACAGTGGTCTGATCTATACTCCCTATGTGACCACTGAAGATCAAGTTGCAGACATACCAAGGGTCTACCTGGTAAGTATTTTCAGAAGTTAACAGGCAAGCTGAGTATGGAAGATATCCATGCTCCCAGCTTGAGGGGGAATGTCAGAGATTAGTTACCTAAGTTAAGAAGATTGAGTTAGATTTGTAAATATTCTATATAGTTAGTATCCCTAAATCTAAGGGATTCTTTTTATTACTAGAATTAGTCTCTTACCTAGTTTAGAAGTTACCTAAGATAAGGTTTAGGCTTGTATATATAGTTGTAAGTTTCTTACACGTTTAATAGGAGTGAATTACAGTAAAATTCATGGTTTCTGTCATTTTCATTTCTGATTCTATGACAACGTCATGATTCTTTTCTCAGGGTGATTCCGATAATGTACATGCATCTGATTTACCAGAAAGACCGTCTGAACCCCCATGTGCTGTAAGATATTTACCTCCTATGGTTGATTTCTTCTTGTATGATTAACACCAATTATGATTTTAAATTTGTTATCTTTGATCTTATAACTTTTGCAGTTCTACATGAAGACTGGAAATTGTAAATTTGGTGCAACTTGCAAATTCAACCACCCAAAAGATATCCAAGTACAGTTATCCATACAAAACAATGCCAACTGCGAGCAGAATGATACAGTCTCAAATATTGGGGGAATAACTGGAGACATTAAGCCGGCACTGTATTATAATTCCAAAGGACTTCCAATTAGACCGGTAATGTGTCTGCGTGCATTTGTTTTTCCTTTTTAATAAATAGTTGGTGCATCAGTGTTGTAGAATACATAGGGAAATAGATGAAATATTTAATAAACATATCAGAAATAGATTGAAATAACTTGGGATGAATAGAGGAAATCAGGCTGAAACAGAACACGGAGAAAGCAGAATGTAGTCAACAGGGGAAGAAAATCAAGATAACTCAAATATCCATCATCTGGAACCTGATTGAATAAAACTAAAATAACATAGGTATTAACTAAAATCCATAATAATATGCAAAATAGTGAAATGCCAAATATAGCTCTAATTGGAAATAACACAAAAATAATATGAGCTTTAAATGATGTATGTCATTCCCTTCTGAAGTAAAAGAACTTTATTGTAGAGAGAGAGTTAAAATGCAAATACTGTCTGCTTTAGAAAATCCATAAAGAGCAAAAATAAATGGCCTATCCAATGAATAATATAATACCTATAGATCTCGAGACACGAAGCAGCATGCACATCAAGAGTTCCTGCCACTTTGAAAAAGTGTGTGAACACTAGCAGATAAAAAAAATTGGTCAGAAGTTGAGAAGTTTCCTTAGAAGTTACCCTACTTTTGACATTAAAACAATGACTTACGTTCAAGTTATAAGGGAAGGCACTGTATAGGCATGGAGTTTAAGTAATGAGAGGAAGAAATGTGGGTAAATAGACTGACACTCAGTTTAATGAAATAGTCATGCATGACACAATCAATGACGTAAAATGTTTTAGTATTATCATTCATCTTAGTAAAGTTGAATCGATATGATTTTTCATATTTTTTTAATCTAATCCCAGCATGGAGATAAAGGTTTATGAAGCTCATGGATAATGTATCTTCTTTTTGACAGGATGAAGTAGATTGCCCATTCTACTTGAAAACAGGCAGGTATGTGTTAGCTTTCAGTCAAATTGTTTTATAATGAAATAAAGATGGTGTATTGTGCAAACTCTTAAATTTTCTAACTGTTCAATTTTAGTTGCAAGTATGGTTCGACTTGCCGCTACAATCATCCTGATAGGAATGGTATGTTAAATTCGATGTTTGTGGTTTTGAAGATATAATTATTTAAGTTTCTAAATGTTGCATTCAGTATTTGTTCCTCACAGTTCAATGTTGAGCTTTTGTGCAGCATTCATTCCTCCTGCAGCATTAGGTCATTCGCTTGTTGCGTCCGCAAGTAATCTGAACATTGGAGTTAATCCAGCTGCTTCTGTATATCAAACTATTGGCCCCAGATTAAGCCAGACAGTTATATTTGCACAGCAAACATTGCCAACGGTAATGAGAGATTTTATGTTTCTGCATGCAAAACTTTATGTTTCATGATAGCCCTCCACCTCTCTCCCTCCTGTCCCTTTCATATATCAACCTGCATGATTAGTGACAGAGGTTGGGCTTGAACTAGTATGACAAGTTTTAAACGGATATGGCTGTAAATGCCCATTGAATTTCTAGTTGCATGTACAACCATCACTGCCAATTTTTATGGGAGAGGCCCAACCTGTCCGAAAAACTTTTTCCTTGTAAAATTATGCTCAATATGAAAATAATTTCACTAGTGGATATTATTAATCAACATTTTTGGTAATATTTTCTCGAGGGTCAGGTCATCCTCTTACTACATTGTCACTTGTTTGCAAGTGTTTCTATTTCCTATGGCATAATGAGGCCAGTGCTAATTTCAATCTTATTGCAATTCCACCTGATTTTGCAATCTCATTGCAATACCATTTGGGGCTAGGTCACTGTCTCTTCCAAGGGCTATTACTTGTTTAGTCACTCATATGCCACATGCTTTTGTTCAAATTCATATCACCCAAGTTTCATTCCGTGTTCTGTGGTTTTGACTTTTGAGTTCCTGTAGCAGTGTAGCTACCTTGATTGTATTGGATTACCTTTATATACCAGTTTGCAAAATTTAGAGTAATCTTTACTCTTAAGCTTCAACCTTTCCTCCTACATTTGCCAAATTTTCTGTACAATAATGCAAAAACTTTTCCTCTGTGGAGGTATTTTGCTTGATGTTTCTGAGTTTTTTCCCCCCCAGTGCTGATGCATATTATTTATTTACATATTGCAGCTGGCAGGCACTCCAACTGTGTATCCCCAGAGACCTGGACAAACTGAATGTGATGTGCGCATCAATCCATTATGTGTTCTAAGTTTTAATATGTGCTTTTTTTTATTGTTATTTTGAATTCCTTGTCATCCAATATTATTATGACTATCATGATGGTACTCATATGATTGATCTTGGATTAGAGCTGCACAATCTTTTGTGCCACAGTTCTCATATCAAGCATCCAAGTTACTTGGACATACTTTTGGCTCACTTTGTAATGACAAGCATTGCAGGAATCCCTACGCTTATTGATGACCTTCCCCCCATTTTATTTCTTTCCGTTGCAGTACTATATGAAAACCGGCGAATGTAAATTTGGAGAGAGATGCAAATTTCATCACCCTGTTGATCGGTTTGCAACCAATGAAGCTTCTCAGCAGGCTATTAAGCTCACACTTGCAGGATTACCTAGGAGAGAGGTTTGTTTTATTTTATTTACTAATGTCTTTACCACTAATTTTTTTTTTTTTTGCTTATAGGATTAATATTTGTCTAGGATGTCTTCTCCAAGCATAAAATTGTAGTTTTAGTGATTTTAGCTTCACAGATTCTATTGAAATAATTGGAATACCTTGACAGGGATCCATTCATTGTCCATACTACATGAAGACAGGGGCATGCAAGTACGGTGCAACGTGCAAATTTGATCACCCACCCCCTCGGGAGGTCATGAGTGCATTACAAGGAACATTCACAACAATGTCGGGGTGAGAAACATGACATGACAACACAGGTAGGAGAAGCTGGTTTTAAGATGGTTTTATGGGGCTTTCTGTATTAAGGGCATGATACTTTCCGGAAACAGAACTTCGGATGAGCAATATGAATGCAGCTAGGGTGGACTATGGCTTGCTTGTAGTTGTATTGCAGTTGGGGAATTTTATCTGTTCCAATTTGTAATTCAAGTGTTGGGTTGAAAGACTGATTTTAAACCATTTGCTCAATGACTTTAGAATGTCAATACAAAATCAAAAAATTTGAGAATAATAAGTTGGAATGAAAAGAAGTCTGAGGTTCTTACCAGACACAATGGCACACCCCTTTAGAGAACAACAAAATGGGTGCAAATGGGAGTAATTAAGTGGCCATTCTGTCTGAATAAATTATGAGACCTGCCATTGTTGCTGTCTGGCAATATCCAGAGCAAAGATTTTAACAACTAGCGATCCTCCAAAAGATTTTAAATTCTGATACAGCTAAATATTTTTGTGAATGATTTAAATTCATATTTTTAAAATTTTGTATCACTGACACAAGTTCTCGTGGTATGTCTTTTTTCATCTGACAACAAACTAATGTGGCGGTGGATATTCTACACTAGACACTATAGGGCCATGCGCAGAAGAAAACGATGCATTAGACCAAATTTGGACCATTATTTTACCGACGCGGACAGACACGTGGGGGCATCGGAGATGGGCGGCGACCCAACTACATAATTTTGGAGCGGCCAATATATAATCAAAAGCGTATTCCGACTGAAAATGACTAAAACTACCAAGTTTTGCATTACTTTATCTACAAGCAAATCTCTGGAAAGTGTTCGGACTATTGAAGTGGGCCATCTGAGGTCCATCTGGTTTGAATTTGGGCACCCCTCGTATTCAAACAAACCTGCTTCCTAATTTGGGGTGATAACAGTAGCCGACAAAGTCCACGTTAGGGCGAAACTTACAGTTGCAGTTTCGGGTGCAAAACCATGTGCACTAAAAATGCAGTAGAACCAAATACCAAATTACAAGCAACTAGCAAGTCACATGCAGTGGTTAATGAAAATTTATCGTTTTGGGTCATTAACTTACCCACCACCTTCCTATTTTAAATAACCATTATTTGGCAGGAACGTGAATCCACAGTTGGAAAAGGACAGTAATTCCTTATTCACAATGTAATATTATATTATCTTGTAAAATGGAGTTTTGGTCTACTCGGAGGTATTTAAGCACTTACGCCTATAGAATATATGTGTTATCAATAATTAGAAAATATTTTGAACAAATATTATTTTATAATCACCCAAAAAAGTAATCGGGATATTGACAAAAATAGTTTTAGTTATTTATAATTATAAAATAAACTTTATAATATTTAAAAAAAAACGAGGGACTAAATTAATGTTTTTAAAAGTTTAAAGAGTTAGGAGTCTGGGACTCGAGGTTGCATCATAATTAGTCACCCTTTTTCTGAACATGCAACTACATTCTTCCTTTTTTTTTTAAAAAAATATGAATAATAATCAGACGTATAATTATTCATAATAATTTTAAAACTTTTTTTATTTATTGTTAAATCAAAGAATTTTATTGAGAATAATTATTTGATAGATTTTCAGTGAATTTTTATTCACAAGATAGCAATAAAATCATAAAAAAGTTAAGTCAAAATGACTTATAATAATAATTGTATTTAATTACACTCTATCAATTAACTATAAAAATAAAATAAAATTCCTATTCTGATAGCTACATTTTCTTATCATTCATAAAGTCCAAAAACAATAATACTATATGATATATGTCACCGAAATGCACCTTTTTTAATATAATTTTACAGTATTATTATTAAAAGGAAAGCTTATCCACTCAAGTAAAAGACCATCACCATTGCCTGTCCCTGACTCGTCCTTAGAGAATACGTGATTTTGATACTCATATGTATATATAGAGAAATGTCGATTTTCCTTGTTTTCTTCTAAAGAAAATTAATGATGTTTCCGTGGTTGTAGCATGCTTGCATAAGCTTGTTTGGTCTATAGAAGTAATTGGACTCCCCCATTGATTAAGACGTGTTGCACTACTTGTCTAGGTCCATCCCTCTATCTCCTCAATAATTTCAAATTTTTGGTGCTCCTTTCTTATCTTTTAGAGTCTCATTTAATATGCTTAACATATTCTATTTCCTTTTTAGAGGATTAATTTAAGTTTTTCTCTTTAATTTTTAACTTATATATATATATATATATTAAAAAATTAAATTACTTTTAATATTTAATTATAATTTAATCTTGGGTCAATTACGTGTTTAGTACCTAAACAGTCAGTTTTGGTCCATTTTAATATTTAAATTTTTACTTTTTTTTCAAAATCATACATGAAGTCTAGTTCTTATTTTATTTTAGTATCACGTCGTTAAAAACTTTAGTTTTTGTTTCATTTTAATACCCTCGTTCAAAATTTAAAGTTAAGTTTTGAAAAAAAATAAAAAGTTTAGGTGTTAAAACAGACTAAAATTGATAATTTATGTATTAAACGTGTTAAATTTTTAACAATAAGGTATTAAAATAAAATAAAAACTAAACGTTAAATATAATTTTTTAAAAATTAAGAGTTTAAATATTAAAATAGATAAAAAGAAATAATTTAAATAATAAATGGGAAATTTACCCTTTAATCTTGACAAATTTTATCAGATAATGGTGTGGAAAAAAAATTCCGTGAGATAATGTTGTTGGAGAATTATTTGTTGAGATAGAGAGGTCGCCATGCAAACACCACGACCTGGAGGTTTGGCGGCAATTGATCTTACACAAAAACAAGTTTTGGACCGGACAAACAAACTTTGTAAGAAGACATCTGTAAGCATTTGTTGGCTCGAGCCTTCTTCTTCTTCTTCTTCTTTATATATATATATATATATATTAAAACCAACCCTTAAAAGAAGACAAGTTCTCCAATTTTAATGTGGTTGTCTCCTAAACTTGTTTTTGTGTAAGATCAATTGCCGCCAAACCTCCAGGTCGTGGTGCTTGCATGGCGACCTACAGCTGGATGGGATCACATGGCGACCTCAGCACAGGTCGCGAGGACTACTTGATGATCTCCGTTCGAATTATAGCAAACACTTTATCTCAACAAATAATTCTCCAACAACATTATCTCACGAAATATTTTTTCTCACACCATTATCTGATAAATTTTGCCTTTAATCTTTACATACAATGTTGGTGGGATTGAATACGATGTGCGAGAGTAGGCTTGGTGGAATTCAAGATGAGGGGAGAGGCTAGGGCTAGGATGTAAACTGCAAGTAACCACCCCATGCAACTACTAAAGCCATCCAAAATGGGGACCACCAACCACCATGTTATGTTATGATGGTGTTATATACTATATATAACATATGTTGTAACATATACACTAAAAATAAGAGTTGGTCACGTGATAAAAGCATGTAAGTGCCCTTTTAACGAGGCTCGAGATGCTTTCAACAATTTTATTTTTATTTTTGGTACTTGTTATATGACTTATACATTATACAATATACATTAAAATATTTAGTTAAGATATATATATATATATATATATATATTACTACTCTGTATTAGAAATAACTAATAAACGATTATAAACATGAATGGATCAACAGAGTAGATGTGGGCAGTCGTTCTCATGAAAATTTAAAATTATTATATATTTAAAAAAAAATTATGTATTTTATATTAAAAATTATTTTTCCTTTAAATTTTGAAAATTGACCCCTAAGATAGTATCTTGTGTTGTGCCTTATTATTATTATTAGGGATAGGCATTGGATCCAAACCCGATAGGTTCCGACTTGACCCGATCAGGTCTGGTTTTTTTAAAAAATTTGGGTTCGGGTCGGGTTCGGGTTTAGGGTGAAAAATACATGACCCAACCCGAAAAATATATAATTTTACATTATATACTTAGGAATAATTACAATAATACCCCTCTATATTTTTTTTCAATTAAGTCACTATTTTTATTGAATAAAAATGTTTTTTATATCGGGTCGGGTCGGATTCGGGTCGTGTGAAAATTTGTTTTGGTCGGGTCGGATTTTTAAGTTATATATCGAGTCAGGATCGGGTCGGGTGAAAACTTATTTTAGTCGGATCGGGTCTCTTGTGGATGACTCATTATTCTCGGGTCGGTCGGGTGGACCAAAAACCCAACCTATACACATCCCTACTTATTATAAACATACACAACCAACATGCGAAAAGATAAATGATTTGAACGGAGAAAATAAGCGAAGTAGTTCCCGCTCCCGCCTTTTGCATCATGATGCGTATCTAAATGGATGAGTCCCCCAAGTAAACCCTGATTGAGGGGCGCAAATATGGGGGAAGATGTCAACAACGTAAAGTTAAAGGGTGAGAAGGGCGTTTAGGGATAATGTTAGATATTATGAGTGATTGGATTAAAGAAATAGTAAACATGAAGGAGACAATGGTTTTGGCTTATCTTTGAGATTAGTCATAGTGATTACCTTACCTGCCCTGTTTTTTCTTGTTCTTATTTGTTTGTAACACAATGCTTGAAATGTGGGGTTTGGCGGGTGTGCCATGTGTGAGCGGATGATGAGTCGGTTTGGTTGGTTGTCATGTTTCAATCTGTTTCTTCAAAATTGAATTTTTGTAGAAAATACCAAATGCAGGCTTTCAAGATTCCTTTGTGATGAGCCCCACATCCTTCGACCACACACTCTCATGCACTGCACCGCGGCGCTGCAAAAAAGCAAAATCACCCGATACACGTTCATATGATAGTAAATGCTCAAATTTATTGACTAACTTCAATAGTAAATAAAATATAGGATAAATTACGCCAATTATTATTTAACTTTAATTTTCCTGCTATTTAACTTATTGTATTTTAAATTCGTTTAATTTTCTCAACGAATTTAACACAATTAGCATTTTTGGTCACTTAATCGTTTTCTCACTAAACAACAATATAAATGATGCAAAACGACTTCGTTTTGGTGAAAATTTTATTTTTTTTAAAAGGGCATCATATTAATGCCGTTAAATATTTAACGACTGAGTGACTAAAAATGTTAATTGTATTAAATTCAGTGAGAAAATTGAACAAATTTAAAGTACATTGAGTAAAATATGAGAGATAGAGAGTAAAATTCAGTGATGATTGGTGTAATTTATCCTAAAGTATATTATTTTTTTCAAAAGATTTTTTTTGACTCAAAACGATACTGAATTTTATCGAAACGAAAGAAGACATAACTTTAACAATACAATTCGTATCTAATTTGTGATTGATAGTAGTTTTTTATTGGTTAAATTCTTTTTTAATGTTGTTTGTTGATGTATTCAGATCTATTTTGTGAAGCAACCTATAAGTTTTTTTTGGTTTGCTCGTCGCTCCTTCACCATCTTTAAAGCGTATAATTAGATGGGGATAAAAGGGTACTATTGACGTTTACTAGGTTACTATGAATGATGAGCGTCATATTCAAAGAAGATTTCGACTGTTATTGCGCATTTGGATTTTATTTTATTTTATGTTTGAGTTTTAAAATTATATGAACTATTGAATCGCTTCAGTAGTACAAGAAAATGTTATTCTTGTTAACAACTTGAGTTTGAGTAATAATGTTCGCATGATGTGTATATAGTATTATAGATTAAGAAAAAAAATCTAAATATTTATTACTTTATAATCGTCCTTAGCTATAAAATGTTAGAAATTTTGATTTCTAATATTGATTCATATAATTTAAGTAATTGAAAATTGATGTTGATGTACACACGGTGATGATTAGTGTAGTTTTGAGGAGACAATTATCGAGTGTAAATCCCTCCATCCCATACCGTGAAAATATAAGTTTGAGTGATGTTATGTGTAACTGAAAAGTAGAGGAGCATTTTGGTTATTTTGGCCTTTTGGTTATTTTGTGATTTAAAAAACATAGTGGATTCAATTTTTCAAAAAAAAAACATCACGTAGCAGACAATTTTTTTCAAGGCTCTCTCTTTTTCTCTTTTAAAAAGAAAACAAGATCACTCTGTTTTGGGGTTCTGATTCTTTCATCAAGAATCAAACAAGTCTTGATATCATCACAAGGCGAATTGAGGATTATACAATATTGGGATTGTATAACATTTATTATTTCTTGCTTTTGGGATATTCAACTATCATAATAAAACCATCAAGTTTTCATTTCTTTTACTGTAATTCTTAATAATTATGCCATGAGCTTGATTTGGTTGATTTAATTACCCTATCGGGATCATTATGTGTTAATTACTTCCGCATGCAAGATTAATTGATTTTAATATTTGGTATCATAGCTAGGTTTGATAGGAATTAAATCATCAATTTAGGTTTTATAAGAAATTTGGGTATTTTTTCTTATTAAAGGTTTCATAAGAAATTTGAGTATTTTTCTTATTAAAGTTTTCATAAGAAATTTGGATATTTTCCTTATTAAAGTTTTCATAAGAAATTTGGATATTTTCTTATTGAATATTAAGTAAAGTTACCAAGGCAACTAGTTGTCGTGGCAAATGTAGGATCACATCAAACAATTTTGGATCATGATTTAAATCTTTAATATTTTAGTGAGTGTGTTAGTCACCAAAGTGACCAACTCGAAATTCATTAAATGGTTTATATTATGTTTATAAATATTTATTTGATGTAGCATCATAAATGACATTTAAAAATAATAAATATTTATAGTTATTAACATGTAGTTATATGATTTCCCAAAGGTAGATCTTACTCATGGTTAATTACAATTGAAATAGGTTATGAACTTTGTTTAATTAATATATAAGTTACATCCAAAGATGACTTGTAATACCCATAACCCCTATAATTATACCTATACAAATTATAGATGTCACCAGAATTTCTAAAACCATTTCCAATTCAAAAGTGATTTAAAATTTTATTATCTTAAAATGGTAAATGATATTATAAAATATCATATCATATGAATTATGTTTCATTATAACAAATTTAAAGCAAAATATTTTTTATGAATAGTGAACAATAAACAGTGTACCGATGTACTGCTACAGTAACGTGAACAGTGTACCGATGCACAAAAATTTCAAACTTAAAATGTGTATTAGTGCATCGATGCACTGCTACATTACTGTTATAGTAATTGCTACAGTAATTTCTGAAAAATACATAAAACTCATAAAAACTTAATTTTTCATCACTGTAAATTTACCATTTTGTTTTCAAATTAATTCAACAAATCAAATAAAAACATTAATAATTACATGTCACTAACACAGTCAACCTTACATCATAGGATGTCTTACTGATATTGGAATATACTACTCGATGCTTGATGTCGTTCTGAATTCTTTACTCTACCACTGGATTTTTACCTACGTGTGATAATCATCACACGTTAAGTATATACTTAGTGAGGCAATTAAAACAATAAACAGTGCTGCAGTGCAATACAACTCATGCATGATTTTCAATGTCAAATTCAAAATGCCATAAGATCATGTTACCAACATATCCAATATTTTACCATTATACTTACCATTTATCACATAAGCTCGTAAGCTTATTTTACCAATATACTTAACATTTATTCCATAAGCTCGTAAGCTTATTTTACCAATATACTTACCATTTATTCCATAATCTCGTAAGCTTATTTTACCAATATACTTTGTAACATCCTCAATACCGGGTTAGTGACTAAATTGTAAAATTTCAGAATTTGGGGATAAAAATAAAATAGTTGAATAGTTCAATGATTTATGTGGAGATATTTCCTGAAAATTATTAGTAATTAGTAAATGAAGTGAAGGGCAAAATGGTCATTTGACTTAGAAATTAAGATTAATAAGGATATAAGGATAAGATGATGGAGATATTTTCTCCAAAACTTCTCTTCATCTTCTTTCTTTCTTCTTCACTGTGAACCCCCAGAGGCAAAGGTGAGTTTCTTTGTTAGTTAATTGTTTGTTGATTTTATGGTTGGGTTTTGATCATTAGGTGACAACTAAGCTTAAGGAAAGCTTAAGTTGTCTTAAAATCAAAACATGAAGAAGTTATAAAAGATTAAAGAAAATGGGTTTTTAAGTGAATTTTTAGAAAAGAGTTGATAAGTTGAATTTGAAACTAAATTTGACTTGTCATCAACTTAATTAAGAAATATGAAGTGATAGAATTAGATTTAGAGCATCTTGAAATTTTGGTATGATTATTGGTTTCCATATGAAAGATGGAATTTTGAGGTTAAAGATGAGATAAATGGATATAAATGAGTTTAAGCATATGTATGTGAGTTAAGGATATGAAAGGGGTTGAAATATGGCACAATTAAATTAGAAGGAAGTAATTTACGTGCATAAATGAGAATTTTGGACTAGTGTGCATCGATACACATTCAACATGTATCGATGCATCAAGGGTAAATTTCCAGAAATTATTCAGTATGCATCGATGCACACATGTAGGCATCGATGCATGGGAATTTCGAAGCTATTTTGTATACCGATGCACCTATAGTGCATCGATACACCCCTAAAGGAAAAATGGAATTTTGGTTCATTAAACTAGATTCAGTTATTAACATCAAGTTATAAGGTTTAGGCTTCTGATAATCGTCTTGAAAAGTATGTTTATGTAGATATTGAGCCTAAACAAGTTCCGGAACAATTAAAGAATTAGGATCGAATCAAAGCAAGGCTAAGGTGAGTGCAATTTAATTGTACTTATGCTATTGAACAAACATTGGCTTGCGATGAGTTAGGCTTCTGATAATCGTCTTGAAAAGTATGTTTATGTAGATATTGAGCCTAAACAAGTTCCGGAACAATCAAAGAATTAGGATCGAATCAAAGCAAGGCTAAGGTGAGTGCAATTTAATTGTACTTATGCTATTGAACAAACATTGGCTTGCGATGAGCCAGTGATGGAGTTACTATGGTAAGAAGTGACTCTTAAAACGTTATATGATTGATATGATTCTTTTGAGTGTATATGTTAAATGATAGGTGTGATTACATGTTAGTGTGATTGTGAATAGGTAGAAAGGAAACAAGTGATGATATAAGAATCTATTATAAGATATATGATATGAAAATATGATAGTGAGCTATGTGAAAGAACTATGAGATTTATGAGCTTATATGTTCTATGTGATGTATATATATATGGGAAATATATGTGAACAAAATATGATATATATGTTTATGTGAAACCATGCAAAGTGATACGAGCTATGTGACATATGAATATGAAATCATATGAAAAGTGACATGAATTACATGAAAGTAAACTACGTGATTATATGCACATGTGATATGTGACAGAAAAGAAGAAATATGTGATTAGAAGATAAATGATATGAATAAGTGACGTGAATATATGAACTATTATAAATGATATTGCCCATGATATGTGATATGAGAGCTAGGGGTATAGTAGACATGCTAAGAGTCGAGGGTTTACCTATGTTCTACGGAACATATGGACATAATTACCTATGTCTTTCGGGACATATGGACAGTATACCTATGTTCTAAGGAACATATGGACAGTTTTCCTAGGTTCTTTGGGACCTATGGACAGTTGCCGAGGTTCTTTATGACCTCTGGATAGGTCATTCGGGACATTTATACAAGTTGTGGTGACAACATAGTGGTGCACAACATCAATGTACTCACATACCTTAAGTTCTCAAAACTATACATGGGCTAATACATAGACTTTAAAGAGAGTAAATAAATCAATTGATATGATACGATGTGTGTTCTGTTGTGAAATGATATATGTGATATGTATGTTTGGTAATATGAAATATGTTATAGAAATTACATGATGATATGTTTATTCATTGGCATAGTGATATATGTGTTATATGATGAATATATGGTAAGTAAAAGGGATTAATGATAGTATTTGCAGATGTATGCCTTTTGTTTATATATTAGATAACCCTATTCCCATATATAATGGGGTGAGGGGGAGATAAGGTAGTAGGCTGCCCCCAACGAGTTGAGAGCAGCTTCCGTGGAAGACCTCCGGCAATCAGAATTATGAATTGCCCACCGTGGGACTCGATCCCATGACCACAAGGTTAAGAGCCTTGCGCTCTACCAACTGAGCTGAACGGGCAATTCCCTTTTGTTTATATGAAATGTTATATGGTTATATTATATGCCTCACTAAGTCAACGACTTAGCGTGTAATTGTTTCACATGTAGATTCCGAGAAGAGGAAGAATGATAAAAGCTAAGCAAGACAGGTCAGTTCTCCTTTCCAAAGATCAGATCAGAAAAGAATTGAATAACATGTATTTTGTAATACTTATAGTGGTTGGCATGTAAATAAAGGTTTGAATACGATATGTTTTAATTGGTTTTGTTAAAATCATATGATAGAGTTTTGTAATATTTTAAACGTATTTATGTAAATGGTAATTTTATATGGATGAAAAATTAGATTTTTATGAATTTATACGTATTTTACGAAAGTTACTGTAGCAGTGCATCGATACATAATGTATATTCGGAATTTTTTACTGTTCATGGTACTGTTCATACCATATAGTACTATTCACAAATATGTATTTTTTCAAATTTTTATAATAAAGCATAATTTAATAGTATTTTATCGTATTTTCTTAATATAAGTTCAAATGTTCGATTATTTTGTAAGGAAATTGTTTTAAAAAGTCAATGTGACATCTCGAACTCGTATCCGGGTCGGGTACGGGTTGGGGTGTTACATACTTACCATTATTCCATAAGCTCGTAAGCTTATTTGCATGCCTACCATTTATTAACCAATAAACCATAACCCAAAGTACAACTATATGAGGAACCCGGTAAAGGAGTCAAATATTGCACCGAAATGCTGAGGTCGAGCTTTGCTCACCTAATAATGCACTGTAGTTTTGAGGTCAGGTTTTACCCACCTTGTACACCGTAGTGTTTTGTACCGTGTCTTTACTAGACACTTTGAGGCCTGTACTATGTGCCTTCTCTAGACACTCTAGTGTTACCTAATATGCAGCTGCTAGACTCTATGGCATGCCATTGATACCACTGATCCTCAATAACCTACTTGGGTATGTAGTTTATTTTTATTTGATCCATTAATGGCAAAGTATATCAATATTGTTTAACATTAGGTAGTTCATATCCGAAATAATATTCATGGTAATTTATCACATTTTCTATAATCAATGGATTATAAATTCATACTTTGACATATCAATGTCAAGTCAATTTATAAAAATATGACATAATATCATGTTGATATAAACAAGGTCGACTTATCACAAGTTTTCCTGATGATGTATAAAACATCCATGTATAATGTCATGCATGTATTGCACCCACCTTGACACTTTATATCTTTCAAAATATGTACCTCACTATTGTCCACAATAAACCCTTTTCTATTTAACTTGCTTCGATCACAAATCAATCACGATATGTATAAATCACAAATTCATAATGATAAATATGTTAGTATTTTACTAACATAAACATGTCCCAAAATAACTCCATAATATATTTGAAACTCATTATCTATCAAAATACTTAATGTAACACCCTTAACCCATATCCGACCCGGATACGAGTCCGAAGTGTCACATTGACTTTTCAAACATTTATTCGTATAAAATAATGAATAATTTAAAAACTTTTATAACATTTAACTTATTCAAACCATTTACAAAATATATCAGAGTTCATACAATTTATATCTTTAGACTACATGCCAACTACACTCTATATACAATACATATATTTTCTGATCTGACATTTGGTAAGGAGAATTGACTTGTCTTGCTTCGTATTACTCTTTACTCTTCTCGAAACCTACGTGTGAAACAATCACACGCTAAGTCGTTGACTTAGTGAGGCAATAAATAAACATATAACAATAAATTCATGAATGTGCATTCATACCATTGAATCATGACATTTCAATATGCATGTATCTATTGCATGATAACAATATATAATCATGTCATACATACATGCAACATACATTCTTGTATTACTTTCACTTTCATTTGTCTTTCAATTGCATTGCCCATGTATATTATTATCTTTATCAACATCATTATAATTCAGGCAACACATGTCATATCACCAAAAGTATATACATCACATATATTGTATTTGTTATTGTCTCTTTATTAGCCCATGTACACTATTGAGAACTTAAGGTATGTGAGTACATTGAGGTTGTGCACTAATGCTGTCACCACAGCTCGTATCAATTCCCTCATGGGGCACCGAACCTTAGTTCAGTATTCATCCCGAAGGACCAGTCCATAGATTCCGAAGAACCTAGGTAAACAGTCCATATGTCCCGAAGAACATAGGTAAACAGTCCATATGTCCCGAAGAACATAGGTAAACAGTCCATATGTCCCGAAGAACATAGGTAAACAGTCCATATGTCCCGAAGAACATAGGTAAACCCTCGACCCTTGGCATGCCAAATATACCACTAGCTCTCTTATCACATAACATGGGCATTAATATTCATAACAGTTCAATTTAATTATTCATATCCTTTTTCTTATGAACATATATCTTTTCTTTTCAGTCACGTACCAAATGTACGTGTAATCATTGATCTTATAATCACATGTTCATTCTCTTCGGTCACATACCATATGTATGTGTAAACATATATCTAATATCATATAACATGCATCACAAATGCATGTATTCACATAAATCATTTCTTATAGCTTTATTCATATCACATATTCATATAAGCTCATATCTTATTTCACATATACTTTCCATATAACTTATATATCTCATAATCACACAAATCATAACATTGATCACCAATCAAATAACATTTTAGGAGTTACTTCTTACCATAGTAACTCCATCACTGGCTCATCGCAAGCCAAATATTTATTCAATAATATAAGTACAAATTAAATTGCACTCACCTTAGCTTTGCTTTGATTCGATTATAATCCTTCAATTGATCTGGAACGGGATCACATTCTATATTTACATCATCATACATAGATCTATATTAGTATTATAACTAATATACTCTAATGGTTCACTCTTTAGACTAAGAGAAAAGTCAATTTCATCTTTTAATGAAGGTATGCATCGATGCACTACTGATGCATCGTTGCATAAAATGTATTCGATGTTGTATTATTGCTGAGATGCATCGATGCACTCCTTATGCATCGATGCACCAATTGCATTCGATGTTTCATTATTAATGGGATGCATCGATGCACTACTTATGCATCGATGCATGAATTGCATTCGATGTTTTTATTTTAAAAGAGTATATCGATGCACTACCTATGCAACGATACACCTTCAACAAATTTCTAGGTTTTAACCTTGATGCATCGATGCACTATGAATGTGCATCGATGCACTCTGCCCAGAACCTCTTTTTGAAACAAAAAATCATCAACTCTTCACTCAAATGCTTCATATTTCATCCCCTTTCATATTCCTAACTTTCATATACATGTTTAAACTCATTTATAATCAATTATCTCGTCTTTAACCTTAATATCCTCTCCTCTTTATTAACTTCAAGAATCATACCAAATTTTTAACATGTTTTAAATCTAATTCTAACACTCCATATTCCTTAATTAGATTGATGACAAGTCAAATTCCTTCTCAAAATTCACTTACTAACTCTTTTCCAGAATTTCCTTAAGAGACTCATTTTCTTTAATCTTTCATAACTTCTTTATCTTTTGATTTTAGGACAACTTAAGCTTTCCATAAGCTTAAGTATTACCTAATGATCAAAACCCACTCTTAAAATTAACAAATAATCAGCTAACAAGGAATCTTACCTTTGCAAGCTTGGCTCTTCTCTCTCTCGTACATGAAGAAGAAGAAGAAGATGAAGAGAATATCTCTTCATCCTTATCCCCTCTAACATATATATCCTTATCATATCTATTTTTAATTCATTTATTAGTCAAATGACCATTTTGCCCTCTAATTCATTTGATAATTACTAACAACTTTTAGGATTTATTTCCAGATAAATCATTGAACTAATCCGTTCTTCTACTTTAATCACCAAATTTCTGAAACTTTACCATTTAGTCACTAACCCATAGTTTGGGATGTTACACTTAACTCTTAATAATTCGTTTTAACATTGGAACAAACTTTTCCAATTTACACAAAATGGTCCTTCACCATTTTATCACTTAGATTCTTAATACCAATAATTCCAACATTGAAATTATTACCATTCAAATGCTTTTACAAAAGCATAATTACATTTAAGTACCCCAACTATGCAATGTTGTACTTAAATCACAAAATTTTTCAAACTTCCAATAATAGTCATATTTCACATCTAACACTCATTTCAATTCCAAAACAGCATTTTCTAGCTCAATACATCAATTATATAACACTTACACAACAACCCATCAATTTTCTAGAATTTACGAATTGATCCCTAACTTTTCAAAAATTATGAAATGGTCCTCAAATTTTCTAAGGCTTGTAGAATACTTCCTTCATCATTTCCAACCCATATATAATTTTTCCATAATTTTCTCACTCAAACCATCCATGGCTGAAATTTAAAGAACAAGTTTTTAGAAAGATTAAACATGTTCTAATCATCATACATGCTTGAATATGAATCTACTACCTCAACAACATCAAGATCCATCATCAATTTCATGATCCCTTATATGAAAACAAAACTATAGAATTTGGGATCTTTAATCACTAACAATATTATCATGCAATATTGGTACCAAATGATAACATTTTTCGCGTATAACAATTTTCTATTTTACGGATACTCAAAATCTTAAGGAAATTGCTTAAAAATTGAATTGAAGCTTTCACTCACCTTTGGAGAAAACCCACACAGCTTGAAGAAGAAATTGAGCAATTTGGATGAAATGTTGGGTGCATTTCATATTAATTTACATTATATTCCACTATAAATGAATAAAATATTCATTTAATTGGGATAAGACCAAATCACTCTTAACGAATCTTCTTATTCACCATAAAACCAAGACAACTCATCATTATCATATTTCAAAGTCAAAAATGAATTAATTTGACTTTGACTTATGAAAATGCCCATGAATTTTTCAAAAATTGCGTTTTAGTCACTAAATTCCACTGTTTCGGTTAAATCTAATAAATTGCACATTTCCAAACCAAATTTCTCTGATCTAAAATATTAAAATAATATTTCCAACCATTTTATAACATCCTTCAAATTTTTGTAAAATTCCAATTCGATTTGAATTTTCGATTCCTTACTGGCTTTAACCCTTTCAAATTTTTCTTTACTAAAATTCCAAATCCAAAAATATGATTTCTATAAAACCCCACTCTCAAGAGTAAACTATCTATTTATGGAATAAAATTCTTTTTAGGAAATTATCACTTAATTCACTGAACTTTTTCCCAATTTTCCACTTTGCCCAATAAACTTTCAAAATTTTCATTTTGGTTATTATCTGAATTTTGGGGGTATCACATGACTTGTATGTTAAATTAACTTAATGATTAGCTTTTTATATGTTATAAGAATGATGCATGTTTGATGATTGTCGATTGTGTTTAGATTTAGCCCAAAGGTGAATTTAAATGCAATGTTTTGGTATATGTTATTGTCTGAATTGTGGTTTAAATTCAAAAGTAATTAATATGTAAGATATAAATGTTATTATTGGTCTCTACTATGTCAAATATGACTACCAATGGTATCAAGTTTAATGGGCAGAACTATGATGATTGGATCGAATATGTCAAGCTAAATGATGGCTTTTGGGACTCGATTTAGCTCTAGTTATGGATGAGCCCACTAAACCGACCGATACTAGTTCGAAGGAAGACAAGAAACTGTGGAAAAAATGGGAGAGATCGAATAGGCTTATGATGAGCTTTCTTAAGCTTAGCAGAGCGCCTAGTATTAAGCATTCTCAACCCAAGACTGAGAATGTGAAGGAATTTATGCCTGAAATTAAGAAGTGTATTATGATAGACATTGTGGATAAGTCTGTTGTTGCTACTCTTATTGATAATTTATCTAATAGAGAGTACATTATAGCCCAGTCAATGGAAGAACACATTATTCACATGGTGAATACCTACAACCTGCTTAAAATTTTGGATATGGATCTTGGTGAGAGGGTGTTGGTTGAGTTCATGCAGAATTCATGTAAGGGTGATGATTTCAAGTAATTTCAGAGAACATATAACCAACTTAAGGAAAAATCGTCTCTTTCGGACACTAAGGTCATGCTCTTGCAAGAGGAGACAAGGCAAAGGGAAGACCTTAAGGTCAAACTTCCCCAAGGTAACTTTACCTATTGTGGTAATTCAAACGCTGGTTCTAGTGAAGGCAAATCTCCAAGTAAGAAATGAAAGAACAAGGGAAAGTGACCATTTAAGGTACAACCCAGTAAAGGGCAAGGAGGGGTTGAAAAGATACTGAAATGTTTCTTTTGCAACAAACCTGGGCATAATAAGGCTGATTACCCAAAGAGGAAAACATGGTTTGGAATAAGAGGTATATATGGATCAACCTCACGTTTTGAGATCACAAGTGAAAGAAATATGATATGTAGGTTGAAGAAATCAATCTATGGATTAAAACAAGCTTCTCGACAATGGTACTTGAAGTTTAATGATATTGTATTGACATATAGCTTTGTAGAAATGCAATATCCCAAAATCAAGGTTAGTGATTAAAATATAAACTTTGAAAACTTTGTTTCAATTTTGAAATAAGTTAAAAGTTTAGGGACTTAATTAGAAATTTTTTGTGTAGGATTAGATAGTAAAGAAAGGAAAATGGAAGGCCAAGTGGGTCTTTTAGCAATTAAATGAATTTAAAATTCATAGAGGGTACTTTATATAAACGTGGGGATAAGATATTAGGGAAAAAAGATATCCAGAGAATTCTATGGCTCTTCATTCTTCATTTCTTCTTCCCGTGAGCTTCTTGGTTAAGGTGAGTATGATTTTATGGTTTATTTCTTTTTATTTTTAAGTGATTTTTTTATTCTTAAGGTACTAAGGAAGCTTAAGGAAAGCTTAAGTTATCCTTAAACCAAAAGATGAATGAATTAAGAATGATTTAAGATAAGAGGTGATTGAGTGAAATTTTGAAAAGAAGTTGTTAACTAGGGATAAAGCTTAAATTTGACTTGTCATTAGTGGAATTAAGAAGTATGAAGTGTTAGAATTAGAATTAGAACACGTTGAAAAATTGGTATGATTCTTGAATTCCATATAAAGGATAGAATTTTGAGGAAAACATGTGTTAAATGAGTATTAATTAGTTTAAGTAGATGTATGTAAGTTAAGGATATGAAAAGGGTTGAAATATGACACAATTGAGCTAGAATAAAGTGATTTTCGTGCTTAAAATTGATTTTTAGGCAAGGGTGTATCAGTACCATTCAATAGGTACCAATACATCAAGAGTAAAATCTGGGAAGACGTTTAAAGTGTATCGATACATTAGAGAGTGTATCGATACCCCCTTGAACAGAAAAACTTTCGAATGTAATTTGTGTATCGATATATAGGTAGTGTATCGATACACACGTTAAGAAATATATTGATACATTATAGTGTGTACCGATACACTTCAAAGGGAATATGGAAATAGATCCTTCTTTTAGTTTAAGAAATGAAAGATTATAATATGTCATGTGGAATGCTGATATGTATAAATATATGATTATGTAGACATTGAACGCGAGCAAGTTCCGGAACGATCACATAATTAGGATTCGATTCAAAGAAGGAAATATTAGAGGTGAATTTGGGAACTAAGTGATGCCAAGGTGAGTGCATATGCATTGGTATATGATGTGTATGGAAAAGACTCGCGATGAGTCTATTTCCAATATTTGATTGCATGATTTTATGAATATTAATATGGGTGATATGATTATTATGGATGCATGAATACATGAATATAGTCATAGGTGTTATATGTGATTTCATGTGCAATGGGTATAGGTAATGGTATGATGATAATGTCTCAATTATATGAATTAGATTAAAGTGAATAAATGAAAAGTGAGATAAACTAAGTAGGGTTAACCTAAATGATAATATAAGAATATGAAATAAATTATATGAAAGAGATTGAACATGTGATTTAAACTATAAGTTAAGAAATTATATGATATCTACGAACATAAGATATTAAGTGAATGAACATAGAGGATACATATGAATAAATAATAATAAGATATGAATCATATGATATGAGTTATTTCGAAAATATATGTGAGACCATGCAAAGTGATATAAGCCATGTGACTTATGAATATGAAATCATATGAGAATTGACATGAACTACGTGAAAAGAAACTATGTGATTACATGTATATGTAAACGAAGCTATGAGCTTATATGAATATGTGATAGGCTTCTATGAATATGTTATATGTTTATATGAATATGTGAAAAGATAAAAGATAATGCCCATGATATGAGTCATGAGAGCTAGAGGTATAGTTGTCATGCCAAGAGTCGAGGGTTACCTATGTCTTTCGAGACATATGGACAGTTTACCTATGTCATTCGGGACATATGGACAGTATTACCTATGTTCTTCGGAACATATGGATAGGTCCTTCGGGACACATATTTCATATGCCACTTAGTGGATTTTATACGAGTTGTGGTGACAACATATGTGTGCACAACCTCATAGTACTCGCATATCTTTAGTTCTCACATGTGTACATGGGCTATCTAAAGGATATAACATGAGTAAATGTTATGTGATGTTATGTGTTTGTTTGGTGATATTATATGATATGATGTGTATGAGTGTGAAAGATAAGATGATAAGATAAAAAGGGATTAATGATAACTTATATGAAAGTAATAAGAATGTAGATGGTAATATATGTGCATATGTGTATATGTTATAAGAAAGAACATATACTTTTGTATGTTATGATAACATTGGTTATTCATGCATTATTAAAAGTTAGAGTTTACATTAGATATTTTATATGCCTCACTAAGTTATCGACTTAGCGTGTGAGTGTTTCACACGCAGGTTACGGAAAATGAAAAGAGAAACTAAGAGGAGCAAGGGAGGTCAACATATTCCTTACAAAGTTCATATCAGAAAAGTAATGCTTAATATGTATTTTGTTATTTTAGATATAGTTGGCATGTAATATAACAATTTGAGTTGTATATGCTTTGATAAGTTTGTAAGCTTTTATTTTGAAATATTATGAAGTTTTTTTTAACTGTAAATTTTTATTATTTTGAGCAAGTAAAGGTTTTAAAAGTTGACGTGACGCCTCGGACTCGGATCCAGGTCAGATACGGGTTGGGGGTGTTACAAGAAATGATCGTTGACCAAATTATCTATATGAAGGTTGTGGGAAGCAAGTTGATAATCTTTGTATTGTATGTAGAAGATATTCTTCTAGCCGTTAGTGATCGTGGGTTATTTCATGATGTTAAGGGATACCTTTCTAGCAACTTTGAGATGAAAGATATGGGTGAGGCTTCATATGTGATCGAAATAGATATATTTTGGGATAGATTACAAGGAATTTTGGGATTATCTTAAAAGGCTTACATCAACAAAGTTCTAAAAAGATTTAAGATAGAATCATGTACACCTAGGCCAGTTCCCATCTAGAAATGAGACAATTTAAGTCTGTCTCAATGTCCCTAGAACGACATGGAGCACAAAGAAATGGATAATATCCTTTATGCTTCTTTAGTCAGGAGTTTGATATATGCTCAGACCTGTACTAGGCTGTATATAAGTTTTGTGGTTGATATGTTGGGTCGTTATCAATCAAATCCTAGACTAGTTCATTGGAGAGTTGCAAAGAAAGTTTTAAGGTACTTGCAAGACACTAAAGATCACATGCTCACATATGTAAGAACTGGTGACCTTGAGGTTGTTGGAAATCCACATTATGCCGGAAATTTGATACCCAGAAGTCCACATTCGGCTATGTGTTCCTTCTAACGGATGAAGTTATCCCATGAAATAGTGGTAAGCAGTCTGTCATTGCTACTCCCACTATAAAACATGAATTTATAGCATGCTTTGAAGTTGCAGTTCAATCGTTATGGCTGCGCAATTTTGTTTATAGTTTAGGCATTGTTGGTACCATTGCTAAACCGATGAAGATTTATTGCGATAATGCAACAGCTGTATTATTCTCTAAGAATGATAGATACTCCAAGGGTTCCAAACATATAGATTTAAAGTATCCATCTATCAAAGAAAATATGCAAAATCAAAGAGTTCAAATAGTGCACATTGGCACCAATGATATGATTTCGAATTCGTTGACTAAAGGACTAGCTCCTAAGATATTTATTGACCATGTTAGTGAAATGGAGTAGTAGTGAAGTCCTTGTATACCAGATGATTAGTCATACAAGTATGAATATATGTATTGCACATTTATGTTTGTTTGATGCTCTAGATATCAATGTTTGTTTGGATTTTGCTTATCTATGAATCATATTTCAGTTATGCATATTTTGTTATGATTATAGATGTCGGATCTTACTTTAAGACATTGTCAGATAAGATATTTCCGGGTGTCTATCTTATTAAATTATGTCTGTTTGAATTGGATTGACTTGTAATACATGGAAGAAATCGAAACGTTTGCCAGGCCCGTGACTGCCATGACTCGGTCGGTTTAGTTCTTACGAAGTTGTGACTTGTATATTACATTATTTAAGTGGGCTCAAATTATGTTAATATGTTATATATTTGTCATATATGAACAAGTGGGATAATGTTAGAAATTTTGATTTATAATATTGATTGATATAATTTAAGTAATTAATATTGTTGTTGTTGTACACACAGTGATAATTAGTGTAGTATTGAGGATGCAATTATCATGTGTAAATCCCTCCGCCACATACCGTGAAAATATAAGTTTGAGTGGTGTTATGTGTAACTGAAAAGTAGAGTGGTCTTTTGGTTACTCTGGCTTTTCAGTTACTTTGTGATTTAAAAAACATAGTAGAATCAATTTTTAAAAAAACCTCACGTCGAAGATAATTTTTTTCAAGGCTCTCTTTTTCTCTTTTAAAAAGAAAACAAGAACACCATCTATTTTTGGGTTCGAATTCTTTCATCAAGAATCAAATAAGTCTTGATATCATCACAAGGAGAATTGAGTATTATAGAATATTGAGATTGAATGACATTTATTATTTCTTGCTTTTGGGATATTTAACTATCATAATGGAATTATAAAGTAAGTTTTTATTTCTTTTACTATAATTTTTAATAATTATGCCATGAGCTTGATTTGATTGATTTAATTATTCTATCAAAATTCTTATGTGTTAATTACTTTCGCATGCAAGATTAATTGATTTTAACATAAAAAATCAACTATATATTTTATTTTTTATTTTTTCTAAATTATTTTCATTCCATTATTGTTGAACCGATTGAATGAAAAACTATTGTCTAGTTGATTCACTCAACTATTCAATTTTTTATAATATCTGTTGAGATTTTTTAGACGAAAATAATCTATAATTTAGATGTTTCATGAATTATATTTTTTTTAATATTGAGTAAGTAAGAGATAATATCTATTTAAAAATAATTATTAACTATTTAATATTAAATACTTATACCTCTGATATTTCTGATGTTCGAACTCGAAATCTCAAAAAATAATAATATTTTATTTATTACTGATATCACTTTATTTGTGCAGATTATATAAAAGTTTTAATATAATTGAAGTTATCTATTTCAATTCCTTAAAATATCTGTTTTAATGGTATACCATTAAATTAAATTGAATTTTTGTTTTACATAATTGTAATAGACTAAAATATCCCTCAATTCTTGCATAAAAAAGTCAACATATGTTAACATCTACCTTGAAAGGATAGGGTTTAGAGATTGTTTTTTTTTTGGATAAAAGATCAGTGAGTCTGCAAAAACAAAGAAAAATGTAAAGATATTGTAATTTGTGTTGGAAATGTTGAAGTTAAATAATGTGATGAATATTTTGAGAATATTTTTATTTTAATAATATATTAAAACAAGGATGATTAGGGTATCCTCGCCTTAGTGTTTATATTAAAATAAGATGTTGAACTTTTTAACTCATTGTTTATTATCTGTCGCCTCACGAGAGTGTGTAATGTCTAGTAATTTAGAATAATGTTCAATTTATTTTAATTTTGTTGAATTTAATTAATTTACAGCTAAATATTTAATATTTAAATTATTTTTTGATTATCGTACTAATATGTAGGGGTGGGCAAAATTACCCGACCCGGTTGATCCGACCCGTCGACCCGAATCTAAAAAAATCGGGTAATTCTCTAAAAAAAAATTACCCGACCGGGTCGAGTACCCGGCCCGACATTTCCCGGGTCGGGCCCGGGTCACAAAATCTAGTTTTTCCGACCCGAGTACCCGGTTAGTTTTTTTTTATATATAATTATATAAAATATAATGAATTATTTATATTATGGATTATTATATTTTATATTTCGAACTTTTAAATTTTATGTTCGGATATTAGAGTATGTAATTCGAAGTTTCGAACATTTAAATTTGTGTATATATTTTTTTAAATTAATAATTTAAAAATTAAAAATTAAAAACCGGGTATCGGGTACCCGATTACCGGGTACCCGCAAAATCCGGGTACCCGATTACCGGGTACCCGTAATATCCGGGTCGGGACACGGGCCGAAAAATCGTCGACCCAGAAATTCTAGATACCCGAAAATCGGGTACCCGAAAATTTGGATACCCGGATTTGCACACCCCTACTAATATGAACCTTATCAAATTTAAAGGTAATCTTAAACGGTTCAAAATAAAAAAAAAAAAAAACTGTCATGATTTTCCCAAATCCCACATTACTCAAATGTGAGGTTTTTTTAAAGAGTTTAAATATAATATTCATTAAGTGATTAAATATAAAACACACACATACGTTATTTTTATTTAATCAACTTGTGCTTGTATAAATATGTTATGAGGACATACACGATGCATTATTTTCATGCACGATATTTTAATACTATTTTGATTAATAATATTATTTAAATGTCAATTAAAAAATATTATCAAAAATAACTATAAGATATGATTAAATTTGTTGTTTTAATTTTATGTCATTATTTATTTAATTTTTTCATATTTTTATTAAAATGTCTAAAAAATAATTAAAATAAATTAAAAATTTTCAAGCATATTTAATTATTTCATAAAAAAACACAAACTTGTTCAGAATTATTTTTTTGTTATTCTTGGACTGTATCCATTTGTTCCTTTTGATTTCTAATTATTATTATTATTAAGTTAAACTCCAACTGAATATAATTAGATTGGATCTGTGATGGCACAAACCCAAAACTGAAGAAATGATATTGTTTGAACATAAAAAAATGCAATTGAAATCTGACGACTCAAGAGCATCGAATCAAATATCAGATGAATCTAGGGATGAGTATAGGACTCGAACCCGACTCGACCCAATCAAGTTGGGTTTTTTAAAAAATTCGGTTTGGGTCAGGTCGGGTCTGTTTTTTTAAAGGTGGTGTTCGGGTCGAGTCGGGTCTGATTCGGGTTTAGGATAAAAAATATCTGAATTTATCTGATCCGAAAAATATAAAATTTTATCTTATATATTTAGAAATAATTATAATAATATTTATATATATATATATAATTAGATTATTATTTTTATTAAATAAAAATAATATTTTATTATTATTTTAGATCGGGTCGAGTTAAATTTTATTTCAAAAAATTGAGTCGAATTCATGTTGGGTAGAGTATATATATTATGTGGATTAGATCGGTTTTGGAGGAATCAATATTCTCTGGTGAAGTCGGATGTAGTAAAAATCAATCGGACCATAAAAGAATCCACATGTAACCTAAATAGATATATTGTTATTATTTTATCAATTAACTGTGAATTGGTGTGGCGCGCGAGTATATATATAAAACAAATATGAAAACCCTTCCTCCCATCCCATTCTTTCCCTCACCGCCGCCTTGAAGTGGAAGTTAAAATTTGCAGTTGAAGCCGCATTAACACGGACAGCGGAGCCACCTGCCGTTTTTACGCTCTCTCTGATTTTGATTCCCTTATCCACATTTCCCCCCAACTTTCAAAATCCTCGTTTTTCATCCTGTTAAATTTATCGTAAACACCGCCACCAGTCGTTTTTCTTTTTCTTTTGATTTTTGATTTTGATTTCGTGGCTTTGGGTTTGGCTTTGGACTTTGGTTTTATCAGTGCAAGGCCACCCTTTGCTTTGCTGCTTATTTCTCACTGCTATAAATAACGACTCTCTTTGCTCCTTTCTTTTTCCATTTCCATTAGTTTCGAACAAGGCAGAATCAGGGGAGAGGAAAATGAAGTACGTGCTTGTTACTGGTGGCGTTGTTAGCGGTCTGGGAAAAGGGGTTACCGCTAGCAGTATCGGTCTTCTTCTTAAATCTTGCGGCTTTCGTGTTACTTCCATTAAAATTGGTACTTGTTCTTCTTTGAAATCTCATTATCCCAATGCTTTTGATTATGGGATAAACATTTTTGTTATGATATCATTTGTAGATCCTTATCTCAATACTGATGCGGGTACAATGTCCCCTTTTGAGCATGGTGAGGTCTTTGTCCTCGATGATGGTGGCGAGGTAATCTTTTTTGTTTCTTCATCGTTGTGTTATAATAAATCAAAGAAAAACATTCATGGACAATTCAAACGTTGTTGGTGGTAAATGAACTCTGTTCTGCATTTGAAGGTGGACTTGGACCTTGGAAACTATGAACGGTTTCTTGACATCACATTAACCCGTGACAATAACATAACAACGGGAAAGATTTATCAGGTTGATTATTGTATCTTTTTTCTTCTTTCAATTTAAGATTTATACCTTTTGAATGTATCTGTTCAACCACATAACTTTGATTTTTACAGTCTGTTATCAACAAGGAGAGAAGAGGAGATTATCTTGGAAAGACTGTTCAGGTTTGTTTTAAAAGTTGTGTTCTTTTTCTCAACAACGATTTCCTAAATGGACTATTCTACTATAGTTTCCTAATTTATGTTTTTTTCCTCTCTAGGTTGTTCCTCACATTACTGATGCCATACAAGAGTGGATAGAACGGGCAGCAAAGATACCAGTTGATGGAAAGGAAGGTCCGGCTGATATTTGTGTCATTGAATTGGGTGGAACTATAGGTACATCGAATCTATGCCATCTATTTCTTAACAGTCTGTGTTTGCTGCATATTTTTTTGTTTCTTAATTGTATATCTTCTGGATCCAGGGGACATTGAATCTATGCCATTTATCGAGGCATTTGGGCAATTCTCTTACCGTGTGGGTAAGAATATTCTGTTGTGCTTACTTATCTAATTGGTTTATGCTAATTTTCTTTGGAATGTTCTTCTGGAGGGATTATATTTTCATTTTTTTGTGTTTCTTGTCCTAGATCCTGGCAATTTCTGTTTGGTTCATGTCAGCCTTGTGCCTGTTCTCAATGTTGTTGGTGAACAGGTATCTCTTGATGCTAAATTTTCTTCTCTTATGTACAGTATATCATAGCTCATGTGTATAAAGCTAAGAGAAGCTTTACGCATGAAATCTTCTCTGCATTGATGGGTCATTATTTCTAATTATCCTTATAACAAATTCAAATGACAGAAAACAAAGCCTACCCAGCACAGTGTTAGGGGACTTAGAGGACTTGGCTTGACACCAAATATTCTTGCTTGTCGCAGTACAATGGTTCTACCCTTATTTCTCTTTTTCAACTGTATTTACCAATGTTAATTTTACATTTCTTATTCATTCAGACATTCACTTGCCCTGTTTTTGCAATAGGCACTTGATGATAATGTCAAGTTAAAGCTCTCTCAGTTTTGCCATGTTCCGGTAATGAAACATGAATTCTATTTATCTGCTTCTCTTCCATCCCCTAAATTAGTAACTACTGTTATTAAGCAATAACTTATTTCCAGGCCGAAAATATTGTCACTCTCTATGATGTTCCAAATATTTGGCACATTCCTTTACTACTAAGAGTAAGTGGTTCGCTTTTTGAGTATTTTGTTATTGTTTTTAGTACAAAGTTAGAACTGAAAATATCTGTTTCCTGATTCATTTGTTTATTTTTCTGATCATGAATAGGATCAAAAGGCACATGAAGCAATCTTGAAAGAACTGAACCTTATAGGGTTTGCTCTATGAAATCTCTAATCCACCCTTTATTTTTTTCATATATAATTGCATGATCTGTCTCCATTATGTTTTTTTTTATGTTTTGGCTCTGATTTGAATACTTGTCTGAATTACAGGATTGCCAGGAAGCCCGACTTAACAGGGTGGACTGCTAGGACCAAAGTTTATGACATGCTTCACGATCCTGTATGTTCCAAGAATCATTAAATTGCTGAGTAGTCAGCGTTTATTTGCATATGGATATGGTGAAAATTATAATTCCTTTGCAGTCATTTACACTGCAGGTTAAAATTGCCATGGTTGGAAAGTACATTGGGCTTAAAGATTCCTACCTCTCTGTTTTAAAGGTAAGAGCTTTCCAGAACTAACAAAAGCTTTATCTTTCGCTGTTGGCATTGTTACTCGTCACTTCAATCAGTCAATGCAACCCCTACACTATTCATTTATTTAGTACTTCCCCTTTTTCTAAGTCATTCAAACTAGGTCTGCATGATGCATGTAAATGCCTAACATTTTGTAACAGCTCATTCTATATTATTCATTTATTTATTTTTGCCCCTTTTACCAAGTCATTTCAACTAGGGCGTCTTTATGTATGTAAATTCCTAACAATTTCTAACGACTGTCCTATAGAAATGCTAGTTGGAAAGAAGCTCTAAGTAGGCATGCAGTGAAATTGGCTTCTAATATTTTAGGTTTATTGTGATAGGCACTTTTGCATGCATCTGTTGGCTGCCGCAAGAAGCTAATTGTAGAGTGGGTTGAAGCGAGTCATCTTGAAGACATTACTGCTAAAGAGGTCAGTTTTAATTGAAATTTTTGGCAGCACTTATTTTCATGGTTTTTTAATTGTAATTTTTTTCACCAAAGAACATGTTTCCCCCAAACTTTTACTTTGTGTAGTACTTTATGCTCACAATGTCTTTAATCTACACCTTACAGGATCCTGACACTTACAAAGCAGCATGGAATCGTTTGAAGGTTTTTTCACACCACAATTGTTGCCGTGGAATGATTTATTTTTCATTTTGTGTTTATATCCTTCAGTTTCTCTTGAGCTATTTCCTTCGAAAGAACCTCTGAAAGGTTTGTCAATGTAGGATGCTGATGGTATCCTAGTTCCTGGAGGCTTTGGTGATAGGGGAGTGCAAGGGAAAATTCTAGCTGCAAAATATGCTCGTGAAGGCAAAGTTCCTTTCTTGGGCATATGCCTTGGGATGCAAATAGCTGTCATAGAGTATGCACGTTCAGTTCTTGGTTTGCATGATGCGAACACTGAAGAGTTTGATCCTCAAACATCAAATCCTTGTGTCATATTTATGCCAGAGGTTTGTAAACATATTACATTTGACAAAAAAACTGTCTAGTCCCATTAGTGAATAGCATGAATGTTTTATTTCTCAGGGTTCGAAAACTCATATGGGAGGAACAATGCGTCTGGGATCAAGGAGGACTTACTTCAAGGTTCCTGACTGCAAATCTGCCAAGTTGTAAGAATGACTCTCTAAGCTGTATTCCTATTTATGATGTTACAAACTTCTTGAAATTGTTCAGGGGTTATATTCTACGTTGCATTTCCTTGTCTTACTGGTTGTTGATTCTAGGTATGGTGATGCAGCCTTTGTTGATGAACGACATCGGCATAGATATGAGGTACTCTACTATTTATGGGATTATTGGATGCTATTTGTTGGTGACGGTTTATTTCAAGTTATTAAGAATGATGTTCGTCCTTTGTAGGTCAATCCTGATATGATATCAAAACTTGAAGCAGCTGGTCTCTCGTTTGTTGGCAGGGATGAAACTGGTAGGAGGATGGAGGTAAGTTACAATGTAGCATAGCATATCTCTATGAAACCCAGACTCCACTCAACAGTTTCACTGATCATTACTTATCTATTTATTTCATGATGGTTATGAGCATTGTATGTTGGCTGTACAGATTGTAGAACTTCCAAGCCATCCATATTTTATTGCTGTTCAGTTCCATCCTGAATTCAAGTCCAGACCAGGAAAACCTTCTGCTCTTTTCTCAGGTGCTTATCCATAAAATCTGGCATTAAGGGTTTATATTTGGTCGCAGCATAATTGCTTAGTATTTAGATTATTTTATCTCTATTGGTTTTGTAAATGTCCAGGACTCATCGCGGCATCTTGTGGGCAACTGGATTTGTTTTTAAACAAGTCTGATCATGTAAGCAACGGAGTGGCAAATGGGGTAAATACTGGCAAAGCAACTCCAAAGATCTGGCAAAACGGGAACTGTTTCAAGTCTGCCAACGGATCATTAAATGGTGTGTACAGCAATGGTAATGGTGTGCACCATTAAGAACTCGGAGTGTCTCCAAGAGTTCTCGATAGGAACTCGGTTCTGTGTGTACAGTGGTTGAGTATGAGTAGGGTTTCTTAGCAATCGAGAGACGGACAATACTTTTCCAGGAAGGCTTTTTGGTGTTTAATGATTAGATTTATCGTTATATGAAGATATGGCAGCAGCAGGTTGAACTTAATATCCTGTGTGCTATGGTATTGGCTTTAATTCATTTAGATTGCAAGAAGAGAATGCTCTAACAATTGAAGACCTAGCATTCCTCTGCAACCATACAAAAGCCATTATCTTTTCAGTAAAAGAAACCGGTTATGCATATTAGATTTAAGAAATGTAAATCTCTCTTTATAATTATTATTAGTACCCTGGATTTTGTTTTTGATGTTTTTTGCTTTTAAGATTTGAGCAATGCAAGTTATTTATCACCCATTCAGGGACTAGCTGATCTATGTGTACCTCTGAATCTGTTATACATGCAACTAAGTGAAAATAGCTGTTTCAGTTTATCTACATATTGATGAGTGGGTGAATATTACTTTGTAAAACAGCATTTTTAATATTATATAAATATTTAATACATGTTTTATGACACATGTTCAATCCCAAACACAAATAGAGTACTCTGTTTAAATGAATTTTTATGGGTTATCTGAAGTATATTTATGTTATTATTTTACATATTTTATTATGATGATCTAATTTTAGTTTTATTTAAAAATATTTAAATGATTTAATTTAAAGAGGTTTTAATTACTTTATTATTTTATTTTAATTTTAAATAATTTAACAGTTACTAATAAATATGATATGATCGGGTAATTAGAATGTTTAAAACTGAATACCATAAACTATAGAAGAATTAATTTTCTCTTACCAACACAATACAATTGGCTCATGTTTGATCCGATTTAGAAAGCAGTGAATAATGTACAACTTAAAATAAAATAAATATAAATTGGCACCCAAAAAAAAATCAGAAACATTGACGATATATAAGAAACAAAATGGAAAAAGGAGGAGGTGTTACAGAGAAACAGCGAGGCATGAATTAGGCCACAAAATTTCAATTTCATACAAAACTGGTGAACCATTCATTAAATCCTCAAATACTTGAATTAGCTTATGGATTTGTTTGGCTTTTAATTATCTCCCATGCTTTTAATTTATTCTTTTAATCCCTCGTCGACTCTCTCCCCCATTAAATAATAAAAACATGCATCATTAAACACTAATCCCCCCCCCCACATCTCTATCATGGGTGGTGCAGTGCTGCCGCTGCTCCTCCATCTTCGTTTTCGACCAAACTCCTCTTATCCGGCTGTTTCCTGAACTTCTTTTATAATTTAATTTACAGCTACTAATTCCCGTTTTCCTTCTGGTCAGTCCCCACCCTTCTTTTATACGTGGGATCTTGACTTATTATTACATGCATGCAATTGCAATTGCAATTGCAATTCTCTTGGTGATTTTCCTTTTTATGCAGTGATTAGGAAATCAGAGTTTTTTCGAATTGAGTCGATGTCGGGTAGAGCGAATATAATGCTCTACTCTTCTGACAAAGAGGTAGCTTTTTTTTTTTGTTTTAGTTTTCTTTCTTGATTTTCTGTTTTGAAATGAGTATCAGCGAGAATTGTTGTTAAATTTTGTTCTGATGGTGAAGCTGAGCGGTAAGTCATCGAGAGCAGCAACAAATTCAAATTTTAAGAAAAAGAACAACAAATCTAGCAATGCATCCCATCAAGTGAATGAAAACGTACCGTCGAACCACCACCAGCACGACGCCAAAATCAAGGCTCCGGCAAATATGCCAAGGGTGCCAACAGATGCCGACATGAAACCAAATGATGCGAGGAACACCAATCTTTCGGGGAATAGAAACAGCAGTCGCAGTGATAGCATGGAGAGCACCAGTACCACGCCGCTTAGGCCGCACACTGGCGGCGACGTACGGTGGGACGCTATTAATTTGGTGAGTGCCAAAGGCCCCATCGGTCTCAGCAACTTTCGGCTTCTCAAGCGCATTGGATATGGAGATATAGGGAGTGTGTACCTCGTCGAACTTAGAGGAATCATTGCTTATTTCGCTATGAAGGTGATGGACAAGGCGTCTTTGGCAAGTAGAAACAAGCTATTGAGAGCTCAAACGGAACGAGAGATTCTTGGCCTTCTCGATCACCCTTTCTTGCCTACTTTGTATTCTTACTTTGAGACTGATAAATTCTATTGTCTTGTCATGGAATTCTGCAGTGGGGGCAATCTTCATTCCCTCCGCCAAAAGCAGCCCAACAAACATTTCACAGAGGAAGCTGCAAGGTTCATATTCTTTCTAATCCAAAACTCACGTTTAGGGACGGACATAAAATTTTATGAAAAGAGAGAAACTTATAAGATTTTAAGAAGGAACGAAGTTAGTTTTCGTTTTCTTTTTGTTGATAGATATATAGGTTGATGATTGATTTTGAGTATTGCAGGTTCTTTGCATCAGAGGTGTTGCTGGCACTGGAATACTTGCACATGCTAGGTATTGTATATAGGGATTTGAAGCCAGAAAACGTGTTGGTAAGAGATGAAGGACATATAATGCTCTCGGATTTCGACCTATCCCTCCGTTGCTCCGTCAATCCGTCACTGGTGAAATCTTCATCAGGACATAATGCGAACAACGGGGCGGCACCTTGGGCATCTTGGATAATGAGCAAGTGCCCGCGCATGGTTGCATGCAGCCATCCACATTCTTCCCCCGCATCTTGCCTAGCAAAAAGAACCGCAAATCCAAATCAGATTTCGGCCTCTTCGTGGGAGGCTCCATGCCAGAGTTAATGGCCGAACCAACCAACGTCCGGTCGATGTCGTTCGTCGGTACACACGAATACTTAGCGCCGGAAATCATCCGAGGAGAGGGTCACGGCAGCGCGGTTGATTGGTGGACGTTCGGCATCTTCTTATACGAACTCTTGCATGGAACGACCCCATTCAAAGGCCAAGGCAACCGAGCCACATTGTTCAACGTAGTAGGGCAGCCACTGAGGTTCCCCGAAACCCCACAAGTGAGCTTTGTGGCTCGAGACCTCATACGAGAACTGCTGGTCAAAGAACCGAGCAAACGTATTGCATGCAAAAGGGGAGCGACGGAGATAAAACAACACCCGTTCTTCGAAGGAGTGAACTGGGCACTGGTGAGGAGCGCAATGCCGCCGCACGTACCGGAGCCGGTGGATTTTTCGCAGTTGGCCACCAAGGAAGAGAAGAAGAACAGCCATGGCGGTCATCATCATCTTCATAACGAACTTGTTGGAGATCAAGCAGCACAAAAATCCAATTCATCTGACTACATACAATTTGAATACTTTTAACACTACATTGATCTCTTCCCATTAGCTTCTTTGCTAGAAAAATTAATTCTAAATGTGATGGATCTCAATATAATGATTATAATTATAATTATATAATTATGATAATTAATTATTACTATATTGTTTATACATACATATAGATTGTTGTATGCTTAGGATTGGAGATTTTGATTCAAGCTTACCTGTCATCTTTTACTAGAAATGTGTAAAATTTCTTACATTTTAAAAATGCATTCTCTTATAATTCTTTTAAAAACTGGAAATAATTAGAAATTTCTCAATTGTACTTTTTATCTTTTTTAATTTTTATTATATCTGAAATTAAATAAGGTTTGATGAACGATGATAATATAATAAAGGCACACGTTGGAAAAGAGGATACATAATTTACTTTAAAAAATATTATTAATGTGTCACATTATCAAACTAACAATATTTATAATTTTATAAATCAATAATATATGTGACTAAAATATTATTTTTTAAAACCAATAATCAAAAGTGCACAATAGTAAAATAAAATGACCATTGTGATAATTTACCCTAGATAGATTTAAAGTAATTAATTGTAGGATAAACTACAACAAATATCACTAAATTTTGTTCATTGGCTCATTTATACCACTAAATTTTCAATTTTTTCACTTATAGCACTAAACTTTAGTTTCACATTCAATTATGTTACTCTGCCGTTAAGTCAATACCGAAACAATGACATGCTAATGGTTGCTGATGTAAGTTGTCACACTGAAACTACATCGTTTCGGTGTTACAATTTTGATACATAAAATGATGTTGTTTTAGACATTAAATTTTAGGGTTGTATCGATTTTGTCACTAAAACATTCTTTTGCATTGCACTTTCCGACTACTATCGACAACCAATTATGGCCCATCTTTTGCGACAAAATCAGTATCAAAATGTTTGTATTTCACTCATCTTTCTTCTCCTATGATTAACTTTTTAGATTTATAAGGTTTAGAGGGTTTGTTTCCAATGATGAGAAGTATTATTTCGGGAAGATGAATAAAATAGCTCAAAACTAACCTTATCATACGATTATTAAAAGATATCATATAATTAAAACGTCGAACGTTTAAGTGGATTTTTGTCAATTTTGAGTGGGTTTCATGGAAAATCAATCATAGGAGAAAAAAAAGAGTAAAATGCGAACGTTTTGGGACTGATATAGCCATGAACGATAATCGATGACAAGCAGTGATTGGCTACCGACGACTGTCAGAAAGTGTTTCAATGGTGAAATCAATACACTATAAAATTTAGTGCCTAAAACAATATCGTTTTGGACATCAATAATCGTTGTTAAAACGACATCATTTTAATATGCCAGATCACGTCAATAATTGTCAGTAATGTCATCATCTCATTATCGGCTTAAAAACAAAATAATATAATTGAATGTAAAATTAAAATTCAATGTTGTAATTGATAAAATTAAAAATATAATTTTCATAATTATTTTTTTTTGAAAAATTAAATTTTAAATATAATTATGACTTTATTTTGAAAATTTTGGATTTTTATTTAATTTGAAAATTTAGAGTCGTCATCGACCTTTAGGTTAACTAAGTCGAATAACTAAAATTGTTTTTTAAAACAATTTAAAAAAAATCATTTTTAGACAAAAATTTGTATGCGTTTTCCAAAGATTCATTTTAAGGGTTTGGGAGTCTTACGAGTAGGAAAATATTAGTATCCTCACAGCGTCTAAAATTGATATGTGATCGCTTATACGTTGTTGTTACAATGGAACTTGAAAATTCGAGTCAAAAATTAAAATACAATCTTTTTATTGAGTAATTGATTAATTTATTTCGAATTACAAAATTGCAAAAATTAACTCGACTCATTTTAAGTTTAGTTTTCGTTCAAATGTCGTCGAATCGCGCCATTTCTATCAAGTTGCACTTTTCACACCCATTTTACAATAAATGTTCTTGAATATATGTGCAATCAAAGCTCGTAACAAGTAATAACATAAACTTCGACGAGTAAATAATTTAGGCTTAAATATACAAAATGTGCCCAACGTATGTCGTTTTTCTTATTTAGTGCCTAACGTTTTTTCGTTCTAGTTTGGTGCCTAACGTTTTATTCCGTTACTCAAAATGGGTCACGCCGTGACGGACCGTTAGTTTTTTCCGTTAAGTGACACGTGTCACAATATGATAAATTTATAAATTACTTTTTTAAAAATAAATATTAAAAATATTATTATATTTATAAAAAAAACTCTTATTTTTTTAAATTACAAAAATCTCAAATCCTAACACCGAAGCTTGCCCACGGCGGCGGACGGCGAGAATGGCGACTACGACGTGACCTACCGGTTGGGTTTTGAGTGGACGACGACGATGAAGCTAAATATGGTAGCGGTGAGGCGAACGGAGGTCCGAGACGGCCGGAATTATATAAAATCCGAGGCATTGGGGTGGGTTTTCGATGAAACTTAAAGGGCTCGATTCCGGCGAACGACTATCCACGAATTATTTTGGGGGTTTTGAGATGACGGCAACGAGGAAGCTAACTATGGTTGCGGTGAGGCGAAAGGAGGTCTGAGGCGGCTGAAATCGTCTAAAATTCGAGGCGTCGGGGTGGGTTTTATATCCCAGAATTGGAACATCATAAGCCAGAGCTTGCACTACCTCTCCTCCGATCCATTTTCGACTGCAATGCATTTAAATCAAATAACATAAATCAATGAAATGTTAGTGAAATCCATATTCATATGAAAACCAAAGCAATTGACAATGACATTCAGACCAGGAAAACACCAGCATAATAAAGTTCTAAGCCTCCATCTGGCTGTTTCTTTTACTACTTGCTTTTGCTCCCAAAAGCTTAATTGGAAAAGTGCATTGGAGAAACTCGTAATATTGAGGAATTGCAAACTAAAACCGAACATACCTTTTTTTTATTATTAAAAATGCATGAACTAACTTTGCAACTTTTGGGTAAGTTTAAAACAAAACCAAGTTAAAATATCAACCAAACATAGCATATCATGTCTTAAATTAACACTTACGACCCATATGGATTAACCTCAACACTTCCAAAGAATCCGCCATGATAAAATCTCCCAAAACAATTCGTGGATAGTCGTTGTCGTTCGCTTGAATCGAACCCTTGAAGTTTCGTCGAAAACCCACCCCGACGCCTCAAATTTTGGATGATTCTGGCTGCCTCAGACCTCCGTTTGCCTCACTGCCACAATATTTAGCTTCCTCATCGCCATCCTGTTGAGTTAATCGATTGATGGAAATGGCCAAGAGGAGGGTGAATTGGCAATTAAAATTTTGGTGGAAGCTTTTGCAGAAAATTGAAAATATTTGCACAACGATTTAGTTTGGTTCGACTTTCTCAACCAAAGTCTACGTCCACTACCTTAGCTATCCACACTAAGGATTTTCCAACAAATTCACTAATTTGTTCTTTCTTTTGACGACAAAGAGTAGCCTTACAACTCCCTCAAGAACTATACCCCAAATTCTTGAGCACACTCTTTTTCAAAGAGAAATACACAAATTTGCAAACTTACAAGAAAAACCTCACAAGGTAAGATGTTTACACAATTCTAGAACAAGAAAAGAACACTAAAAAATAATTACAAATGAGCACAAATGGTGTTCTTGAAAGCAAAATGAATATTGAAAGGAAAATTGGCTTGATTTGCACAAACTTGGTGTTTGATGTTTTCTATCTTGTTTCTCTATGATTTCTTGTTGATCAAAGGCTTCAGAACTTGTTTAAATACTCCATCAATTGATTTTGAACGTTGGGGATGATTAGTGGAGTCAATGGAGCCGATTAAGTGTGAAAACCATTAATAAAACAGCTTGGAGCTAGGGCTGAGCAACGAAACCGAGAAAACCGAAAAACCGACACGAATCGAGTAAAACGGTTCGGTTCGGTTCGGTTTGGCTTTAAACGGTTCGGTTTTCGGTTCGGTTTAAAGGCTTCATTTTTTTGATTCGGTTCGGTTCGGGTTTTCCATATGGAACCCATTTATTCCATATTGAACCGAATAGGCAATTTTTGTAAAAAAAATTATAGTTTCAAGTGATTTTTTTATTGAAAAACTGATAAACCGAACCGAACCGAAAAACCCGAACCGGTAAAAAAACCGAACCGAACCGAAAAAACCGGTTTCGGTTTTTTCGGTTTTTTTAACTATTCGGTTTCGGTTTAAATATTGAAAATCCGTTTATTTCGGTTCGGTTCAATTTTTGGTAAAAAAACCGAACCGAATACACCCCTACTTGGAGCGTGGGGGGAATCGGTACCCCTCATAAGGAATCAGTTCCCTAAGTGTAAAATTCAAATATTTCGATCGTTGAACAGGGGGGAATCGGTATCCCCTTGGGGGGGAATCGGTTCCCTCTGAGCAATCTGGAATTTTTGGCTTTGAAATGGTTTGAAATATTTTGTAAAATTGTTTTGAAATTATTTTAAGTTTAAAACTTAATTTTACACTTGAGTAAGGATTAAAAATGACATTTGAAAGATTTTGAGTAATATTTTGATATTCAAATAATTATATTGAATATACTTAAAAAATCTTTTGGAAAATCTTAAAATTCATTTATCTTAATTTGATATATTGAAATATCAAAATGTTTTCAACAATCTCCCCCTTTTTGATATAACAAAACATTTTAGTAATTTTAAGATTTTGAAATCAAGTTTTGAAATTACTCCCCCTTACTCTAACACTTCTCCCCTTTAAACACTTTAATATTTCTCTCCCTTTTTGTTAAATCAAAAAGACCTTTAAAAGATTTTAAACAAGGTTTTGAAAAACATTTAGCCAATTGATTATAAATAAATATAGCGTAAGCTGCTAAGATCACAATCAAGAGAAACGTTAGTCATTAGTTCCATAATTCAATATTCATAAATAATGTGAAATGACAAAAATTGGTCATAATGCAACTAATATGTAAATGATACAAAAATAAACATTAAGCTCAAAATGAAAGTTAAAATCAAACCAAATATATAAGCATATAAGTTCAAATATTCAATTATCCAACAAATTCAAACATCCAAAATAAAACAATCCACGAACATCAAAATGTTTCACAATTCAAAGTTCTGAGTTCGGGATGATAAATCCATTGGCCCGTTTCCTTATCCTTTTTCCATCTTGCTTTCTTCAAGAAAGTAAGATTGATTTGGTTTTGAAGAGGGATAGGAATATCAGAAGAGACCCTAAGACTGAGTTTAATAAATAAATTACTAAGGAGACAACCATAAACCAAGGTTTCTATATTCTTGGAAGGAATAATGTTTATGGAAACTCACTAAAGATGATCTGTGGCAGATTAATCTTCTTTTTATGTTGGATACAATATATCCACCATATATCTATGTTCCTAAGGGATGAGTACCTACCTTCGGATGGTCTAAACCACCAAGAGATCATATAATGAAGGAATCTATCACGATAAGTTCTTAGGGTACTCTCACTATCCTTAGACTTATAGGGTGAATCCACAGTCTCTTTTTCATTAAACATGAGTTATCTAGTCCAAAATGGGCAGCGATTGTGCTGGAGTTAATAAAAATGAATTGTCCTAAAAGATAGGATCGAATTCTTATAATTTCAGATCGACGCTCGTTGTGGACACATACCACATTGGAATAGAAAAATGCGGACTAATTGATGATAAACCAAAGGTTTGAGTTTAAATAGTTTATCAAACTTCTAGGATTTAAGAGTAGGGAGATATTGGAAGTCCATATCTTCTATAGCTTGGATCGAAGGGATACGTTCTTCTCAGATTTTGTATGACTCAAAACAAGTATGGTACCTATGATATAGATCTTGTCTACGACCAGATACGTGAAACAAGAGTTCAGAATGGTCATATTTGGGTTTTTTGGATTGGGTGGAGGAATAAGAGGTCGGTTTTGACTTGAGCGACTAGACAATGTCCTAGGTCGTTTAGGATTTGACATGGTTTAATAATCAGAATAGAATATGTAACCTGCAAATTTAAACACATTTATGCAATATAATCAAACCCAAAACTCAAATGAGTCCTCAATATTTCAAGGTTCTCTAAATTGAATCCTAAAGGGCAATGTTTTGAAAAACTATTTGGAAAATAATGTTTGAAAATCATAATATGTATAGTTTTATGAAAACAACATAATTGAATAAAAAACATAAATTAAAACAACAATTCTCGATTTTTTTTATTTCGAAATTAAAAGATAATTTTGAAAAAATGAGTGTTTTTGACGAAATTGGTTGTAAAATCATCATATAACCAATGCCCGATGTAATGTTCATCTTAGAACTAATCAAAACTAGTCCTAAGTTCAAAAATCAATGAAATAGAGGATTTTGAAATATTACCTTGAAAATTTGGATTTTATGAGAATGTGATGTTGTTTGCAAGGATTAGAAGTTGAAGAAAGATCTAATTTCGACTTGTATTTGATGATTTTGGCAAAAATGGAGATTTAGAGAGAAAGAGATGATGAACGACGTTTAAGATAGAAGAGAGTGTTTTAAGAGAAAAGGTTTTTCTGGGCGTTTAATAACCAGAACTCGTGGAGGTATTGATTCCCTAAAAGAGGGAATAGGTTCCCATTCAAAGGGGGAATCGATTCCCCTTCAAGGGGGGTATCGATTCCCTCTGCACTAAAACTGCTAAAATTTGATTTTAAACACTCAAAATGCTAAATTAATTTTCTCTAGTGGTATTGGCAACTCATATTACGAAAAATTAACTATGTTCAATCAATCAAATTTATCATTAAAATTTATTTGAACATATAATCAATTTTTCACAAAGAATCATAAACTCCCCCTAACTAATAGAAAAGAATGCAATCAAAATTTATTATAAGCATTTTTCATTTATTCTTAAAAGTGCTAAAATTATTTTAAACACTAAGTGAAGATAGGCCAGTTAAACCTAATTCTCTCCTAAGTGTCCAAAATATTTCCTTGTCTAAAGGTTTTGTAAAGATATCCGCTAATTGGTGCAAAGTATCAACGAATTCTAGAACTATATCTTCCTTAGCGACATGGTCTCTAATGAAGTGATGTCTTATTTCAATGGGCTTAGTTCTAGAGTGTTGGATGAGATTTTTAGTGAGACAAATAGCACTAGTATTGTCACACTTGATAAGAATGATACTTACTTCAATTCCATAATCAAAAAGTTGTTGTTTCATCCATAAAACTTGTGCACAACAACTACCAGCTGAAATGTATTCGGCTTCAGTGGTAGATAATGCAACACAATTTTGTTTCTTTGAAAACCAAGAAATCAACATATTTCCAAGGAATTGGCAAGTACCGGAGGTGCTTTTCCTATCTAATTTGCATCCTCCATAATCTGCATCAGAAAAGGCATGCAAGCTAAAGCTAGAGTCTCTAGGATACCAAAGTCCTAAACTATGAGTGTCCTTAAGGTATCTAAAGATTCTCTTAACAGCTAGTAAATGTGATTCCTTAGGTCATGATTGAAATCTAGCACATAAGCAAACACTAAACATAATGTTCGGTCTACTTGCAGTTAGATAAAGCAAAGAGCCAATCATTGACTTATATAATTTAACATCCACATATTTACCTCCTTCATCTATGTCAAGCTTTGTTGATGAGCTCATTGGAGTGTCATAAGGTTTCCCATTTTCCAGACCAAACTTGTTGAGCATATCTTTAACGTACTTAGCTTGATTGATGAATATGCCATCTTTTCTTTGCTTGATTTGGAGTCCCAAGAAAAATGAGAGCTCCCCCATCATGCTCATCTCAAATTCACTTTGCATTAGCTTAGAAAATTCTTGGCAAAGAACATCATTAGTAGAACCAAATATTATATCATCAACATAAATTTGAACTACTAATAAATCTTTACCTTTATGCTTTAAAAACAATGTAGTGTCAACCTTCCCTTTTGAAAAACCTTTTTCAATTAAAAAGTTTGACAATCTTTCATACCAAGCTCTAGGAGCTTGTTTTAAACCATAAAGTGTTTTTGTCAATTTAAGAACATGATTTGGAAATTTTAAATCTTCAAAACCAGGATGTTGTTCCACATACACTTCTTCCTTTATAAAACCATTTAAAAATGCACTTTTAACATTCATTTGATATAATTTAAATTCATGAAAACATGCAAATGCTAATAACATTCTAATTGCTTCCATCCTAGCTACAGGAGCGTATGTTTCATCATAGTCTATGCCCTCTTCTTGAGTATACTCTTGAGCAAAAAGTCTAGCCTTGTTTCTCACTATATTACCACTTTCATCAAGCTTATTCCTAAATACCCATCTAGTACCTACAGTAGATTTATTACTAGGCCTTTCAACTAATGTTCATACTTTACTCCTCTCAAATTGATTTAACTCTTCTTGCATAGCCATAATCCAATATTCATCATTTAATGCTTCTTTAATATTCTTAGGCTCTATGCATGAGATAAATGCAACATAATTACAAATATTTCTAAGAGAAGATCGAGTTGTTACCCCTTTGGATGGATCACCTATGATTTCACCATCCTTGACATAGTTGTACTCTCTTGGATAAGATACTTCCCTTTCTTCAATGGTTGGATTCTCGAGAGGATCATGAGTTTCCTCATCTTTCGTTTCTTCCTTTGATGATGGTTCTCCAACGTCATGTCTAACGTCATTTGTATTTATAATACCTACATTATCATTCAAACAAGAATCCTTCCTCGGAAGGAGATTATCATCGAAAATAACATGTATAGATTCTTCTACAACTAAAGTTCTTTTATTAAAAACTCGATAAGCTTTAGAACTTAAGGAATAACCCATAAAAATTCATTCATCACTTTTAGCATCAAATTTACCAAGTTGTCTTTACCGTTGTTTAAAACAAAACATTTACATCCAAAAGGATGAAAATAGCTAATGTTAGGCTTTTTATTTTTAAAAAGTTCATATGAAGTTTTCTTCAAAATAGGCCTAATCATTACTCGATTAATAACATAACAAACAATATTTTTGGCTTCCGCCCAAAAATATTTTGGCAAATTGTTTTCACAAAGCATGGTTCTAGCCATTTCTTCTAAAGTTCAATTTTTCCTTTCAACGACTCCATTTTGTTGAGGGGTTCTAGGTGCTGAAACATTATGACTAATACCATTATAATTACAAAATTCAGTAAATCCAAGATTTTCAAATTCAGTTCCATGATCACTCCTAACACTAGTTATAGAGTAACATTTTTCGTTTTGGATTACTTTTGAAAACATGATGAATTTTTCTAATGCTTCATCTTTAGTACTTAAGAATAGAACCCAAGTATATCTAGAATAGTCATCTACTAAGAAAAATGCATATTGTTTTCCACCCAAGCTAGTAGTTCTAGATGGCCCAAAAAGATCTAAATAGATCAATTGCAATACTCTACTAGTTGATACATCATTAATGGATTTAAAAGAAACTCGCTTTTGTTTTCTTTTAGCACAAGCATCACAGATTTTATCATTATCAAATTTTAGTTTAGGCAACCCTCGAACCAAATCTCCTTGAATTAACCGTTGTAAAACACTCATACTAGCATGTCCTAGTCTCCTATGCCATAACCAACTATCATGCTCATCCTTAGCAACTAGGCATAAATTAGTCATTTTTATAGAGTCTAAATGCACCATGTAAATGTTTCCTATTTTATGACCAACAAGCATAATCAAAATAGATGCAATGTCAATCAATTTTGCAAACACTTAATTTAAAAATAAGACATTGTATCTTTTGTCAAATTTATCTAATCGGATTATGCTTTAATCCATTCACATACAAAACATTATGCAATGTTGATTATCGAGATTAAAAGCACATGCATAAAGTTTTTGAAAATGTTATGCATTAAAACTTTATAATATTTAAAAAAATCTATGCATAAACATTAAGAAAAATTTAAGGTCAAAATTTTGTAAAACCAAAGTTCTTGAAAAATCGATTGATATCAATTGTTAAAGATATATCAAAAACAATTTTGACCAAAAATTAATATGATGAACTAGAGTTTATAAAACATTACCAAAAATTACTATGTTCATCATACAATATTTTTCAACATACATGAGATAAAACATAATCATTTAGAATTATTCAACATTTAAAGCCTCATGTATGCATAAACTAAATGAGCTACCAAATAAAATAAAAACATTAAGTTTAAAGGTTATTCATTCCTTTTTCATGTGTGGCTAGAGCATCTTGAATATCAGCATCTTGAATATCAGCATCTTCATCACCATTGCTCCCACACACCTACAAGAGACATTTAAGTAGATTTTGGTATCCAAATTGCTTTGGATCCTTGAACATCAGTTTTAATGCCTCTTGTTCCTTTTGGAACCCATACTTGTCTAATTTTAAATCGTTTTGCTTTCTTTAAAGGACAAGTATGTTCCTTATGACCATGATAATGACAATGTGAACATATTGTCATTATTGAATTAGATGAATTATTTAAAATGATCTCTTTTTCTTTTGTTAAGCATTCAAGCTTAACTTTCAAATCGAAATTTTCATTTTCAATACTTTCAAATTTCATTTTTGAAAGCTCTAAATCATTTTTCAAGATTTCATTTTGATTTTCAAAATCCATTTTCGTTTCTAGAAGAAGTTTGTTTAATTTGAAAATTTCTTTTTCAAAGTTTTCAGATTTTATTTTTGAAAGCTCTAACTCCTTTCTCAACATTTCATTTTGATTTTCCAAGTCTGTTTTAGCTTTCAAAAGAAGATCATTTTTAGCAATAAATTTAGAAATTAGATTTTTATATTTGGAGTTTATGGTCTCAAACTCCGAAAATAATTCATCATAAGCATCTTGTAACTCATTAAAATATTTTGAATTTAATCTATTTGAGTTAGAAGATACCTTTGGCTCTGTAAGAGCTAATAGAGATATCATCTTGATTGGTTCTTCTTCTTCCTTGTCTCTATAGATCTCCTCAAGCTTATCCCACATCTCCTTAGCATTTGAACGAGAAGAAACTCCTTTATATACATTAGGATCAATTGCACAACACAACATGTGCATAGCCTTTGTGTTTTGTTGAGCTTTCTTCCGTTCTTGATCACTCCACTTCTTTGCATTCTTTGTAGGAGAAGAATATTCTTTCTCGATCATCATCCAAGCTTCCATATCAAATGCTTGGATAAATATCATCATAAGCTTCTTCCAACGATGATAATTTGTTCCATTGAAGTGTGGAGGCACGTCAATTGGTATGGATTCTTCCATGGAGAATGAACCGGAAGTGGACGCCATCTTTATCGATTTAACTCTTCCCGGATCTACTCAAGAGGCGGTTAAACCTTCAAATGAGTCAAGCTCTGATGCCAATTGTTGAGTTAATCGATTGATGGAAATGGCCAAGAGGGGGGTGAATTGGCAATTAAAATTTTGGTGGAAGCTTTTGCAGAAAATTAAAAATATTTGCACAACGATTTAGAGTGGTTCGACTTTCTCAAACAAAGTCTATGTCCACTACCTTAGCTATACACACTAAGGATTTTCCAAAAAATTCACTAATTTGTTCTTTCTTTTGAGGACACAGAGTAATCTTACAACTCCCTCAAGAATTATACTCCAAATTCTTGAGCACACTCTTTTTCAAAGAGAAATACATAAATTTGCAAACTTACAAGGAAAACCTCACAAGGTAAGATGTTTGTACAATTCTAGAACAAGAAAAGAACACTAAAAAATAATTACAAATGAGCACAAATGGTGTTCTTGAAAGCAAAATGAATATTGAAAGGAAAATTGGCTTGATTTGCACAAACTTGGTGTTTGTTGCTTTCTCTCTTGTTTCTCTATGATTTATTGTTGATCAAAGGCTTCAGAACTTGTTTAAATACTCCCTCAATTGATTCTGAACGTTGGGGATGATTAGTGGAGTCAATGGAGCCGTTTAAGTGTGAAACCTATTAATAAAACAGCTTGGAGCATGGGGGAATCGGTACCCCCTCATGGGGAATCGGTTCCCTAAGTGTAAAATTCAAATATTTTGACCGTTGAACAAGGGAGAATCAGTTCCCTCCAAGCATTCTGTTTTTCTCGGAGCCAAACCATTCAGGGGGAATCGATACCCCCTTGGGGGGGAATCGGTTCCCTCTGAGCAATCTGAAATTTTTGGCTTTGAAATGGTTCGAAATATTTTGTAAAATTGTTTTGAAATTATTTTAAGTTTAAAACTTAATTTTACACTTGAGTAAGGATTAAAAATGACATTTGAAAGATTTGGAGTAATATTTTGATATTCGAATAATTATATCGAATATACTTAGAAAATCTTTTGGAAAATCTTAAAATTCATTTATCTTAATTTGTTATATCGAAATATAAAAATGTTTTCAACACATCCGCTCAAAACCTAACCGGTGGGTCACGTCGTAGTCGCCGCTCTCGTTGTCTGCCGCCGTGGGTAAGTTTCAGTGTTAGTTTTGGGCTTTTTTGTAATTTAAAAGAAATAAGAGTTTTTTTATTATAAATATAATTATATTTTTAAAATTTATTTTTAAAAATAAAATTTTCAAACTTACCAGATTGTAACACGTGTCACTTAACGGAGAAAACTAACAGTCCGTCACAACGTGACCCATTTTGAGTAACGGAATAAAACGTTAGGCACCAAACTGAAACGAAAAAACATTAGGCACTAAACTGGAAAAATGGGCATACGTTGGGCACCTTTTCTATATTTAAGCCAATAATTTATAAACTAAAACTAACAAAAAAAAGTTTAATAATACATAACTATATAAGGGTTTAAACTATTGAATAAATAAATAAATATAAAAGATATATGCTATAATATGAAGCAAAATAATAATAACAAATAACAATAAATAATAAAATTTCATGCAAAAATATAGGGACTGATATATAATAAACAATGAAATAGGGGCCAAAACAAATAAAAATATAAGGGCCTATCAATAATCCTTGTTATTCCATGCTAAAGCAATGGTTAAAAAAAATACAAACGAAGCTATAAGGACTTAATTTATAAATATAACAATTTCAAGCAACATTACAAATAAGAACTAAAATGTAACAAATGTCAAATTAGTGAATTAAACTAGGCATTTAAGTAAAAGATATTAACAGAGCACACAATGACTAAAATATAAGAATGATAAAATTTGTGGTTCAAAATAAAAAATAACCCGCATTTCATTTTAGGACTGAAATGTAAGCATACAAAACTCGATCGGCGGCGACCACTATTTGCCGACGATGAAAGAGGACAAGATGACCACCGATCGACGCGTCTTTTTACCCTAAGTATGAATTCAGACCCTAATAGCTTCAAAATGGCTAGATCGACGTAGATCTACGAAGAAGCTTTCAATTTTTACGGTTTCCGACGACCTTTCTAATCTCCAACTAACAACACACGAGGATAAGTCTCTTCTCTCCCTTTCTCCTCCTTTCTTTTTCTATTTTGTTCTCGATTTTTTTGTTTCGAATGGCTATGGTTGCTGATAGTTGATAACAATGATTTCTTTCTCACTTTTCTTTTTCTTTTTCTTTTTCTCCTTTTTTTATTTTTTCTCTGGTTCGAATCTTTCCTTTTCCTTTTTGAACCACCTCTGTTTTCTACTTTAATGGTGTGATGGTTGGATTTGGTAGAGACTAGATGAATGCCTAGATTTTTCGAGAATGGGTGGATTTGATTTTATTTTTTTATTAGATTTTACTAATTTATTTGGATTTTTTAATTTTTTGTTTGATTGTGATTTGATTTGACTTATGGTTGAATAGGGGAGGTGAGGTTGAGGTGACCAATGACATAATTCTCCGATAGTTACGACGATGGTAATAGTAGTGACGATGGCGCGAACATAAAATTATAAAAGTTAGGGTTAGGTTTGATATTTTGGACTAGGTTTTAATTGGATCTTAGTAAGCATAAATTAAGATCTGGTATATTGGTGGAGCCTACGAAATAAAAATAATAAAATAACGTTAATAAATAATAAAATCAAATAACAATAAAAGAAATCTAAATGAAAATTAATTGTTACAATATAAACGAGTAAAAAATAAAAATTAATAGTATCTCGTATAATTTACTCTTACATATAAATCAAACAAAAAAACTCAATGCAACCTAACCCATTTTTTTAACTTTGGTCGGAGAAAAAAACAAAAAAATAAAAATAAACTATCGATGACACCAATCACAATGTGAACTGCCGACCCAGTTGTGTCCGCTGAAAAACACTGCGAGTGAGCCAACCCGATTTGGAATTCAATCATTTATCTCGACCGTGGGCCACATAAGGGAGGCGTATGCGAAGTCGATGCTGAGAGTCTGCTGAATAAATCTCTCGTTGACCTTTATTTGAAGGAGTTGGCGATCGGGATTGCGGTGGTTCTTTTCAACCAAATTTCGAGTCGAAATGTCGTTCCCTAGTAAGATTAAGGTGATGAATCCCATAGTCGAGATGGACGGTGAGATTTTAATCCCTAAAACCTCCTCTTCAGTCTTCCCGCTTTTATTTGTCTACCTTAATTGCTGATTCTTCCCTTCGTCTTCTTTTTCAAATGTAGGAGATGAAATGACTCGTGTTATCTGGAAATCTATAAAGGAAAAGGTATTTTTCTTTGTCTTTTTATTTCAATTTGTTTTGTTTTGTTTTGTTTTTTCCCCTTTCTCACGTCTGTTTTGGTCGAATGTTTTCAGCTAATTTTCCCCTTCTTGGAGTTGGATATAAAGTATTATGACCTTGGTCTTCTTAATCGTGATGCCACGAATGATGAAGTTACAGTCGCAAGTGCTGAAGCTACTCTTAAGTATGGCTTTGAAATCAGTGTTAATATGTTTGTAATTGTATACATTTGATGTCTTTGCTTTGATGTTAATTCCTTTGTATATGTAATTGTAGGTATAATGTAGCAATTAAGTGTGCAACTATAACTCCAGGTATGGATTTCCTAAACCTTTTATTTGCTAAAGAGAGGGCGGTGAGGAAGAAATAAAAGATGATACAATGGGGGAAAAGAAGAAAAACCAAATTAGTAAATTCAATTTGTGTGTGTATAGTTTTTGTAAGAAGAGGCATAGGTGAAAGTGGTTCCATTTTTCATGCAAAGTCATCGGAAAAATGTCATATCATCATGGTAATGGTGTTTTCCTAATGGAATTAGTAATTTACTCATTAGAGAATGTCATGGTAGAGTTCTGCAGTTGTCCAACTTGACTAAGAGTGTTCATTGAAGTGATTTACTATATGATATTTGACAGATGAAGGACGTGTTAAGGAATTCAACTTAAAGAAAATGTGGAAAAGTCCAAATGGAACTATTCGAAACATTTTAAATGGTAAGTGTTTCTCACTTGGTATGATTTTGTTCCCAGTTTATTGTTATTATTTTTATTTGCTTTTGTTCAGGGATTTGAAAGGGCTCAAATTATTTCTCCTCTTTTTTCTTTTTTGTGACTCCAGGAACAGTTTTCAGGGAACCAATTATTTGCAAAAATGTCCCTCGGCTTGTTCCAAGTTTGTGCACATTCTGTTTCATTATTCTTATCAGTACTGTTATTTGTTTTATTCATCTAAAACATTTCAGGCTGGACTAAGCCAATCTGCATCGGGAGACATGCTTTTGGCGATCAGTACCGAGCAACTGATTTAGTTGTACAAGAACCTGGAAAACTCTTGCTTGTTTTTGGTAATCTCCTGCTTTAACAGAGAAATTCTGTCAATCTATAGGTTTTATACTTTGACATGATATTGCAGATTTTCTGTAGAAGAAAACCCAAATTCATCTTAATTTAATCTTATTTTATCTCATGAATCTTTATTTTTGCAGTTCCTGATACGAGTGGTGAGAAGGAGGAGTTCGAGGTTTTCAACTTCAAAGGTGCTGGTGGTGTAGCTTTGTCCATGTACAACACTGATGAGGTACATGTTCAACATGTATTGTCGATTGTATGCTCAACAGGTTTCTAGAAGCCATTAACTATCATTGTGGCTTTGAATTGAAAACAGTCTATTCATGCTTTTGCCGAGTCTTCAATGAACAATGCTTACCAGAAAAAATGGCCACTTTATCTTAGCACAAAAAACACGATTCTGAAGAGTTACGATGGAAGGTTTGCATTTGCATTATATGTTTTTTTTATATTCTTATTTGATCTTTGTAACCATTTATTCCTATCATTCGGTGATATCTTCTGATGTTTTTCTTTTTTCTGAAGATTCAAAGACATTTTCCAGGAAGTTTATGAAACTCGATGGAAATCCAGGTTTGAGGCAGACGGTATATGGTGAGATACAGTACCCATTGCAGTTTGCTCTTGTTCTATTTGGAGTAACTTCACTAGCATGACTTGCTTTGCTGTATTGTAGGTATGAGCACCGTCTTATTGATGATATGGTTGCTTATGCTCTAAAAAGCGAAGGAGGGTATGTATGGGCATGCAAAAACTATGATGGAGATGTGCAGAGTGATTTCCTAGCCCAAGGTCTTGCATATTTAAGATTATTACATCTGCTTCATATATAATTATAATCAACTGCTTCTCTGAAAGTAAAAGAGGCATTACTTTGAGAAATTTCTAACGAAGGTTTTAATGCCATGCTTCATTTCCTTTGTTGATTTCCTAAGCTTTTTTTTTTCTTTTTGGCACGGGACAGGGTTTGGATCTCTTGGGTTGATGACATCAGTGCTGGTATATTTTCTCCTGTCTCCCCCCCTCCCTTCTTCAACTAAACATATCCGTAAATAGATAGGAAACAGCACCCATAGCGAAATGGCTTCATACATATAAAAGATAAAAGGAAAAAGACAGACATTACATCCATGCACAAGCACCCACAATGTAACAACCATTACGGACAATTTTGGTGAGATATAATCTGTGAAATCTCTGAGCAGTAAGCTTTTAGCATGAAACAGAAAATGGGAATCAAGTGATGTTCTGAAAAAAAAAGTTGTAATTCAATTTCAGAAAGACTAAATATCTGAGAAAGAAATAAATGGTATACTTTGGTGCTCAGGTGGTTAATGTCTGATGCAGACTGCAGAAGCATCAAAGAAAAATGAGAATTTGTGGGCGTATGGAAAATTGTAATTTCTGCTTTTGACTAAAACAAAGTAAAAACTGAAGAAAATGCTGTCCTTGACTAATTTTCATGAATAGAAAAACAAAATACTTCTCAGATTTTTCTTTCAGCATTTCTTTAGCCTTCTTTCAAAAGGATATCCATCATCTCTTAGAATGGGGAAAACTAGGTCATGTTGATTAACGATTCATGAATTTAACATAAAGGTTTTACTAACATGGCATTAATGTAATTTGTAAATTAGTTGAATAATATTTTTAACTCCAGTAAATTTACGTAAAGTCGTTACGGACACTACATGAAATTTGGTTCTTATAGTGGTTACAGTATATGAATTTGAACAATTCATTATGCTTGTAATGCCTTCGGCTACTATGATAAACCCCCCAACTATAATTTTAAATTCTCATATTTTCCTTTTGGATATGTGTAATTGAATTTTTTTTCAGGTGTGCCCAGATGGAAAGACTATTGAAGCTGAAGCAGCTCATGGCACGGTTACCCGCCACTACCGTGTTCATCAAAAAGGAGGTGAAACCAGCACTAATAGCATAGCATCAATTTTTGCTTGGTCACGAGGCCTTGCACACAGGTATTGTTTTGTTATTCTCAATCTAGTTATTGAGTTCATGTGGTGTGTTTTGTCAAAAGCTTGGAATTCTTATGGCGGTGTTTTGAGTCCCCTTGGAAATTGGGAATTCTTGATGACCAACAACGTGCAGGAAAATACACAATACTTCAAAATTCTTGCATTTGGAATTTGTAAATCGGCAGAACAGTAGATAAAAGAATCTCTTGTATTTTTAATAATCTGGTTACAGCTTTAGGGACCTAAATATATACACGTATTTAAGAGTCTTAATAGGAAAGTCGGCCATACAAGAAATATGAGAACACCAGTAAGTTAGCCTATAAACTAGGATCAAATCTGTCAACAATATGTCCATATCAAAAAGGTAAGTTGCTCTCCACATACACATATATACACATATATATACATATATATAAATATATATATATATTGTTTGAAAGACTCTCAATCATTTGACAATGAACACTCATACATTCTTGCAGACATCTTGCTCGAACTCGTGACCTCAAGGGATAACAACAATCCCATAACCATTGAGATCGCTTGGTTCGTTCATACACACACACACACACACATATAGATAGGGGTGGAATCCAATCACACTATTAGTTATACACCTTTTTAGGATCATTGGATGAGAGAAATTAAAAACTGAGATTAACAGTAGAAAATGAGAATATATTCACTGGAAAAAAAACGAGTTAATCTCAACTTTTGATTTCCCTCAATCCAAAGAACCTAAAAAAGTTTTACACAGTGTAAGTGGATCCTAACCTATATATGTATATATATAATATTAAGGTATAAACGGAAAAGGAGTACCATAATCCTTTTTTGTTGTAATGATAGATATTTTGCATGCTATCATCTTAGATAAAAGCTACCTGACCTATTTGTCCAATCATTATTTCAGTCATGTTAATCTCCCTTAGCCTTTCACTTTCAAACACGGATAATGGATCGCATAATTTAAACTTGAACTTCTGAATGTTAAAAGGCAGACTTTTCACTAGTAGTAGGATCACCTAGAATTCAATTGATTACTTAAGTATGAATCATCTGTTTGAAGCACGGATACCAAGTAATATGCCTTTTTTGAAACTACATATATGCAAAGTGGAACCCAGATAGGTTTGCTTGTAAATTATATTGCTACAGTTTAAACTTCGAATGCAGTTTGCTTGAAAAGCTAGTATGAAATCCTAAGATTCTGACTGCAATGGAATTTATATACCGAACCACCACTCGCTAGCAATGAGGATGTCTAATACTGCTCGAGAGTTGAGACTTAACATGTGCACTTAGGCATTATAATATATGTGCAGGGCAAAGTTGGATGGCAACGATCGACTGCTAGATTTTACTGAAAAGCTGGAAGCAGCCTGCGTGGGAACGGTTGAATCCGGAAAGATGACAAAAGACCTAGCGATTCTCATTCACGGACCTAGGTATGTGCTCTACTAACTTTTTAAAATTTCTGCTGCACCTTAGGCAAGTGGATGTGCATGTACACGTGATTAAATTCGTGGTTTGTGCAGGGTTACTAGGTCTCAGTATCTAAATACCGAAGCGTTCATCGATGCAGTAGCCAAGGAGTTAAGCAAAAGACTGTATGTGAAATCAAATTTGTAAAACGTGTGCATTTTGTGCCCCCCTCATCTCACTTTTATCTTTATTTGTGCGTATGCCAACAAAAAATAAATGCATGTTTGATGCTAAATAATGTCCTGAATTCTACACCAACGTATGATAAATTGAAGTTTGGGGACACTGTTATGTTTGTTCGATTGAATTAATGAGATACTTTGATGTCACAAAGTTTATTGTCTTTGATTTTATTTTTTTATTTGTAAAGTCTCATCCATGATCTTTAACACTTAGTTCTAGTCCTGTTAGCATTAAGTTATTTTCATCACCTTTTTAATTATGGTTGTTCAATTGATTGAATTGAAAATTGATGGTTTGACCGTGAGACAATTGGAAATTAAACAAATTGTTCTAAACAGTTGAAAAACTGATAATTTAATTAAAGAATATTATATAAGTATGTTTGATCTTATATCTTCTCTATATTATAACAACAAAAAATGTCAACGGAATTAAATTATTTATACTAAATGCATTTTACCAGTAATGATACAATTAATATATATGGTTCCTGAGTGCAAAACTTGAAAAATAAAACGGGTGAAGATCATTAAGGAATGAGAGTAATGTGAATCCGTTTCTTCGGACGAGTTTTTTAAATTTAAAATTTTGATTAAAAATGAATTATTTAAGAATACTTTTACCTTTCAAACAGAATTATGCATATATTTAACTGAATTGCTTTAATTTCACATCTAAAATATAGACATGGAGAGAGTTAATAACGAACGAATTAAAAATGGAGACGCGTGCGAGACAAAAGAAGAGGGCGGGCAAAGCAGAGCAGTCGTCCAACTTCATCATCCCCCGATACCACGCTCCACCCATCAAAATTTACTGTGAAAAGAGTTTGAAAAGCCATGGAGAAGGAGAAGGAGAAGGAGAAGGAAGGGATTAGCGCAGTTCACCCAGCGGTTGCACCACTGCCCTACTTGTTGGGCAAATGGAAAGGCTAAGGCCAAGGAGTATACCCCACTATCAAACTCCTTCAGATATGGCGAAGAGCTTTACTTCTCTCACGCTGCGCCTGGGAAGCCCGTCATAGCCTACTCTCACAAGACTTGGAAACTCGATTGTGGTCTGCCTATGCACTGTGAGTCCGGCTATTGGCTTCCTAAACCTGATGGCTCCATTGAAGTTGTCATTGCTCAGGGCACTGGCCTAGCTGAAGTTCTCGTATCCTCTTTTCCCTTCCTTTTTCTGTATTTAACATTCTTTTATCTTCTTTTATACTTGATAAATGTTTTCCATTTCTGAAGGGGACTGACAGTGCAGAAGACAAATCAAGTTGTAGCCAATGCTTCCAAGGTAATTAAATCCAACATTTTTTATCTTCTTTTTCATTTACCAGCTTCATATTATACTATCTTGGTGATTTCTTTTTCCATTGTATCTGTCTTAATCATTTGGTCACTTCTTTTATTTATTAGTGAGTGGTAAGTTAGATATAGGAACTGTTAACACGAGGGGATATTCCTTATCATGTTTAAATATTTTCTACTGATGCTCTTACATGTTGGACTACATGCATCGTCAAATACTATTAGGCGTTTGGAACGTTTCAGTGTTGAGCTTAGAATGCAGATTCTTTTTCCTTTTCTGCGCAACTAATCCAAGTAATCAACTGTTGAAGTTACGGGACTGGAAATCTTTTACATTGAAGTTGGGTCTAACTTGAACCGTCGATGCACTTGCGAATAGTAAGTTATTGATAAGGTGTAAACACAGAAATTTAGCTGATATGCTTCAATGTAATTCCTTAACATAAATAGGTTCTTTTTCTGAACTTCTACGATAGAATATGATGGACCTCTGAAGGTAGAACCTGCCCTTTTCTAATTCAAATTTGAGGTTGCTACTTACATATGCTTCTGGATAGAGTGTGAATCTCCACTATGTTTTTACATGTTTTGTTATCCACATTTCCATATACTTTTCCTTGATGCAAGAAGCAACCATGTCCTTTCTCTTTGAGTTTATTAGATCTACCCCTTTTTCCTTCTTCTTTGCTTGCAGTTACATCTACTTGAATTTAATCTTACTGGACTTATCAAACTAAAATTTACTTGGTTCTCTTTTTGAACTTCTTGAGAATCTTGCTGCACATTCCTCACGCTTGGCCTTTCTGAACTGCCACATCAGTCTTGGGGATTAACTTTCATCCAAAATAGTTTTCCAGCTACATTATGTGCTTGTTTTGCTTCATTTTGAGTTCTATACTGTTTGGAGTAATGTTGAAGAAGCATAGGAAATACAGAGACGAGAGATTTAGAGGGGAAGGGAAACTACGGTTATTCAGCAAAAAAAGGAAATATCAGACCAACATTTAAGATTCTCAATAATTTATAATCTAAAGTTACTAGAAACTAAAATTTAAAGTTACGAGCAAGTAGGATGTTTGTGGTTGTTAGGGCATGAGAGTAGGGAACACGGTGGGTACATGCAGATGGCAAGAGTGATGAAGCTATAGGTTGTTGGGGTCCTTACCTTTTAATTAGTTATCTTTCGAAATTAGATTTTGTCTCTAGCATTTAGTTTATGTAATTCTCATTTTGTGAACTTGTTTATCTCCATAGGTTATTATAAATTAGTCTTATCATGTTGGTTGTTTAGGCTATGAACATATCCTATTTTCTTTGTGGTTATGACCCAAGTGGCCATCAGTAGCTTAAGCTCAATCTGGTAGTATCCATTGACCGAACTGTTATATGGGTTTAACTGGTTCGCATACATTCATATCAGATGCAGAATGTTATTTCTACTACCCAAATTTTAGACAACCTCATAGTACAGAAGCATGCATCATGCTGGTACAGGCTCTGATCCTAATAGTAACGATCTAGGGCTAAGCATCTCAAGCCCCCACGATTTTTCTAGCCTAAACCGTGTGACCCTTGAAAGCTTAAGCTCAAGTTGCAACTTTTGATTGACCTAGAGGGTTAAAAGCAACAAAGTCTACTCTTCTGCATGAAGTGGAAAGAGAAAAGGTGAAAACAAAAGCTTTTCTTTTCATACTGAATCACCACATTTATCATGAGGATGAAAGAGAGCGTGGTTAGAAAATATCAAGAAATCAAGCATTTTCTTACATGGCTATGAAAGCAATATCAAAGACTTAGAGGATGGCGATGAAGAAAACCTCAAACAAGTTGAGGGTGGCATGGAAAACCCTAAACAAGTACAAGATGTTATTATGGCATCAAACAATAGTAATTTTCTCATGTGCCATAAGATACATGAAAATGGATTGGATAATGAAGTTAATGGGTAGCGTTTCAACAATTCCTCATTTCTTGTAATGAATATGAACTTGATTCTTAGTCTTGAAAGTTAAGTTCAGCGGACTGGAGCTCTTAACAAGGTAGCACTTTTCTAAACCGTTTAGTCTCTAAATGTGTAGATTCAACTTGCATATTCCCAACATTCTCTGGTTTAGACATATCATTTCGTGTTAACTTATCTCATTCCACCTCTTTGTTTTCAACTTTTTATTCTTCTTTTTTTGTTTTCTATGATGGAATTTAAATGACTGGTTTCCCCAAAATTTTCAAGCGTTATCTTTTTAATGGTTAAAGGCATTCATGTTTGAAAGTGGGATCAATTGGAATCCAAAGAAGCAGAGAAAAATACCCTAACTAATAATCTAAAATTATAGATTAGACAGTTTGAGACTTATGTTTTTGCTCCATCTTGAGTGAAGAACACAGTTTGGATGGCTTTTGAAGAATAAAGTTGAGCCTTATTAACCGCCATTCACCATTTTTTTTGGTTGAGCAGGTGAGGAAGATAATGAGATGGTTAACGGGGAACTACATTGTCTTGTTCAAATCGCTACCAATCTTACCACTCTTCAACCACATCGTAAAGTTGTGCTCAAGAAGCTGCCATAGAACTTCAAAGCAAGTACTTTTTATCTCGTTGGACCGAATCGAACTATTTTCGTATTTAATATTACGAAACTCCGGTTCCAGTCCAGACCAGATAAGCCGCTTGTTTTGGCTACAGAAGTATTGCAATGTTTGGTGGCCAAGGCCCAAGTCACATTCCCTGCTCAGGAACTTGATTATTGTGTATTGAGTGCCAACACATTAACTGTTGACTTGAACTTATGCTGGAAAAAATCGCTACTAAACTTCATGACAGACAACATATGCTGAAAAAAGAGTCGGTAATTATCCCCAACTTTCGGCTGGGTGCAGATTGCAGATTGAGAAAATTAAGGGTGTGATTGAACAGCTGGATCCTCCTTGAATTTGCATTACTCGACTAAATCAAGTGTCTAAACCCCAAGGCTTTTGATTGATAATGTTAAGTCATTTTGGTTTTCAGTTGGTTCACGTAATCACCTTCGATTCAATAATTTATAATCTAGTTGGTCCGGTTTGCTTTGTGTCGTCACTTATAAAACGTAATATTCGATAAATTTTTTATTTAGTTTGTGTAATAACTTCTTTTCCATGTTTTTAGTTTAGTGGCATATGTTCAACCAGTTTTTCATCATCTCATGCGATGCGAGTAAAACCCTTGAATTTAATGCAAGTTCGTTGGCAACGACAATCCTTTAAGGACCAACTTGAAAAGAAATCTTGATTATGGATAAAATCAACGATTTTATCCAATTTAATGCCGAATTCCGGTTACCAATTAATAAAAGGGGCCCAGCTTCTCTAATTTATGTCCATCCAGTCATGGATTGATTCTCTAAAACATGCACTTTAAAGTATACGTCAATATTAATAATAAGCAATCAATTGTGTGATAAATTTTATTCAACTATGATTATTATGTTAAAATTCGATTATGGTGTGTTAGAATTTATGGTGCTTTATCGATCAACCAAAATTATTGCTAAGAGGGGGTGAATTGGTCTTTTTAAATTTTTGGGAATTAAGGATAAATGTGATAGGAAAATTTGCTCAAAGATTTTAGTGGTTCAACTTCCTCAATGAAGTCTACATCCACAACCTTAGCTTCTCACTACGGATTTCTAACAAATTCACTAATTTGTTTTTTCTTTTTCTAGGCTCAAGAGTAACCTTTACAAATTCTCTATCTTTTACAATGGTTAAGATAGAACCAAAATCTCTTTTTAATAAAGATAAAAGGTTGTAAACAAAAACCTTTCAAAGGAAGGTGTTTACACAATTTAGCTCACTAAAACACTCTATGTACAAGATAAAAGGAAAAATAAGATTGAAAGAGTTTTTCCCTTGATATGGATTGCTTATGTGTTGTAACCTTCTTTAAGTGTCCTCAACTTGATTTTATATGTTGGAATGAGTTACTAGTTATTTCTAGTCGCTGGAGATGTTTTGGAGTCGTTAGAAGCCTTAATTTTGAGCATTAAATACTCACCTACAACTTTGGTATTGATATCGAGACCGAGCATGAAAAACATTCAAAATTATAGTCTTTGAAGCCTATGTATCGATACTATTTGAAGGAGTGTCGATACTCACCTCCCAGTATCGATACCACACCATGGTATTAATACCATAAAAGCCTTCTGAAATTTCGATCTCGAGACTGGAAACAATGTTTGGCTAATTTCGAGTGTTTTGAGCTTTAAAACAATATTTAAAAGTTCGACAAAATTATAAAACATTTAAAACATAATTTTTAAATTATTTTGGACTTTAAATTATTTCTGAATCATTTGAGCAAATTCAAAGAAGTCCAAAAACATTTTGTCCTTATTTGTTATATCAAAATATATGTTCAACAATCTCACCCTTTCGATATAACAAAACATTTGAAAAACAGTTTTTGGCAAAATCTCCCCCTTATTTAAACAAAGGTTGAATAGGAGAATTAATATGGAAAATATTTAAGCTCCCCTTATTTCATTCTTGAAATTGAATTTTTCAAACCAATATTTCTCCCCTTTTTGTTATATCAAAAATAATTCAAACATTTAGGTTCAAAAATTACAATGGAGAACAAGTAGAAATTTTAACATAAAAACCATTTGAAAAATCAAAAAGCCCCCCTTAATAAATGCCTTCCAAAAAAATTAGACTTTAAAGGTCTGACACTTAAAAAAATTGAATTTCTACAAAAATGAACAAACATGTTAGTAACACATGAAATTCACTAAATCCAAGTTTATATTACTTTATACAATATTAACATGAAACATTAAAGTTCATATGCATAAAGCTATTCAAAAATGTCATGCACTTGAGAATTTTGATATCAATTGTTAGAGAGATAACATTTCCAATAAGTATACATGCATAGACATTTAAATTTAATGTCAAGATTAAAATTTTGTAAAAGAAAACAAAGAATTAAACAAATCTGACCAAAAATCATTATGATGAACCGATAAAAATCATTGAAACTTTAAAACGTTCACCATAACACATTTTAACATACATGAGATGAAAAAACAACATATAATCATTTTGCTCAACAACTCATGCATGCATAAAACAAAATGGGCAAGCAATTATGTAAAATTAAAAAAGATTTAAGTTTAGAGGTTACTCATTCCTCATTTTGTGTGGCTATAGCATTTGAATTTCTTCACTTTTGTCACCATTGCTCCCACACACCTACAAGAGACATTTACTTTGTTTTTAGTACCCAAATTTCTTTGGGTCCTTGAATTTTAGTTTCAATACCCCTTGTTCCTTTAAGAACTCATACTTGTCCAATTTTAAAACGTTTTTAAAAAAAGTTCGGAAAATCAAATCATAAGTCATTTTTTAGAAAATAAAAAGAAAATTTTATTGATTAAGAAAATGTTTTTCTTCCGACCAAACACTAAAAAATAAAGAAAATATTTTATGTGAAACAAACCGGCCTAAGAGTAAAATTTTCATTGTCTTCTCTTATGTAAAATTTGTTCGAAAAAAATTTATTGTAAAAGACTTTAGACAAAATCTCTGTATTTATGAGCAAGTTCTTTTCATTATCAACTTACTTTTTTCGACTTGTTAATGAAATTAATAATATCGTAATGTCTTTCATTAAAGACGTGTTATATGTTAAACAACAATGCATTTACAATGCCTTTCATTAAACTCGTAATTTAATTAATTGAAGTATCAATATAGTCATTTATGAGTGGAACATCTTTTAATTTAAAAAACGTTACTCAAAATTTAATAAGCATTAGTTTTTTTCTATAATATTTTTAAATTAAATGTAGAACTTAACCGTGATTTAATTAAAGATAACTTTATTTATATTTATTTAACGTTAGAATAAAATTATAGACTTGATAATCTATTTTATAGGCTTAATTTGACAGAAATAATTTTATAGTAGGTAAGAGATGCAAACTAACATGCAGGCAGCCAGCTAGCTGGTACTGATTTTTTAGTCTATTTTTTATTTATTTATTTATTTATTTATAATCTTATTTTAATATTTCTGATTTCTGACAAATTCCACCAACTGTTTCTTCCGTTCTACAATCTGATTTATAATTTTAGACTTACACGTACAAAGGTCAACCACAATTTATCAAAAATTAATTTCTAAAAAAAAATATTTGATTTCTAATATGAATATATTATAGTATATTATAAATAAGAGTAAAATACATATTTAGTCACTCATCTATTCCAATATTTTTGGTTTTGGTTACTCAATTATTTTTTTTTAAATCATATCGAACGTTACGTTTTAAAATCATATCTAACGTTACATTGTTAAAAAATAAATATAACTGATGATGTGATCATTTTTAATTTTTTAATGATAACATGATATTACTTTATGATTATAACTTAGTATTAACTTTAATTTTTCAAAGGCGGATGATCAAAATGGAACCAAGAGATAACATCAAGTATGATTTTGAAAGAAAATAGTTGGATGATCAAAATAACAATGCAGGAATAGTTAATGACTAAATATTTAGTTTACCCTATAAACTACAAGAGGATATGACAGTTACTATTAATTAGAAGGAAAATTCACACACACTGTGTGTGTGGTTGAAGGCTTCAAGCTATATATATATATATATATATATATATATGTATATGCTATTTATTACAAGAGGCAAGTACAACCTAATAGTATACTAATGCCAGATTTAAACCATATATTCTTATCTATACGTTTTTTCTGTAGATTTCCCTTCCTCTCTCGACCTCTCCTTGTTTGGTTTCTCAGTGGGCATAAACTTATGGAGGGGAAACTGATGATTTTGCTCCCTTTGATCGTCTTCTTCTCCACCGTTGAAGCTCAGCAACATGTCGAGAAAATGCAGCATCACCAAAATTCCGATTCCTTCACATTAGAGTTAGTCCACAGGCACGCTTTTCAGTTCACCAACAACAAGCTTAAAACTCGGCAAGAACGCCTCGAGGACCTTCTCCATCGTGACGTTATCCGCCACCGTATCGCCTCCCACAGAGTGCAAACCCGAAGAAGATCCGGAGAAGCCATCTCAGCCTCGGCTTCCACCGAAATGCCGCTCGCCTCGGCTGTAGATTACGCGATAGCGCAGTACTTTACGACACTTAACATCGGGACTCCGTCGCAGAAGTTCCGGTTGGTGGTCGACACGGGGAGCGATCTGACGTGGGTGAGTTGTCGCTATGGATGTTCGGGACGTGGTGGTGATTGTAGCAGAAAGGGGAGGATGAAGGGAAATAGGGTGTTCCATGCTCCTTCATCTTCTTCCTTTAGCCCCATCCCTTGCGCCTCAGAGATGTGTGATGTTGTTGCCAGCCCCTTCACTCTCACAACATGCCCTACGCCACTCACTCCTTGTGCCTATGCTTACAGGTACCTAACTTCTTCGTCTTAAATTTTAAGTTGGGAAAATAAATTATTAATAAAAAAATATAAAATAATATTTAAATTATATAATAATTTAAAATTTTCAATGATACGGGATCTTTGTAGACTTATTTTAATTCATCCCTGATGCTGCATTAAGAATCCAATGTCGGTAACAACTGACCTAATATTTCGGTCGAGTGTCGTATACAAGTATAAGTTCCGGACATCACAAGTGTCTGGTTTGAATGGTTCTCTCTTCATACCTGTTTTTTATGTACAAAACCAAAGCCTAAAAATGGTCGGCAAATGCATTTCTAAAGTAAATGCTGTTGGGGAGTTAATAGCTTGCATTTAGGGTTCACTGCTTCTTTTGTAGTTTGGCTTTAAATGCATTAGACAAGGCTAAACCCCACCCAAAGTTACTATGGATTCGGCGAGTGAGATCTTCGGCCACGTTTCTAGCTGAATTACAGTTATGGTGACATAATAGAGTATATAGATTATTTATTGATCTGAGAATAAATGGTGAGTGGTAGAGTTAACTGACGAGGCTGCCTGGCCAGCTGCAGATGCATTAGCCCATCCTACACAACGGTGTTGGTGATAGTTATTATTTGTAGGTAAGGTTCACATGACTCCAAATAATTTGGCACCCAAAACAGGACATTCAAGTCCTGGAATGGGACACGCTTTTGCGAATGCCAGTAATTCCTAGTGGTACTGGCTAACTGTGTTTGCTTTTATTTATGGATACATGTGTTCCGATTAATTTGAGTTTTTCTTATATTTTTTATTGATCTCTTAATGCATCTTTGTTATTATTCTTTCGCTTGCGTGGGATCTTAACCTCGTGGTCGTGGGATCGAGTCTCACTGAGGGCAATTCATAAAGGAAGTCTTCCACGAAAGCTGCTCTCAACCTGGTGTTGGGGGCAGCCTACTACCCTACCTCCCTCTTACCCCATTACATATGGGAATAGGGTCAGCTAATTTTTTTTATTCTTTCGCTTGTCGAGTTTTGAAATTTTTAGAGTTTTATATCCTTGGATCAATTGTAGTTATGACTACTATCATTCCCTTTATCAATTAAATCTATTACCTAATAGTTAGATCTATTTACCTGTCAATCCATCAATAATCATCAACCTTGTGATTGACACTAGCCATGTATTATCTGGTATTAGTGATATATATACACGTACAAGCAAAGATGAGGAGAGAGCTCAAAATTCACCCTTCATCATTTTTAACCATTTTCTTTTTAATAATTTATAGAAGCTCTCCGTCTAAATCAAATGGATGAATCATACAAAAATCACATCAATCTCATTTCTCTCGTCAATAAATTATTAAATTTTTATTTTAAAATATCATTATGATTCGAATTAATTTTCAATTTTTTTGAATTTTTTCTCCCATTTAATTTTACTTGTCTTGAAACAGTTATGTAGATGGGTCAGAAGCAGTGGGAGTCCTAGCGAACGAGACCATAACTGTTGGTCTTACCAATGGTAGAAAAACGAGGCTCCGTAACGTGGTAATTGGATGCACTAACTCTTACAAAGCCTCAATTGGCCACATCGATGGCATCTTGGGGATATCCAATACAAAGTATTCTTTCACAACGTATGCTGCAGAGAAATTCGGTGCAAGATTTTCTTATTGCCTGGTTGATCATCTCAGCCACTTAAACGTCACCAATTACCTCACCTTCGGCAAACGTCGAAACCAAGTGAAAGTGTTGGGCAACACTCGCTATACCAGGCTGGAACTCGACGCCATCCCTTCATTTTACGCTGTAAATGTTAAGGGAATCTCCATCGGTGGCAAAATGTTGGAGATACCTATGAAAGTGTGGGACACGACACAAGGCGGTGGAATGATCATCGATTCCGGCACCAGCTTGACAAGACTAGTGGATTCCGCGTACCGAACGGTGATGGAAGTCCTTACAAAGTCGGTTTCTAAGTACCAACGGGTGAAGTTGGATACAATACCAATGGAATATTGCATCAATGCTACTGCCGGCTTCGATAAGACTTTGGTGCCGAAATTGATCATTCACTTCAAAGATGGAGCTCGGTTCGAGCCACACTGGAAAAGCTATATCATTGATGCTGGTGGTGGAATTAGGTGCCTTGGGTTTTCACCTGCAGGGTTTCCTGGATTATCTACAATTGGAAATATTATGCAACAGAACTATTTGTGGGAATTTGATTTGGAAGGGAAAAAGTTGGGTTTTGCCCCATCTTCTTGCAATAATAGTTAGTGTTCCGTTCCACTTGCACTCGCATTCTGTTGTTAATTTATTGCAACCCAAGTTGGCGACGGCTAATTAGAAAAGGACAAGAAGGTTAAGATAATTTAGAAGAGGGGCTACTTTAAACCAGTCTATGCTAGAGGGACTAAATTGATATAATCCCTACATAGAGGGACTTATAAATGGTAAAATATGCAGGTAATGGCAAAGCACTACTTCATTCATCTCTTTTGGAATTAGAAATATCCCTACTCGTATCATATTACTATTACCTTACTCGAGAGGCTTTAAAACACTGCAAACACAAACACCACCACCATCCTCTCCAACAAAAATCCAACCTATTAATAAACAATAACCGTATTTAGATGAAAGCAGTCCGTCCACCCCTTCGACTATGCCTATCGTAAGCAGTGTTGAATTTGTCGACTAGCTCGTTCATTGTGCTGCAAAGCAATCATCATCATCGTCATCAACATGATAATAATAATATCGAATCATTTTAGCCAAAGATGGCACATGAACATAACCCTTACCTAGAGCAGTTAGTGAACATTGCAAGATAACTAATCAACAAGGTATCATTGTATTCCTGTGAATAATTTCAAAAGAAAAGTTTCAGCAGATTAAACAATTGACAGGCAAATCCTAAAAAAGAAGGCTGCTAAATCCAAAGAAAACAAATGCTTTGAAGCAGGAAATAATTATACCAATACCAATGCATGTATGTAGAATATGTGAATTTCGAACTGTCCAGACTCAAGATCTAAACCAGTTCTATTTCCAACATACTCGCCAACTAGAACGAAAAATATCTTTCAACATGCAACAAACATCTTCCGCGAGTCTTCTACCTCTAACAAACTACTATGAAATCACAAAATTTTTAGAAGATCCTATTACCGAAACATGACCAAATGTTCTGCCAACTTTCTACAGGTAGGTTGCGTTTTCAAATCTTCCCGTACACAGAACTTAGGTAGCCACAAGAAATGGTACTCTGGGAGTAATAAGTTGAGGGGATGGTTGATCATTTTAAGATACCACACTTTTGATTGTGTCAAAGAAAAGTATGATACAAAAACCAAATCATCCTCACAACAGAAAAAATCACTACTTTCTTATGGTCAAGAAGAGCTCACCATCAGAAAGTCATCTTGAAATTTTTCTGATTCGATGGCAGGTAACCTTCTGAGGAGGCTTGATACTTGCCTTAATAGTGAATTTTCGCAAGGAATATCACCTGAAATGGAGAACATATTAGAACTAATTCATGGCCATGTAGTCCACAATAGCCCAAATAATAATAGTCAATTTTTTCTCGGCTTATCCTCTATAAGTAATATATACAACATCCAATAAGAAATGGGAAATTTCTGATAAAAAGTCATAAAAACAATTAAAGATGGTAGTGTTTATAACTTTTTACATCCATAACAATTTGTCAAATTTAGTCTTAATTTATTATGGAAATAGAAAATCATAATTTACTTTGAAGTATTCTCCATGCCTGAAACATTTATCCACGCTCAACACAGAAAAAACAGGTATCTTTCAACCACTTTTGAAAAGTCACATGCATTATGATAAATTTAATTTGCATTACATTCAGAAGGAATGGACTCATACCTTTTTGCATTCCAACGAGATAGTGATGAAGCACCCTAATTCTGCTATTCAACATCTTGATTGCACTATGAATACTAGTAAGATGAGCAGCCACTGCATGACAAATACAAAGAGCTCAGTTGTAATCATCAATTACAGAAAAGTTAAAACTAAAAAGGCTTCCGTCAAGGAAGATCATTACTTTCCACAGAAATTCCAATAAGGAAAAGAAGAATGCGAGCTTACATTGAGTTGCTGCTGAACCTCCATCAGATGGCTTTAGATGGGCAACATGATCCACAGAAATCCTCTCAGCTTCAACAGTCTTTGCCCCCCCAACCCCCCCCCCCAAAAAAAAAAAGAGAGAGAAACAACCTCAGCAATTCCAATCGGTGAAAATTAAAACAAAACTGTGTAGATAAGAATGGAAATTTGGGAAGTGTGAGTATGAACCTCAATTGTGTAGCTTGATCGGACAAAAATAAGTTGTGGAATCCCATCTATAATGTGCAGTTCTTTTATGTCGACAAGACCAAGAGGAGGATGAATAAAAATGTCATCACCAAAGAATAATTAGGAACTGTAAAGGTTATTAAAACCACCTAAACTGCACAAGATTTTCAGGTCGTGACCCTATCGGGATTATCATTCCAAGATAGTTTCTTTAAATAAAGGAAAGTTAACACATGACCAAATTAGCAAATATAGAATGTATATCTCATGTTGGAAAACGAAGCATGTATTAACAATAATGAAGGAACGAATTAGACAGACAGCTAATCAAACATAACACAACTACACTTTAAACTTTAAAATTACGTATGATAGCACATAGGATACCTCAATGCAAAAATCCGGAGACAATGAGAGGGCCGATATTGATTAATTTAAAATAATGAAATATAGAGAAACAGAAACAAACCACTTTCATAAATGGTGACTGGAAGATCCTTTTGGGCAGGATTGATTGTAGGATTGAGAAGCACATAGAGAGGGCTTTCATTAATATCCATCAACTGTAACAAATGAACAAGGAGAAATTCTTAAACAAACGCATTGTACAAAGAAAATAGGAGACAACCGAGTACTGCAATACCATAGTTCCTTTGGTAGATATTAGTTACAAATAAAAGTGGAAAGACAGACCCCTCACCGTAGCAATAAAAAATTAACAATAAGCAACACAATCAAATATGCATCTATAACTGTGAAAGAATGGGGAGGTTGAGAAAACATACAGCTTTATGAATGTGCATATCAGATTCCTGGGCATCGCTCCAGTGGAGTACCATCCAAGAATATAAAAATGGGGGAAAACCTTCTTATCTTGGAAAATAAATTCAAAGGGAAAAAAATAAATTGGAATTATAAAACCAATAAAAGAAGAAAGAAACAGAACGAAATAAAGTCTTGGTCATACAAAGCTCCTGTTTCTTCTCGAGGAAGGTGCGGTCGAGGGAGTTGGTGGAGGGATCGTAGAGAAGCTCGAAGCTGTTGAAGATCTCAACGGTGCGACCACTCTGGATACCTATGACACATCCGTAGACTCGAGGGGCTTGCTGTTGGTGTTCGACGCCGTTGACGGTGGTGGAGGTGGAGGTGAGTGGATGAGAGTTCATCTGAGACTTGACCCGAGTGTAGTGATCGGAGATGTTTACGATTACAAGAGGATGAAGCTTGAAGGTTAGGCCGCTGCTCGACGATGACGCCATTCTTTGATTCCAATATTTGATTGTATCTTCCCAGTTTCAGTCGATGCTTTGCTTTCCTGCAATTTTATTTTATTTGTATATAGTTGGAATTTTGATTTGGACTCTCTTAGGCTTAAAGATATAAATGAGAATTAAGCCCAGTCCAGCCTCATATATATAAATGCCAAGTCTAAATTAATCTTCAAACATTTTATCTAAGTTCTTAGAATATCAATCAAGTGTTTTCGTTAGCCTAACGATTAACTTGGATATAAACTCATAACTCATTAAGCGATCTCATTGATAAAATAAATTATTATTCTTTTTTAGAAATTTTAAGTTCAAATAATTATGTTTACAGAATATGATGTTCTACTAGTCCTGATTTGTTTTAAATAAGTCCCAAAATCTAATTTCTTTTATTAATGAACAAAGCACTTATAAATACTATACGTGTATATATTTTGGCCTGCAAATTACATCAAAGGATCCACAGCAAAACATTCAGTGCCTGATATGGAGACTCAATTTTAATTATAATTCTAAACACGGCATCAACAATTTGATTCTACGTTGCTCTAATCTCTATATACGTGGTTTGCAGGCAGCAGGCCAAGAGAGAGATACAGACGCCTTTAATTAATGGCCGTTGGCATTTACAATCTCCCCTTGATTATCCTTCCTATGCGCATGCCTTCCTGTGAATTATCTCTTCTCTGCATCACAATGGCACGGACAACCAACGATAAATATTTAAATTAAAACCACATTCATGGTTTTTTTTCTCCTCTATATATACTACAGATTGTATAACAGATTGAAGCGTAAATATGAACCTGAGACAGTTCCGGATTGAGTCATAATGAAGAATGACAATGACTCTCCGCTTCCTTCCTTTGTGGGGCTCTCCACCACGTTTCACCACCGGCAATTGTTTTACTCCACTAGCCTCCATCAACTCCCTGGCAATTGCCAAGTCTGTGTCTGGAAAGCAGGTTAGAACTCCACGCTCATGTCCACGATAGCTTATCCCTTTTGTACAGACAGAGGAAACAAGACATGTGTTCGCCTGTATGCATGGTTTAATTGTTTGTTATTCAAAACATGAAAGAGCGAGCGGAAGAGAGAGACGGAGAGAGAAGGTTGGCATCCCATACATCCAGATCTGTTGAATCACCATTGGAGACATCACTAGGCTTCTTAGACAGATACCGTCTAATATCACCGAATGTAAGAATTCCCTCCAGAAAATCATCTTCATCAACCACAACCGCACATTTCTGATGTCCGTCGTGCATACTTTTCATTGCTTCTTTTACAGTAACAGCCATTGACACCTTCAAAAGCTTCTTTGACATGGCCCTAGAAACCTGACAACAAACAATAAGGAATTCATCAAGTTGGGAAACTCAACTTCAAATAAGAGAGTACCAATGAGGAGCTCGAACAATGAATTGAAACAAGAAACTTGATCATTTTGAAAAAACTTCTCTAAATAAGAGAGAATTATACCCTAAGATCCTCAAGAAGCGTATCTTCATCTAGTGCTTCTAGATCAGCAGCCTTTTCTATGACAGAGAGTTCCTCAGAAGCAGAAACAGAAGACTATCCTCTTGATGAATTCCTCGTATCAGATGCTTCAGTCTCCTTGTTCTGGTTAGCCACTGAAGGAACCCATATTGCTAATCCAACAGCCCCCTATATGCCAAATTGAAAAAGAAGAAAAATTAAGAGGTAAATAATTAGACAATGTTAAACCACTAGCAGCAAAAACAGGAAATACTAAAGAACTCTTGTATTAAAACATAAAACAAAGAAGACCATAATTTAGACTTCAGTTAAACCAGCAGTGCATAACATGTTTCCGTTCTTGGTCACAAAACTGGAAAACTAATTAAGTCCAATAAAGCTGGGCTGCAGTTAAACTGGAACTTTTTACTTTTTCTTTTCGCTAAAAATGGCTAGGTTGACTGAAAAAATAGTAAAAAGTATATTCATAGATTCCCCTATTCTCTATACTGCTTATTCTGAAGATATAAAAAGCAATCAAGAAAACTAAAACATTACCATGAGAGGAAGTAAGATCCTGTAATCTTTTGTCAGCTCAAATAGAAGAAGAACTGAAGTTAGGGGAACTGAACAAACCAAAGCTAATGTGGCAGCCATTCCAACCTACAGTAGAAACTTGAATGTATTCAAACCAGCTTATATAAAATTGAACAGGATTTTACCAAGCTCAAGAGTAATTGTGAAATAACTCCCCATTAAAAGTTTACCAGTGCATATGCTTGTGGTTGTGCAACGGCAGCATTGCCTGGAATAGCTGAATTAATAAGCTGAGCAGCTGAGCCTCCAAATACAGCACCGACAGCGGCACCAATCATCAAACTCGGTGCATAAAGGCCACCTACAAGCCCAGACCCCTTACATAAAGCAGTGGCGACAACTTTGGCTGCTGCTAGTTGGGTTAGCAACCAGATTCCAGGAGCTGATGCAGACTTCCCAGTATGTAGGATTTCATTGACGTTTGTAAAGCCCCAGTATAATATTCCAGGATAGTTAAGAGCTATTATCCCAGCCCCTAAACCACCTAATGCAGGGCAGATTACAGTAGGAAGTCCAATTTTTTCCTTGATATACTCAAATGCTTCTGTGAACCAAGAAACCAAGCGAGTGAAGACTACACTTACAACGCCACAAAGTATCCCCAAGATCAGATACAGAGGTAGCTCTGCAAGGCAAAATTAATATCATAATATGTTATTTTTCCCCATATATGGAGTCCTTCCTAATCATATCTTTCCTAGTACAACACATGAAGCACGTTTTACCTATTCAGGTAAAAAGTCAAACAACCACAAGTCTATGCCCCAGGAAATGATAATGCATGGTGAAATTACACACTAAATTGGCCATTCACTGTCAAATATTTGAAGGCAAATGCGCTTTTTGAATTTTAAAAAAAAATAAAATTGTAATGAGGACATGAAATCAAAACATAAAGTAACTGCAATTAACAATTCACATACAAGAAGCACATCTTAATTCAAGATTAATGGAGCAGCACATTCATCAATCTCCTCTGTTAGACAACAAATTACTTTTGAAAGGACTACCAGAAGCTTAATTACATCAAGAAATATAAGCTAGTACATACAAGTACAAAAAAAAACTGCAATCCTGAAAATAAAAAGAAATTCATTGCAAGAAGGTGAAATACCAGCAGCAGATTTCAAATCATATGATGGCACAGTGAAGGCTGATTCTGTACCAAGTAAAGCATTTGAAACAGTAGATGAGATAACAGAAGCCAAAATAATCATTGCAGTTGTCAAAGGAGGTGAGTTTTCAGCACATAGAGGTCTTAATACAGTTTCTATAGCAAAGAAGCAACCAGCAACAGCAGCATTAAAACCTGGAAAGAAGGGAGAAAAGTTGGAACATTTTATCAATCAATCTAGAAATGGCATATAGCCCTAAATGAAATTAATAGATCAGAAGGAAGCTTAAAAGCTTATGCCAATCAAATTCAAGGCCAGAACTAAAAATGGAAGTAAGTCTAGAAAAGTTCGGATTAGCATGCTCTAGAGGGCCATGTGTTAATTTTTGGGGGTGGGGCTGAGTGGAAGATGACAAAATAGAGATTCATTTGCTAAATAAAGGAATTTGACCAAGTCATTAAATCCAGCTTGCTTCATATTAGTATTATTAGAGAAGAAAAGTTCCTTTAACTAATGGCAGTAGTCTGTAAGAGACTTCAGTAAGTGAGTTATACCACACCCTAGCACAGCATCACTCAGTTATGTCATCCTTCAAATGACATGATACCCTGGACTATTAAGACGCTAGTTCCTGTTTAATTGCCTTGCAAAGCATTTCCATACATGATTAAGTACGCAGGACCAAGCTCTTCCAGACAACAGACTAGAGAAACAGTACCTGCTCTAACAATATGAAAACACATGAATATCAGTATATGTATTGATTTCAATTTTTCCAAAGATGTCTAGTCTGCACACTTCATAAATATAGCTAAAAGACCATTGACCAATTAAATGAATATGACTGATCACCCCATAATTTGGAGCTGTTCTGTTAAACTTGAAAATAGTGTTCACCGTTCAATAACATTGAATAATAATAATAAACCCACGGACTAATGTGAACAACCAAAGTGATAAGGCATTCTCATCAACATGCTATTTTGGGCAAAAAATAATCTTAAACAGAAATGGAAAACTTTGAATAACACACAGTACCAGAAGCAATCCCAGATGCTGCACCAGAAGCCACAAGAGCAATCTTCCTTTCTCTGTTGTTTTCCATCATTAATGAGAACCCATTGGCACATGACTTTCCAATGTCTACACTGGGGCCTTCTGGACCTAAAGAACAACCTGTACCTAGAGTTATGGCAGCCTGGATAGCCTTTATTGTGGGGAAGACCCCAGCAACCAAACTGAAACCTTGTTGTTGAAGACCTGGATTGCCTTATTTGGTTCAAAATCTCAAGTAAACCATGCATCATGCCAACAATAACACCTCCAGTAACTGGTACCAAAAGAATCCGATGCCAAGTATCGCCCAGTCTCTGCAAACGAAGCTAAGCAGTACCCTCATTTGGAGTCCCAGCCCATGCCCATTCATGTATGATGTGAACCTGGTAGAGTAATGGTATGCATCAATACACAGCAATTTCAGCACAAAAAAAAACTGAAGCAACATTGGCTACTTTCTATTAAAAAAAACAATGGCTACTTTGACTAATACCATATTATTCTCTATTTAAGCTACAATAAAAGCCAGTAATGGAAGCAGTTTACAGTAACACGGCAAGGATAGAAGTAACAAAGGAATTTGATTCAAGAAACAAAAGATGTATGGTTGGAAACTTAAATTATATGCCATTCTCAACATATGGGCAAAAAAGACTAAAATGATTCCTAGTAAGCTATCAATAAAAATAAAAATTTCACATATTCATTGCCGCTTTGCTAAAGCTTTGTTTCAGCAAAAGTTGCAAAGGTGAGATATGAGAACCCAAAAGGAGCTGCATTTGGTAGCAATAGAAGGAATGTCATTTGTAGAATGACAATGCTGAGATGGGCAAATGAGAAGAACAAAAACTCTAATTAAGCCCTTTGGATAGCAAATTCAAGAGGATAGATCTAGAGAGAGAAAAAAAGACAAAACGTACTCCTTTATTGAAGGCGGCCACGAAGAAACCGGAGGCGACCCCAAGCAAGCAACCGATAAGCAACAAAGCCCATTCGGGGGGAGCGCTATCTCCCAGATGATCAGCGGTATCCCCATCGTAAGAATGGCGGTGACCATGATGTTGATGATGATATAACGAAGACGGCGTCGAACGTTCTCTGCCTTTATCTCTGTCTCTATCGAGCCGTTTGAAGCTTATGCGCCTGGCGGAGAACCCCCTCCCAAAATACTTCATCAGATCATTGATGCCGGCGTTATTGCTGTTGCTGTACGTCACCTGAGATTCCAAGTCATTGGGATTTTCCTCGTTGTCATATTCTTCGTCCTTATGGCTGTTGGATCTCAGGAGATGCCTCTGATCGCTGAATTCACCTCCGCCCGTCATTTACACCCAAATGCCAATCCAATCTCCAATTCTACTTCCGAAACCCAACCCAGGCCTGCGTTTTCATGATTTAAATTTGTGTTTTCTGAGAAATTGAAAATGGGAAAATTCCTTTTTATTTCATTTGATTTGGTTCCAAATTTTCAACCATCAATACGGGCGCAGTTGGGCTCCCGAATTAACAACACCAAACAGATCTCGCACGCGTTTCATACCAGATCGAACCACTACACACACATACGCATATCCAATGTTGTAAATATATTCTGTAATCGTACACCTCCAGCAAAAAATATATATGATAAATAGTTCAAAAAAAGCTAAAATAAATAAATAAATAAATAATAATTGACTTTCCCTGCTCTTCGAGTTTATAATTACGTTGTTTACCTTCGATGCATTTGTGTTCAAGGAAGTAGGGGAGAGTTATATGAAGCGGCTTATGGGTCGTGCATCTATTTCGAATCTATTTAAGGGTTGCGCATGTGGATTGGACCAATTTCGATATTACTTGTCTTCTATACGGTGAAGTTTCATTTGCTATGAATACGATAGTACTCGTATTTTATACGGCAATGTTAGGGGTAGGGATAAGTATTTGATCAAGTCAAAACAAGTAAAAAAAAATCGAGATATTCAAGTTGAAGAGTCTTATTTTATAACACAAATTTAACTTTTAATTTTTTAAGTAGAGTTTAAGAAATTCAAATCGAGTTATTTAAGTTTTTATACAAATTTTATTATATTTATTTATAGTATTATGGTAAGGATTGGATTTCAATTTTTCTACTTTTTGTAACCATATAAGATATATATTTCTCCATATTCTTTTCACATTATAATGTTATTTAATATATCAAATATAATATAAATTATAAAATATATTTATAATATTATATTTTAAAAAATATATTTTGAGAGTAGAATATTAATGAGAGTATAAACGAGTCAAATAATTGATAAAAATAAAAAAAATTGTAACAAAATGCAGTCAAAAGATCAAATTAAGTAAAATACAAAGTTAAGTTACTCAATAAAAAAAAGAGTACATTTTTAGTAAAAAAATTGGAATTGAAGTTACATAAATGTTCTATAGTGGTATATGAACATGTCATTCAAATTTAACAAAAAAACAGACTTAAAATGAATTATGAATTGAATAAATAAAAAAATTATGAAAAGTTAATGGATTAAATAAAAAATTTATTATCAAAAAGGGAAATTGAAAATATATAGATATTCTCTGATGATTTACAATGTGGTTTAAATTTAGTAAAAAAAATAACTTAAAATGAAGGATGAAGTGAATGAATAAGAAAATCATAGACTAAATTGTAAAATTATCAAAATATTCAATCAAATTTTCGTTTTTTTCGAGTGACTCGAGATTTTCAATTGAACTCAAAAACTGATCAATAATTCGAGTTAACTCGAATAATTCAACTCAAATAGTCGCAAATTAAAAAAATAATTCTTTAAGTCGAATCAAATACTGAAAAAATATATATATATATAAGTGATCTATTCATAATAGTAAAAATAAATAAATTATTAATTAATTTCAATATATATAAATATATGATAATAATCAATCATATATATTTTTATAAGTAGTGATGCTTCAACTTTGTATTTCTTGAATTTATATATTATTATTTATACATTGAATTTATATATTTTTCTTTTGTACATAAAACATAGAACTTCATTAAATAAATTTTGTATTCATTATGTTTTAACTTGTAAGTATTCACTTAGACAAGTATGTATAGTTTACATAAATTTAAACCTTATAAAAGAGAGTATTTATAGTTTAGTTTTAGATAAACCAAAATATTCTATGGTAGTGATCTAAAAATATGAAATGTTTTATTTAAGCTTTAAAAAGATAGTGTTGTAAAATTTAACTTTTTTGTTTGAAGGATTAATTCAACTTCAAGAGTGGAGAAGTCTTTATGTGTGAAAAAATAAATTAACGAGACATGAACTTCGATTGAGAACATCGAACCATTATAATCCGCAATGCTAAAGAATTTATTCAAGTTCCCACAAATTCTTCTAGAAGTTAATTCGTCGTCTCTTAATTATTTTTTATTCAAGTGATAAATAATTTGATATTACTTAAATATGTTTCGGTTAGTCAGTACTAAACTTTAAACTGAAAAAGACAACAAAAAAAAAACAAGATCGAGGACTATATCTTCTCGATCCCTAAATTATAGACTCTATTTCCTCAGTGCCTAAACGTTGACATTTCATTCCACATCATTCTATCACAATATCTGAATATCTGAATTATTATTTGATTGATAATTTTAATTCATCGAATAATTATTATGACTCAAATGAAATATTAATATCAAAGTGTTTCTAAATATAACTATTGAATTAACTATTAATTAAAATAAAAAATATTAACTGTGATATAAGCATAATTAACTATGTAAGTATTATAACAATTAACATTGGCTTTCATCAATTAAAGAATAATATAATTAATATAATTTTTTAAAAATAAAAACTCAATCAATATAATTAAAGAATAATTTTATTAATTTAAAACAATTTCTAAAGTAAAATTATCCTTAATTTTTTTAAAAAACCATCCATGTATATATATATATATATATATATATATATATATATATATATATATATATATATATATATATATGAAAATAGACATTAATAGGTGTTTTTACTCAAAAATCACCAAAATATTATAATATTACTTGCAAACATCGCTTCCCCAATTTTTACTGATCTACCCTTTTTATAATAAGACGTCGCATTACGTGAAACGCGCCTTTACTTAAGTGGATCGAAGGTACGTTCCTTGAAGCACGCCTTCCAGGAAAAATATTAACATGGCACCATGTGTGAATGGACATTTCAAGAGGCCCACATTCCATGGTTTTTTGACCATTCCTTAAAAGCATATTAAAAACATGCTTTAAAAAATTCAAAAATAAAATTATAGAGATTAATATATTAATTTAATACATATTAGTTCTATGAGTTGAATAGCATAACGAGATTAGTTTATATATGCATATTAAAATGTTTAGGTTATGTTTATTGACAATGTGGGATAAAAATTAAAATGTGTATTCCTTAATTTTTTTATTCCTATATCTAATGAATCTATTTATACACTATTGTTAAATTATATGAGGTTAATATTTAATATTAGGGTTTATTAATAAGATTAAATATTTTTTATATGTTAGAATATTTAAATATTTATTTTTTAATTATGAGTTAAAAAAATGTATGTAACACAAATTAAAAATATCTCATTGACATATTAATGTATTATTTATTAAATATAATTAATTAGATCTATAATTTAAACTAAATATAATATAAAAATATAAAAAAAAAATTGTTTGGTGCCACGAACATGTAAGATGTGATGTTTATATAATTTAAGATGCGAGGGAAATGAAAATTTATCTATGGTTTGATCCTACATAAGAATACCATAAATATGCAATTCTGTATACGTCTATAGAGATTGTGTAAGTGTGATAACATTGTTTGTAATTTTAGAAGCAAAATTAATATTTCTAAATTAAATAGATTGACAATAATATCTAATACATATAAAAAATATATAATCTTAGTTAATATAAATATTAATAATAAATATTAACCTAATATAATTTAACACTATCAAGAAATATAACCTAAACACTCTAATATGACTATATAAACTAACTTCATTAAGCTCTTCAACTCATATAACTAATATGTATTAAATTATGAATTTAGTCTATATAATTTTATTTTTTTTAATTTTTAAAAAATATTTTTTTAAATAATTTTAAAAAATTTGATGTGATAAGAAAATACTAGAAGACACATCATTTAAAATGCGTATTTTTATATAATGTCATGTTAATGTTTTTTTAAAAGACGTATTTTAGAGAATGTGCCTTTGATTTACCTTAAGTAAAGATGCATGTCACTGTCTTATTATAAAATAGTAAATCGATAAAATAAAAAAAAATGATATTTAACGGATAATATTATAGTATTTGAGTGATTTTTAGTAAAAATGCCATGTTATTATTATTCATGCTTGTGTCTCAACTACCGCAATCTATGGTGCAGGAGCGTGCTAACCATTAAAAAGGCTTGACGTGTGATTCTTTACCAACAAGACAAGACAAGACCCGCACACGTCGAATCCGAAACCAAAATCATGATTTGTATATTTATTTTTTATTTAAAAAAAATATTTCAAGACAAAGTGAAATACAAGTTAAAGCAAAAAATTATCAAACACAAATTTCCTGCTGCCGCTCCTTCATTTCAATAAATAAAATAAACAGTTGAAGTAAATGAATTTTAATTAGGGATTTTCATGTCCCTTTGTTGGATCTGGAACCCTAAAATTGAAGTAGATATTTTCTTCCTCGTCCAAGCACACATCATTCAAATTCATTAAAAAGGGAAACAAAAGGTTTGATCTTTAGCTATAAACCCTACTACTATATTTCATTTCGGGGATTCACCAACTACCACTACTTCGACTCTTCTTCATTTCCCTCTCCCAAGATGCTAATTGTTGTAAATCTTTTGCAATGAATTGAAAGTGATAAAAGTAGATACCCAGATTTTAATTTATTGTTTTTCACTTTGGTTTTTTTTTTCTTTCGCCACTGCCCTGTGTAGATACTTGCTCCTCTTCGAACATGCATGCTCGACATAGAAACGCTTGGAATGACTACAGGTCTAATTCTATGGTGATGGGGCTTTCCTCCTCCCGGATATCCCCTGAAACATCGGGTAGAGGCCATGGGTTTTACAATTCAGAGTACCGCAGCTTCAAGCGTGGGTTTGGGCGTGGTCAAAGGCACCCAAAATCATTTCAATCGAATCCGCCTCCACCGCGCGAAGGCACTGACATATTTACGCAAGCTGGCCGTCTTGCGGCGGAATATTTGGTTTCTCAGGGATTGTTGCCCCCAAGTGTGCTTCCTGCTAAATGGCAGAACGGTAGGTTGAAGAAGCAGATGGGGGATTATCAAGATTATAGGTCACAAGAGGGTGATAACTTGCACCTTCCCTCCATTAGGCAAACATCGGCCCTTGCTCGTCTGAGAAATTGTAATTCTGATGTGAGTTTAGGCAGGAGGAGTAACGTTGATGAAAATAACTCCTCATGGTCTAGAAATCTTTCTAAAGGAAGAAGGAAGGATGGGTCTTATCGAGGTCGAGAATATGGGGGAAGTGGATCATGGTCTGATCGGATTCGGGGTTCTCCTGACTTGGAAATTGATGATGATAATGTTTCTGGACATCACGAAGAATCACATGTTGGTAAAGATGTCGGTAATGGATTGCACAAGCATGTTTCCGGCGACTTTGCACCAAAAGGTGAAGAATTAGTTAACTTCGATGATAAGTACATTCTACCAGATGAATTGAGGTCAAAGGCAAGTTCTTCTGGTGCGGAGAAAGATCTAAAGTCTGAAACTGATGGTGAACTATTGAAGAGATCCAATGATTCAGCAGATTTTATAATGGAGGCTGGAGAGCTAAAAGATGGCAGCAATGATAACGTTGAAACTGAAGAAGAGGGTGTATTGAAGGATTCATCTTTCAAGCATTCTTCCACGGAGGATGATGTCTCGGGCAAGACTTGTACAGGCTTACTGGCACTCTGCAATTTTGCCAAGGTGCCTACTAAAACACGTTCTTCGTTGACATTGAGGAACTTAAAGGCTGACTCGGTTTCGGTTAATGATCAAGGAAGTGTTTCTAATTTTGAAAACCCCAGTGGTCATCAACCCTTACTTGAAGACAACTCTCTGGGAGGTTCCTCTGGTGATCTGCTATTAAATAAAAGTCAGGATTTGAAACCTGATTCTGAACTTTCTAAAGATTTGTCTGTTCATTCGTTTGGCATGGATCACATATATGGTGTTGGGCAGGGTAAGTGTACAAGGTCTCAGGCTTTCCCTGATAGAGCCCTTTTGCATGACAGTGAGCAGGAATTGGTTCAGGACATGCCTGGTCTCCAAAGATCATGCTCTATGGTTGCGATTAAAGAGAGAGGCGACAAACGAGGTTTTGAACAGAGTGATTTGAGGGAGGGAGCCAAAAAACCAAGAGAATGGCTTGAGTCTGTGACTACCAAGACTGATTTCCTGCCATTCTCTGATTTTGAGGACAAGAAAGTAGGACTAGTAGAAGGGATAGCTTCTACTTCCGAGGAAGCTGGTGCGGTTGTCAAAAAAGGGATCCAAGACAGCTTGGTCACAAATTCACATTTTCCAGGTGGAGATGGTGAATCAAGTATCAATTACGTACAAGAAAAGCAGCATTTTCCAAATGCATTCAAGATCTGCGACCTTAATCTGATGGAAACATCTGATATAAATGAAAGTCACCATAATGATGCAATTATAATGTACTCGTCTGCTCCAGAAACCAAAATTGAAGCAGCAACGATAGGTATAGATTTGTCAATGAGTAATTCTAACGGTCCTTCTGGAGGTAATAGGCATGCAAATAACTGTAAGGAGATTGAAGTAATTGATCTAGAGAATGATTGCATCCAAGAAGACAAGACTGCAGATAATTTGGGGAGAAAGTAAGTGTGCTTTATTGGTATGCCATATTCATAATTCTGCTCACGTTTTCTCCCCATGCATACAAATATTGACAAAATGATTTTCGCTATTTGGTTTTCTGTTATTTCCCACCTTTGTTTCAAGTGCAAAGTGCCTCATGCAGCAACTACTTCGTCTAGGCTAGGCTCCCATCTTCATCTTGAATTTGACTTGTTTATCATGTAGGAGTGAACCAATGTTTGTGAGCATGAATGGTGATATGACTGATGTACCGGATCAATATGACGGGCTTATGATGTCAGAGTTCTTCAGAAATTTTTCAAATTGCCCCCCAGATGATATCAATGCTCACCCTATGCAAAATGAAAACATTAACACTCTGCAGACCGAGGACATCAATCCTCTGCAGAGTGACACGGGCCTTCATAATGGAGAGGTACAACACTAACTGCATTGAGTAGGATGTTCATTCTGTGTACAAATCTTTATGTTATTTACCCCAGGAATCTTGGTACTTACTAGCCTTAATTGATTTTAACGAAACATTCGAGTGTTCCTGAATGTCAAGTTTCTTAAAAAAATTGATAATGTGATGCTGATTATTACCATATTACTACTTTCTTTGAAGAATAACTATGCCAATGCATTTCATTTCAATAAGTTGAGCATTTGCTTGGCGAGTAATTTATTGGCTTTTCTTCTTCAGGGAACTCTCACAGATGACGACTCAATATATATGTCCCTGGGAGAAATACCATTAAGTATGTCTCCTATTTAACTTATAGTTTGCCTTCTTGTCGCTGCAGTTTGTGGTTGACCTGTCTGATCTGTTGTTTTGCTTGACCTGTAATTTAATACATTGTACATTCATCCATCAACCAAATATTGCAGAAACATGATATATGTTTAAAAGCTGCTAAAGGAAAGAAATAAAATAGATGGAAACTGCTTTCTTTTTTATTCATTTTAAGACGTCAGAGAATTTACTTCTCATTTCTCCTTTAACTGTCACCATTTCATGTACTGCATTTGCCAAAAGGGAATAAATTGGTATTTGTCACCAAATTACGCCAAGTTTATTGATTTGGGAGAACTCCTTTGAAAAGAAATCAAGTGATGTTTTCTGAAAGAGTACAAATATACTTGCTCAGCATCGGATATTATCAGGAGGTGCCTGTAGAACTTGCTTGTGTGTGCTAAAGGAAGCATTAAGTAACAAAACTTTTTGCATTTTACGATATGAAAGAACTGTTATTGTGTAAAGGATTTTGAAACTTCTTGTATGCGCAAGCAAGATGCTAGATAGCTTATTTGTCAGTTTTGGATGGAAAAGATAAGAAAGAATCATTTGATAAAGAAAAAGTAGGAGGGATACAAAGTGAAAAAGCTAGAATCTCACGTTTGTCTTATTGATTGAAGGGGGAAGGTTAATTGAAAATTGGGAATATATCTTCAAGTGATAAATCAACAATATAGTGACCAACTCACTATATCCGAACTTCCTTTCACCTAGGTTTGATTTGGAAATAAAATAAATGGTTAAGTCTTTATTGTATCTCCAGTTGTTAACCTGAACAAAAATGAATTCTCAAGCTCCAGACTTTTGCAATGACCCCATGGTTATGCTAATTTTGGATTTTCTTTTCTATTTTATGTAATTCAGGTGCTAAGATGTATGGTGGGAGAAGTTTCCTACCATAGAAGGCTTTCTAAGAGTAAGAACATCCTGGAATAGCTGCAAACTTGCATGAATGAGTTTTAGGGTAGCCCGAGTTTTTCATTAGTTCAAAAATCGTTTCCGTTGGTTTCTTGGGCTTGTGACTTTTTTCCCCATTTTAGTTCTGTTATTAATTCTACAATGCATTTTAATATAAAAACTTACTGCTAGTGTCTTATTATTGGTAAAAATAGGTTATATTATGAGTATCCCCTTCTAACTAAATATTCTTATGCTCTGAATTCTTTTCCATCCTTTTTCAATTTATTTATTTTTTGACCCTGAGAACCCTTTGATGATCTTTTACAGGCTTTTTACCGGCGTGGGAGCAAACACCAGCGCAGGAGTATGAAAAGCCGTTCTGATTCTACAATTGTGCATCGATGAAATACCACTTAGTATGCTAACATTAGTCACTGGGGTTCCTCTCTCATTATTGTCTTTTCCTTCCATCCTATTGCAACTTGCTTACGAATTTATGTTTGTATATCTATGCTACCGATAGGATGATATTATATCTCAGCTGCCGATAGGATGATATCATATATATCTCTGCTGCCGATAGGATGATATTTCAAGTAATCTACTGAAAGTCTATTTAGCCAACTTAGCAATTTTTAGCGAGGATGATTCTGATTGAGATAAATCGTTACTCTCTCAATTTCTGATGTGCAATTGTACTTTCATGGCAAGTCCTACTAAGCCCAGATGAATATATTATACGTGTGTATGAATGCATGTATATGTTGTGCTACTATTTATAAGTAAAATTTGTAAGGTTTTCGAGTCTAGAGCTTGAGAGGGTAATTAGGAACAGTACTGCTTGTGCCACAACATATATTTCGAATTTGCAGGACTCTTGAAGGGGATAAAGTGGTGCTCCTCAAATCTTATCTACTTGTGTTTGAGCTCGAGCTAAAGTTCATTCGAAGTTTCAAGCAAATCATCATGCACTGCATCAGTATCGCGTGTTTTATTTTGTTTAAACAACCTACCAATCTACTAGCTGCTACTTGTTTTAAGAGGGGAATTGAGAGCAGAAGCTTGTCCCCATTTTGTTTGGAGACACAGAAACTTGCGTTGTTTTATTTAAAGCTTTTCATGAAATCTGCAAGCACAACAGCTGCAGTGCTTGGTTTTGCATTGATCTGTGATTCTTACCTTCTTGCTTTGGAATCCAAGCCTAGCCTAACCGGGTAAGGAATATCAAAACCGAGTTTGACCGACGTGAGATGAGCATTATGGAGCCATGGAATATGAAATTGAGATTATATGTAGATTTTAGCAAACCCCAATCTTAGTTTGCGAGTTGACAATGTAATTGATATGATATTCAGTGGTTTACAGCTCATTTAATCCGCAACTGGTTTCATGAAGTTTCAAAGGATCATGTATATTGAATTCCAAGGAATTATTGATGGACCAGTTTTTGATTATTCCTACTGGACCTCACAGACATTCCTATGCTTGTGTATGCACACACACGCTTAATATTTATTTACTTTTATTAAAGTTAGTGTTATCGATTTATATTTGATCTTCAAATAAAGTATTTAAAAAATAAATATAATAACAACAAATAAAAATATAGATGTAATGTTACTCCATTTAAAATCATGTTAATTTTTTTTGTATAAACCAACAATCAATTGGTCTAGTTAAATGAGACATTAGATCCCTTAAGCAAATTCAAGGGTTCGAACTCTGACGTTTGCGAATGGAGTGGGTCGGGAGACTCGTCTTTGCAATACCCGATTTGGATTAGTCGGTCAATAAATGGAACATTAATGATTAATTCAAAGAAAATATTTTTTATAAATATAATTTACTTAAAATGGTATCATTTATTCACGTAATAAACATGACATAATCTATTTATATAATAGATTAATTTAAATATCATCGTGAAAAAATATTGCAGTTTGAGGTTAAATCAGAAATGAATGGATTCTGGGAATTATAGGGCGAGTCGTACATCAATGTATTAATAATATAATGAAGAACAGTGGTGAAAGTGAAGGCGAAAACACGGAGAGTTTGTCGTGTAGTGGATGGGTTTCGATCTTCGGCGACTTTTGTAGCTCCTAATCTTTAAGAAGTGCTGCTGAGTTTGGAATTTGCAGAATAAGAAAGAGATTCAATTTAAACCCACATTTTCAGCCATGGAGGTGGATGAAGAAAAATATTCTGTAATTATTGGGGGGGGGGGGGAACAGAGGTTTGTTTTTGTTTGTTTACCGCAAGTATTTTTTTTTCTTTTTAAAAAATAAATAAATTTTAAAAAACAAATTATTTATTTGATCAATTAGTTATTATTAAGGCTGGGCATTTCGTTTTGATTGATGAGTTTTGATCTAAGATTAATTTTTTGTTTTAAAATTTTGAATTTTGGTAGGATGGAGTCGGATTTTTAAGGGTGGATTCAGATCAAATTCGAATTTTTGGTGAAAAAATTTATACGACCCGATATTATATTATAATGATTTCTTATATATTTAAAAATAATTATAATAATATCTCGTACTATTTTTGTTTAGGTCTTTATATATATATATATATATATAGATCGAATCAGATCGAATACGAGTTTAACATAAAAATTGATTATAATTTCTGATCAACTGAGAATAAATCTCTTAAATTCAAATTAGAACTATACGAATAAAAGAAATTAAAATTAAATTTAAGTAGATTAAAAAATTTAACATGATCTCTCTCGATTAACTCATATGACCATCCTAATTATCATTCTATATTTTTATTTTAATTATTGAATTATTTTTCTCATCATTATTTTTATTATTTTATTCTAAAGTATAATTAATATATTACGATCTTAATTTAAAATACTTAATAAATTTAATATTTTAGTTTTATTCATTTAATTTTAAATATTTAAAATTCCTATATAATTCAGGTCCAAATCATTACCTGTCTTATTGCAACGGTCAAGTATTGTTTTTATTTTAGCTCGTAAATTTATTCCTCGAATTTAATTCATTTTTTTTATTTTTAACCAATAACGTGGTATCATTTTATTGAGAATTAAATCTATTAAATAATTTTAAAGTATAACATGATTAAATTAATAAAAATTAAAATTATTATAAATTATTTTAAATTAAGATCATATAAATTTTAGAAAAATAAACTTATTATTATATCAAACTACATCATCATCTACTCCGTGGATGAAAAATTCAAAACAAAAAAATAACATTAATAACAAACTTTTCAAAAAGAATTGGTGACCAAAACAAAACTATTGTAATAATTGGGTGGCTAAATAGAAAATCTTGCATTTTCTCTCTCCTCTTTCTTTGTTCACTGTTTGACTCGAATGGAATGGTACTGCATACTTTTGCTTGTTTTTCTTCTATCTATTTACTATTTTTTTAATTTTAATTAAGGGGTGGAAGTGGAAAGAAAAAGAAGGGAAGGGGGAGGAATCTGATGCCCCTTTTGATGCGTGAGTGGTTGGTTCTGATTTTACCTTCAACTTTCTCCCATCTCTCATTTTCTTCCCAAACATAAACTCTTTCCTCTCAAAATTATTTATTTTTGCCTTCAATCAAAAATTCCCAAAGGTAATCTCTTTTGCCCTAGTTTTCTCTTCTTCTACATCTATCCTGCCTGTTGTTGTTCAAAGCAAAGGCTTCACTTGTTTTGAATTCTTCTTCTTTTCACATGTTCTTCAACGTTCCTTCCGAAAAAAACTAATTACTTACTATATATGTTTACATATGATTTCACTATCCTCTTTGTCTTCTCAGCTTCTGGGTTCCTTTCTTGCTTAGTCCCAAGGTTAACAAGAAGGAGAATCCCAGCTCCAAAAATTTTCCGATTTACATGTATTAATATTCGCTTTATTCTCTATTATCTAATTAATTATGGTTTGCCTTTTTTTCCTATGGGATTTGATCATTTTCTTGAGAGTTTTGGTAGTAGATGGTGTTGCCACAAAGTCTCAAAGATCTGTAATTTTAACTTCTCTGGGTTTGCCCACATAAAATAACGCTCCCTCATGGACTTTGGTTGAGCAACATCTTTCCTTGCGGGTTATGTTCTTTGCTTTCCTTGATGAACCAAAACGCACATGCTTCGAATACACTCCCTCCCTTTCACATAAAATAACGTTCCTTTCACTGCCTGATCTTCTTCATTTTTCTCAGTTGGGTTTTTTCTTCAAACTATTCTTATTACCGTATCATCTTCTTAATTCTATCTATTATTGCTGTAGGCTATGAATGAACGAAGATGCGAGTGAGATATCGTTTGATCTTGTGAATACTCTTTTGTAGAAAGAAGTTATAAGAGATACAACCGAAGCGAGGAAGAAGAGATCAGAGGGGAAAGTGTGTTATGCTGAAGATAAGAGGCTCTACTGCTGGAGAAAGAAGCAGTATTAGTGTGGCTTGTGACTGTTGTGAAAACAGCACAAGAAGAGAGAAGCTTTTCATCAGATGTTATCCATTGAAAACCCTCCACCAGATCCCCCATGTCCCTGCCAAGTTCTAGTACAGCTGAAAAGTGGTGGTGATGAGATTGAGAGGCCTCCTCATAAGCTTCCCTTGCCTGAGGTAGATCTGCTAAACAAGCCGTTTCTTGATAATCATCAGCATCATACCCCACTCCCCAGGTTCTCCATAAGGTAATTAATATATAATATTATTTTTTAGTTCAGTTTGATTTTGATTTCTTTTCACTCCATATTGTTCTCTTCAACTTGAGGGTGAACAGTGACATTCAGGCTTTTTTTCCTTATGGATTCTAACAGCTTTCCTTTGATCTCATCTTAAGACATCTGTTGGGTCAGATCCACGAGTTTTATGTTACCCGGTGACTCAGTTCAACATGGGAACCTAAAATATTGACACACACCAAATCTTTGCCCCTATTTTGGTCTTGGGAAGGGGGTTGAGAGGGGTACTTTTGGACATGGGATTTTATTTTTGGGAGCAAAATTCTGGGAAGTTCTTTGCGTTCTCTTTGCAGCAAGATGTGTACTTGACCACTCTTTACCATTTTCATGCAGAGAGTACTTTTCATTTTTCCTCTCATTTGCCTGGGGGTAATTCAGTATAATAGATCATTGAATCTTTGGTTTTATTTTGCTTGGCTGTTTCTTCACTGTTGATGTGTTTCCTCTCTCTTTTGAGTATTTGTGATGGTCCATGTGTCCCCCCCCCCCCTTCTTGACTTAACATACAATATCAGAGTCTTCTAGATTTCAACCTTTGGTTCCCCTAAGAAAATCTCTTGAATGATCAATTTTTGCTTCTTTCATTATGATTGACCCTTTTTAACATATAAATCTCTTCATGTGTTTATCCCAGTTACTGACAACAGAGATCTTCTTGTACTGCAGAGATTATGTGTTCACTGCTCGGGGCAATGATATCAAGAAGAATTGGCCGTTTTCTCCCAAGAATTTGCAGCTTTGTTTGAAGCATGGCTTGAAAGATCCATTGCCACCATTTGAGATTCTTGGTACTGTAACAAACCAGTCCTTAGAGAGATGCGTGGTTGAAACCAGTCCATTTGAGAAGCAAACTACGAGAAAATTTGGTGACGAGCCATCTGGGTCAAACGATCATGTGGTACTAGAGTCATCCAATGATGCTTACTCAAACCATAACCTAGCAGGTACTTGCATCGACAATAGCTCGTGCAGATCGGGAGGAGAACATGGAAATGATTTACCTTCCACAACAGCAAGTGTTTCTCAAGCTGATATAGACTCGGTTCTTGTTAACAAACAGTCCGACTTACGATTAGAAACCGATATAACAGTGGAGGCATCAGCTGGAGTTCAAGCTGCTGGTAAGGCTCGAAAGACTGAAAACTCAACCCGAGCATCTGGGAAGAAGTGCAGATTAATTGTGAAATTTGGTGCACAGTCTGAACCTAAATCGACTGAAGATATTGCTTCAAGTTCTACCATGTTATCTGAATCCATGGCTTCTAAAGTTTGCCCTGTTTGTAAAACCTTTTCTTCCTCTTCGAATACCACCTTGAATGCTCACATCGACCAATGTCTTTCTGATGAATCGACTCCCAAGTGGACTGTGGATTCTAAGCTTACTCATCATAGAATAAAGCCGAGGAAGACTAGAATGATGGTGGATGTGTACGAGACTGCTAAACCATGCACTTTAGAAGAACTTGATAGGAGGAATGGTAGATGCTGGGCCACTACATCAAAGATCCTTGGCCAGGATTCTGGAAGACTTGAAATATCTGACGAAAGGAAAAAGCAAAGGGCTTCTTCTATTAATCCCAGGGATACTGGTAACGTAGGTGCGGTTTATTTTGATGACAATGGTACAAAAATCCGTATTTTATCAAAGTCTAATGATGTTCCACCAGTGTCAAAAGTCGGAGATGATCCTGGACCAAGCAAAGCTTTAAAAGGAAGCAAATTATTTTCAACAAAAAAGAAAAGGCGACACTCCTCAAAACATCACAAGTATCTTAAACTTGCTCCTCAAAACCGAAAACTTTTCTCGCATAAGACCTGCTCTTCTACGGTACACTCTCTTTGTTATTTCCTTATACATATCTTCTGCCCTTTTACCTGATTATTTTATGTTTCTTTCTTGGGTGCTTTTGAAGGTTTTACTGCCTGTATTTGATGTTGACTAGCTGATTGAGTTATCTTTTTAAAACTCATGGAAACAATGTTACCGGACTCTTCATTTCTCTTGAAGTTCTTATGCCCAATGCTTGCATCCAACAAATACATTTGGAGATATAACCTCCAAAGGTTACAAAAAGAAAACATTTTTTAAAAAAAATCTAATCGTATTAATGCAGATATTTACCCGTATCCAACACACACCCAAGCACGAGTAACATAGTTGAAAACACATGTAATTTTTTTCATTGAAAAATAAACAGTCTTATACGCCCTTAGTATTTGAACCCATTCCATGTTTTGTAGTTTGTGATTATAAGTTCTGCGGTGAATTGAAAACAAAGTAGTTATGAATTAAAACTTAACTAGCTTATCGCTCTCCATGCTTCTTTTTTTTGTGATTATAAGCTTTGCTGTGACCATGGCATCCACATGCTGCTAGAATAATAATAGGGTATAAAAAAGGTTTTCTTGATGTAAAAAATTTAACAGTTTTCATAATGTTTTTCAACAGATGGTTGGAGGTCTAGAAGGGTACCATGGAGTAGCAGAAACTTGCCAGAGCAATGGACCAGATGTGCCAAAGCAAGTCAAATCCAGTGATTCTAGAAACTTTAGGGAAAGGGTGTGCTCTAAACAAGTTGGTCTTTCAAGGAAGCCTAGTAATCAAGCTAGAAATCAACCTTCGGTTTGCAGACGGAATGTTTCCCTGGACTTGCAGGTTCAGAGGGATCAACCAAATCAAGGAGATCCTGTTGCGCAGAGAAATTGTGTTCGTAGGTTAAAAAGTTCATCTGAAATTGCAATTTCTTCTCCTGAAAAATGTGAGAAGAGAGAGAAGCCAATTCATGAAGCCCCAGATATGGATAAGAGGGAGCATTCTTTTGGAAGAAAAAGAGTAAGAAGTTCCTTGTGTGGACCAAGAATCCGTGACAAGGTGGAGCTAAGATCACATAAGCAAAATGAAAATCACTTGAGCAAAGACCATTCCCGTCTAGGGAAGGATCATTTGGTGAAATCTTTGAGCTCTGGTGGAAATTGTTCATCTTCATTGAGAAAGAAGATGGTTGATAATGATGCAAATAGTAATCCCAATACTCCTGTCACTTCTATGGCACCTATTAGTGGCCGTTCTTTTGCATTCAAACGCTTCAGATCCTCACCAAAGAAAAATGTGTCATCTGCTAGCAGCAGGTATTCCATGGGTAAATTTAGGTCAACCTTGGTTAAGAATCATTTAGTGACGGAAAATCGACTGCGTTTTATGGAGGAAATCGATGAAGATGTATCCTGGGGTCCTGATTCTGATCAAGAATGTGACTTGGTGCATGATTGTTCCGAAAATCAATCTGGAAGGAAAGAGATTACTGAAGAAATGCCATTTGGAGGAAGCAGCATCCAAGGAGCCCCATCTAGAGAACAAAGAAGAAAAAGTATTTCCAGTAGGGAGGAATCCATGGCTTTGAGCATACATTCAACATCTAATTCTTCTTCTTCTGATGAGACGGAGAACACTGATTCTTCTGCAAGAAGTGGTGAGAATACTCCGGATAAAGCTGGTGGCTTGGAATCTTTTGAGGAGACTGTCACCAGTTTGAGTCACTCGGTAGAAACCAAGTTTTACAAACATAGTAATCTTTCCGAGAATAGGTCCAATTCTATACATACACATGAGGATTACAGTGGGCCCTTGTGTGGGGGTGAAGGAGTGGCAAACCTTACAGATACAGATCTTGTTGGTGAACCGCACATGTTTTGTGCTGAACTTAGCCATGATATTATTAGACAAACAGGTAATATGGGAGGAGAATTGGATTCTGATGCGGCACAATTGAACTCTTTTCCTGAGGTTGATCCGATACCTATTCCTGGTCCACCAGGATCATTTTTGCCTAGTCCTAGGGCCATGGGCTCTGATGATTTTCAAGGGAATTCATCATTGACCACCCCAATTCAGTCCTCTCAGGATCAGCTTGATTTCGTTGATGGGGAATCATCAGATTCACCCATATCTGCAGTGTCTACAATCTCTAATTCTCTGGAAGCCAAGTCAGATTCGAAGCTTGCTGAGCCATTAGCATTTGTCGGTAATCCTGTAATGCTAGAAAATTATAGATCTGGCTGCTCTAGCGCCAAATCTGGGCCTTTAGTTGAAAACGGTGCTGCATTTCTCCATACAAGAGCGGGACTTGAAAGAACTTCTAAAGGAGAGAAGTTTAGAGAGCATAGAACGTCTCTTGAAAATAGACCTTTGATTTTCAATAATGATGATCAGCCATGCTGGTGTCAGAGAAAAGACGGATCATACCTGGGTTTTGCCCTAAATTATCAGGAGCCACAAATACTAAGGCGACGGGCAACTGCTTCGATGATGGTCCCTACCATGGGAATGCAAATTTCTGCCAATCAAAATATCAGTCCTGATAACATGGATGCAAGACCAGAAACAAACTCTCGGAGCAGTAGTGGGAATTTAGGATCCGAACAAGTGGTTTTACCTGTCTTGAAACCTCCTGCAGGTTCCATTGCTTTTGAAGGTTTCCCTGGTGCTGCTGTCAAGCTTTCTGATCGCAGTAACTGTGATGCTGTTACCCCATCTTCTAATCCCGTTCTCAGGCTAATGGGAAAGAACTTAATGGTGATTAACAAGGAGGAAGACACATCTGTGCCACATGGTCAGGCCCAGTCATGTTCTCAGAGTATTCATCTAACTCCTAAGTTTCCAACTTCGTCTGGAATCTCTACGAGCAATATTGGGAATCAAGGTGAAATACCCTTCCATCAGACAATGCCTCAGAGTTCTTCAATCTTTGATCAGCATCCAAAAGATTTGGCAGGGAAATCTTTTGATGTCCAATTAACAAATTGCTATGGAAACCGTGCAGATCTTGGAACACGACAAACACCAGCACAATTTCCAGCTGGTATATTTTTTGATGGACGTATGGAATGTGGTCTTACAACCTCCACGGAGCTATACAAATATGCAGGCGAATATAACTTGCCAGCTCGATCGAGCAGACTGATAAGCAAGCCAGGTCCAGATATGGAGAAAGTCACAACTCTAGACTACCTACATAGGAACGGTGATTCTGCTCTTTCCAAAGAAGTAATTGTCATTGATGATGCTCCTGAAAGTGAAACAAACAAGTTCTTCGACACTGCCAAGCATTTTAAAGGCTTGAGGGAAAGCTCACTGATACCAGCTGGCCTTTTGATGCCATTAGTTCCTAATCATGGTGTAAGGCACATGAATCCTTTTTCTCGTTATCAGCTGGAAGACTCATCGCGAGGTGATCCAACCACGGTACAAAATAATAACTTTAATGCAATCTCTTCTGGTCGAGCCAATGCAGTTCCTTTTCGATGGGATTGCACTTCAGAACGTTCTGGTGTGCCACAGCGGGCGCCTCTTATGGCTGCATCATCCTCAATTGGCCATCTCAGACCTGCAGTTTATTATTCTCCGAGTTTGTCTTAGCAGCTTTGGGTGGTATGGGAATTGTGAATCTTGAGCTTCTCCATGACTGATAAGATTTCAGGCTTCGAGACGATATGCAACAAGCTAAAATAATTGCAGTTTGAGTTTTAATAGATTTTGTGCGAGTTTAGCATTTGAGATGTCATGGTTTGTATTTATTTTTCCTTCACTTGCAGTTGAACAAACTTTTCACAGTTTTCGAGACTTCGGCAACTATAAAGTTATTACAAAGACTAGATAATATATATAAGCAAAATCCTTGAATAAAACCTGACAAAGGGCAGAGTTTAAAGTGTCCTTATATCAAGTATTTTATCATGTTTTTCTAATGTTTTGTTATACTCGTTGAGTTGCTTCGACGTGCGAACAAAGGCTGTTCTTGTAAAATTCATTAATGAATGGCATAGGGATTATGATCAATCATCAGTTTTCTATATATATTTTGAAGTAATATGCATATACATATGCGAAACATTAAAAATCTGAAGATCATTAAGTGTGGGAATGCACATACGTATTAGCAATGCGCAAGAGCTTTCACAGCTGAGGAACGGTGGAAGTGAGGGTGAAATGCGTATCTGTATACATTGCATGACTAAATTTGCATGTCTGATGCATGACACAACGGTTGTGATGGACATGCATGGATAAATGAGTGCTACGTAAATGATTATGCATGAATATATCTTGTATGAAAGGACCTTTGTAAATATAACAGTTATAGCAGTGAATCCAGTGATGGACATGCATGCATGATACCACTTAGAAGAACTAAACCAGAAGAAAAAAACAAAAGCAAAGAGATATATATACAAGGATGAATAGTATTATATACATATACATGATGGAGGTGGGAGTAATGATATTGATAGGGATATTCTTCTTAATTAGGAGACAAACGAGAATAATAAAAAGTAGAAACGAGTGAAGATGATTTATATACTGCCATGGCTACGTACGTGTGTAGTTTTCATTCTTTGTTTTTACAGTCGACTCGGCCTCAAACAAACATACATGTAATGTAATGTAATGAATCACGTTTGGCTGTCGTTGCCAAATACACTGAGTAGTGTGATCCTCGGCATTTTGACGAAGTGAGTCGAGTACGGTCCGAGTCATGATTTGTAATGTTGTGCGGTCAAAAAACAAGAATGATAGATGTAGAGAAAGAGAAAGTGGTGGGGTAGGTTTTCTCGGACTAGGCGCTTAAAGCTTTCTGGGAGCTGCAGTTAGACGCAACTACAAATTATATAATCATAAATAAATATAATAGTGGTAATCACCCATCATATATAATTTTGCCCTTTTTTCGTCTCCTTAATTTAATGAGCATGTTAAAAGATTAGGGTTAACTACACTAGTAGTCCCTAAACTTTTAGAGGATTTTAAGCTAATCACCCATCATATGCAATTGATATGCAATAAAGTAATATATAAATTAATCAATTTGAATGGTCCCACACACACTAAAAAACAACTAACTAAATAGTACTATTAGAAATTGAAAATGGAGGAGGGCAGTTCGGTAATTACGAAAGCCTCCCGAAGTCATTTCTGAAACATGGGCAGGGCAGGGCAGCCGACCAGTCTAGCCCTATTGTCTCAGTGTGGGCCCCGTCCACCCATGTGTCCCCCGCCGCCCACCTTTTTCATTTACTCTTTTACTTTTCACTCAATAAGCAATTATAATTTGTACCACTTGTAGTACTTAAGTAATTCCTCTTCAAGAAAACAAGCACTATATTTAAAAAAAAGTATATTTTCAAAAGAAGTACTCATTAATAAATTTGAGCATCATAAAAATTATTTTAAAACCGATAATTACTTTAATTAATTATTAAAATAAGATTGTTAATTTATTTAATGTATTATATAAGATAAATGTATAATATGATATATAAATTTTATTAGTTGAGATAAAATATATATTTTGAATTTAAGTTAATAAATAAATTGTGATGAACAAAACACACTAAGAATTTCTAACAAATTTATTAATTTGTTCTTTCATTTTCTAAGCTCAAGAGTAACATTTATAATTCCTTATCTTTTCAAACGCTAAGGTAAAATTACTCTATTTTTCAAATAAGAGTGAAAGAGTTTTTCTCTTTATCTAGATTGCTTGAATAGGTGTTGTAACATTCTTCAATTGTTCTTGTGTTGTTTTTATAAGTTAAAATGAGGTTGTAGTTGTTTCTAGCCTTTGGGATGATTTGGAGCCGTTGAAGAATTAATTTGTTGCAAAATAAAATTGCTCAGAACAAGTAGTATTGGTATTGGACATTAAGAGTATCGGTACTTTCTTTATAATATTTAAATAAATTAATCGTTGATGATGGTTGGACTTGACCAATATCGATACTAAAATTTATGATATCAATACTACTATGTATATCACAATTTTATTAGAAAATTATTACATTGTTTTTAATTAAAATTATAAAATTATGACACATCTCAATATCTTATTAGATAATTATTAAACTATTTTTTAATTTAAATTAAATTAGTAGAATATATGAACAATAAAGATAAAATATAAATTATATCAATTTTTAACTATCATATCAATTTCTTTGTTAAGTGTTAACAACAAATGTTTTAATTAATATTATTTAAATAAATAAATAAATTAAAATATTAATATATTAGTGGTCAGATTAAAATCTTCATAACAGTTAAATGGTCATGCATGTATTTTAACCTAGAAAACCCCTGCTCTATATAACTGCAAATCTAACCACAGGTCAACAAGGGTTTATATTTTCTTCGGTTTATCATCACCGTAACCTTCATCTTAGATTCTATGGCTGCTTGAGAAAAAGGTACCACTTTTAATCGAATAGCTTATTAATTACATCTTACTTTTTTCACTTTTTCTATTTTCAGTAGTTCTTTTTAATCATTTCAATTCAATCTGCGATATGCTCTCGTGATGTTTATTTTATAGAAAATTTAAGTTCATTTGCTTCTTTGAATTCCTTAATTTATATTCGAAATTGATGATTAACTGATCATCCAATGATGGGCGTATTTCAATTTTATTTCACTTCATTGACTTTTTCCAACTGGGGATGATAGCTTGGTTGATTTCATTTTCTTTCTTTCAAATTTTGAATTGATTTGGACATGGTTCTGGTGGAATGGTAGGTATTTTTGTGGATCCTGATCTTAGTGAATCTTGTGTGAAACTCGATTTACAGTTATGGATTTAGGAAGCGAATGTTCTACACTTGAATTGTTCGAGGATAATGAAGCCGCTCAAAACACGATACATCATGCTGGTTACGATAAAATCAAGGATAAGCACGCTGGTGATCACGAGAGTAAGGATAATGGATCGTGCACAAATGATGATACGATACAGAGGTCGGACACTGATCAAACTGACGATTCTAATGTTTTGACAGCTGAAAATCATGTAAAGGGTACTGCTGAGACTGTGCAGCCAATGCTTTCACCTCTTGTAGCAGTTAAATCTCCTGGTGCGTCATCTTCTCCTACCACCAAAGGGTATGGCTTGAAGAAACGGAGGCGGATTAAGCGAGACTTTGTTAAGGATGCTACTATCACAATGGAGAGAAGTAAAATAGTTAAGAGAGGCTTGACCGGTTCCGCAAATCCAGATCCAAGTAAACCACAGCATAGTGCATCATCTGTGATCAATCAGAGCAGTGGATCCCCTAATGGATCAATGAATATGTTGAAGAATGCAGTTTTGGCTCCTGGGTTCATGATGCATAGCCCCAATTCAGATTCCATTTTTGCAGTTGGAGCTGCTTTTGGTTCCGCTACAGATTCTGAAAATAGTGAGGACCGGAGTAGCAAGTCATCTACAGCAGCCAGTATGCCAACCTGCCTTCAGTTTTGGGTTACATTCATGAGAGACACCAGATGAATTTAAGTGGGAACACCGTGGGTAATTCAAGTCAAAGAGTTCAACTCTAATTCCAGTATGGAATCCAACTCAAGAAGTTCCAACTTTATCTTTACGTATTTTCAGAAAAAAAATACTTTTATCTTTACGAAGGCTCCAATTTCAGTGACAAGTAATGGAAAGCAACATAGAAACTCTGTGAATTATGATGGGGTAAATACTGATGAGGCTCATGGAGATGAACACCAGATCAGTAAGGAAGTTCAAACTGCTTATAGTAATCTACAAGGCTACATAGTCTGTCTCTTTTGTTCTATATCATATCTCGATTAAATCAAACAAAAGAGACAGACTATGTAGCCTTGTAGATTACTAGAAGGTTTCAAATGAAGAGACCAGATACAGTAACAAAGATGCAGTAGCACCAACTGAAACTTATCTAAAGTAGCCTTTTAACCATAATTTGATTTTTACTATTATTATAATATTTGAATAACTAAGTCGATTGAGTCTTCATTTATTAGAATTGTTGTTGTTGTATCATGCAGGGAGATGTTGGTTCCAATACGACAAAGTGTATGATATAAAAGTACTCGATTATGAAATCAATTTAATTATTTTTTAAAATAAATGATAATTAATTTTATAAAATTATGAACATTAACCCTTTGAATTTATCATCAAGTAAAATTAGGAAAATTAAACATACAATCGTTGAACCAAACAAAAAAGGAGAAGGAAAACAAGCCTTGAATCCAACCCAGAAAAGCAAAGCAAAAAGTATACAAATTTTACAAAAGGGTTATATATATAAGAAAACAAGAAAGATTAAAGAACACAAGAGCAAGAGCTGTCAGATTCAAGTAAAGAAATTAGGATCATAGCCATTGCTGGAGGTAGCCAAGATATAGTAAGCAACGATATGACCAATGGAGCCCCAAGCAAGAACATCCACGATGTTGAATCCCACGGGATCGTTGGATTTCAAAAGGCTGGCATACTCTTTAGCTCTCGTGTCACCCGCTTCAAAATGGGTCAACCCGTTTTGCTCCGGCACTTGCTTCGCCACGTTCTCTCTTTGGAAATTGAAGAAGACGAAGCGACCCAAGAAGAGGGACAGACCCGTGCTCAGGCTTATAACCACGGGGGCGCTCAACTCTGCCTTCACACCACCCACCTTTCTACCAGATGAAAAGTTGGAGGTGAGCTTGGATGAAGGGCACTTGCTTAGGGGCCTGAGCCCTTGGAACGATGGGGTGGCGATGTTGTGGCGGCTGCCATGGGCGGTGGTGGAGAAGATTGGGGTTAACAACGCTGAGGCCATGGTGGTGCTTGCAGAGTGTGGATTAATCGATTGAGAGAGAAATTAAATAAATTTTGAAGGATAGAAAGAGAGAAATATGGGTGGTTGGGGAAAGATTTTGGATGCCCACTTGGCTTTGGTTCACTGGTTTGTTTTGGATCATAGATTCTTGATTCTAATCCAAGTCTATATCTCGACAAAATAAAAAGCTACACATGTAAAGAGTAAAGAGCAAAGTGCAAAAGAAAACAAAATGGAAAATAAAATTGACTAGTTCCAAAGGAACTGGGAACCATAGTTCTATCATTCTTGTTCACATCAACAGGCCTTCTGTACATACCCTCCCATTAACCTCTTATGCAGATAAGAAAACCAATTATCTAATTTAACGGCAAGCCCCTAAAGTTTACAGAGCACACATTTTACATTTACATCTAAAACCCTCTTTTACTGCTCAGATACCACATCAATAACCAAACCGACAAAAGCTTATTTTGCATTTCCCCCTTTTCTACTGCTCAAGTTTCATCAGGAACCAAGTGACGCCCTTATTTTGCATACTTCATAAGAATCGACTCACATTATTAGGGAATCGAGGTATGCATAGTTCCTCCGTCGGCCATACTCAAGAAGGCTACCATATGTACGATCCCATACACCAATGAAGAGAGACTCTGTGTCTGGACTGAAGGATAGCCCAGATATCTCACCGAAGAAATCAATTTCTTGCTCATTCTCTTACCCACTTTTCACATCATATAAATGGACAAAGTCAGCAGGCTCAGCCATTGCCGTGTACCTACCATCAGATGTGTAGCGTACGGACTGCATCGCTCCAAGATTTCCCTTGAGAACTGCAACTGACTCGAACAAGTTCCGAACATCCCAAATCAGGCAAGTTTTGTCTTGGTTACCAGTTGCAAAAGAGACACCATCAAGATGCCATGCTGAAGCAAATGAATGGTCCAAGTGTCCATCCAAGGGCATAACAGTCTGCAACATGATTTCACATTAGCCAAACACGAAGTCCTAGCCTTTGAAATCTCCAAAAAGTGGTATATATAAAATAAATGGTACAAAAGAAAGAAACAACTACCTTCCCTGTGTCAGAGTCCACCAACATAACATCAGGGTTGTCTCCAACGATTATTAGAAGTTTCCCATCAGGGCTCAGAGAAATATGCTGCAAAAGCATATGCATAAGCAGAGATTATAATCTCTCTCCTCAAGTGTTTCTTTTACAGTTAATAAACCAATTATTAGCATATTGCATAATAAAATTTTTAGATGGAATAGTAGTAAGTGTATGTACAAATCTTTAAAATGAAACGAATCCCCTGCATATGGAACTTACATTGACTGGCCAAAGAAAATGACACACTACTTAGTACTTACCTTGCATATCAGTTCACCCTGGAATCCTCCAGCAACCAGCAACTTATCTTTAACTGCAAGAGTACTGACTTGAGTTTTGAGTAAAACCTTCCATCAGATTTCCAGGATGTTTCTAAAGGAAGAAAAGACACGTTCATCAATCACAGAAGAAATAAGATAGGGTGAAATAAAAGGGTAAAAAACCAACAATTCAGAGAAAAAGCAAAATCACTGGCAGAACACTGACCTCGGATGGTGCCACATGGCCAGAAACATTAAGAATTTCACGTTTGTGTTTCAATGAAAACCAATGAATGACAGAAAAATGTGACATAAGGTAAACATCATGTTTTGATGTAGCCCATACCAAGTTCCTCAACTGCATCACCACAAATGGATATGTTTACCAGTCAACAATAGTAAACACAGCACAGTCAAAAGCACACAAAAAAGAAAGGTCTACTAGAAACATCTTGAGATAGGAGAAAGGTTCTTTAAAATGGAAAAAGAAAAGAAAAACTTCTATGACCTCACATAATATTAATGGGGTAACGATAGCTGATTAATGAAATGAAAATTTCCATTTAGCTTACCTGAAAATGAAGTATTGTTGATTTTATGGATCTTGAATTTAGTTAGAAGTCATAAAATGAGGCACCCTTCTTGGTACTTTTGCAATCCTATGTACAAATTTAGCTCAATTAGCACCGAAACATTAAAGCAAAGAATTCTTATATAAGAAAGGGTGCAACTTATAAGTATTTTTACCTTCCCTGACCTTTCTCCAGAGTTAGAGATATTCTCATAGTTCTTATACTGTTCTATCCTAGTTTGCCTGTATTTTTCCCTAGTGATGCTAAGCCGATCCCAAGGAATTCCCTGGATGTCTTTTCCTCTTCTAGCTTGAGCAGCAGAAGTATCGGATATTTTATTATTCTGCAGTACAGGGAAATCAGGGTTTCAAGTTCATGAATATATAATACTAGAACATGGCCATATTGTATATTTGTCTAAGGTAATGATTCATGAATTTAGTTGTTAAAGAAATGCCCATGTGGTCTTGTAAAACAGAAAACAAACCGAGTAGTCATTTTCATCAACATCAGAGTCTGAGCCAGAGATATATCAGCTGGGAAACTCTTCATCCATGTCATCTTCTATGTCTTCCATGTCATACTCCTCCATATATTCAGGGTCATCTTCTTGGTAATGGCACATAATCCAACCGATAGAACTACACCAATATAAATTTAAGCATCCACAATAAATTAATGACATACGTCCATACCAACAAAGAAAAAGGTCACACTACATTGAATTGGAATATTGTATTGGCTTAGATTTTTTAGGAGTGAAATTTGTGCTAAATACACTGATGAACTGAAGATTGTAATTGATCAGATGGGGCAAATTTGAAATTGTCACGACAGTAAAATGGTGCGTTTTAAGTCCCTTTTCAACTTGCAAGTTACAATCTAAAAAGAATAGAAATAGATGCCCTAAACAATAACAAATCCATCATATAAGTAGTTTTAAGTCCCTTTTCGACACGTATGAAGCACAACATTTACATAGTTACATCGGCAAGGAGAAAAAGAAATTAGAAAGCTAAATAGCCCACAAGTCAATAACGTCATAGATTATTTTAAGGAATATGTTATACCCAATACTGAAGTAAATTTTGCAATATTCAATTCAATTATGCTACAAGTCTATAATAACGTTAGGATCGATGCAGAAATTAGCTTCTCCATTAACTATGCAGTATGCAACACCCGAAGAAGCGCACTACAAAAACTTCCCAAGGTCCCTAACTTGGAATGTTTTGCTTCCTATAGAGAAATCAAATCTCATAAGCATACAAATTTAAGGGTCTGCAAACTAAAATTGCAAGCAATGATTAAAAAGAAGGGAAAATAGCCTGATTAATATAAACCCTAATGGAAATTCCAACCAAAAAACTAAATTAAACTCCGAAACAACCATGCAACAACAAGAACAAAATTCAATTGAGAATAATAACACTTATCCAAAAACAAACATCGATAACAAAAACTGATGAGGGGGAGGAACCCTAATTTTCCTTTTTAAAAATAAATAAATAAAAGGAATTAATTTCTATACGTACGTATGAAGCGATTAGCAGAAAGGATCACATAAACAAAGAAAAATCATGATCGAAGAATATAAATATCAACAAATGGATCCTGAAGCAGTGAAAGGATACAACAAGGGGGGGGGGGGGAAGAGAAGAAAGAAAACAAGACATTTTAAATTAGGTGAGATTATGGGATGGAAGATGGCCTTCTTCTCCGATCTGGAGATTAAAAAAATCAACAAGGGAATTGCATTTTTCTAAAGAGATATATATATTTTAGTATAAGAAATCCAAGAGGTATAAAAAATAATATTTGTTCCTTAATTCTATTAATAATAATAAATTTACTCATCTTACTGTCATATCATTTTCAATATTTGTATATAAAGGTGGAAGGCTTAGCCTTTTGCAATGCTTTCAAGTTGGATACTCCTAGTAATCCTGAGATAGCCACCTGGCCATTTGGCTAGAGCATCAGCTATTGTATTGCTCTCCCTATGAGTGTGCTTAAGATTACATTCCAATCTCTGGCGGAGTGAACGAGTAAGCTGAAGGATTGTTAGCTGCCCAGCCTCTCTATTATCGTCTTGTATCATATCTAAAGCCTCTCTGCAGTAAGTCTCCATCACAACTTGTTTTTCGCCCATCTCTCAAGCCATTTTCAATCCCTCGTATATGTCCCATAGTCCCGCTTCAAGGGTGGAACAGATACCCATCTTTTTCATAAAACCCCTTTGCCACTTGCCAGCGTGATCTCTTGTCACCCCCCCACAGGTTGCTTCTCCAGTGCTCGAGTCTCGAGCTCCGTCTTATTAACTTTGCACCAGTTTACCATTGGTGGACTCCATTTTGTTTCCTCTCTTGTTAGTTCTCTGTGGGTTGGTTGTATGAGTTCCTTGAGTTAATGATATCTGATGTCCATTTCATCCCTTTCTCGATGATCGATTCTCTCTCGCACATATCAGAATATCAAATAACTTTGTTCCTTCTATCCCAAATGGTCCAAAGTATCGAGCTGAAAAGTGTTGCCCAGTCCATGTTGCCGTTGTCATACAGCTAATTACATTCTATTTTTAATAATCCATGTGTTAAAATCACATAACAGGAAATCCTCCAATGCTTTTGGGGTAATAAGTTGTTTCCGCACGTTACCCGATTTTCAACAAGCTCTAACTCTACTAGTTCTGGTCTCACAAAGAGCAACTATTCTAGGTTTAAAAGACCTTGTTAAATCCAAAAAAGCAACAATTCTAGGTTTAAAAGACCTTGAATATTCCAGAATACAATATCCATAGAAAGCCTTACTAAAGGGAGGTCGTAACCACTTCATGGGAGTCCTCACGTCAACTATATCTTCAGTATGGTAGGCGTTACCTACCTCATTACTTTTTCCTTATGGAGCTTTCTCGGATTCACTACCAGTCACCTCGAGACTAGGGGTTTTTGTTACGAGGAGGTGTTGTTCTGGTTACCTCGGTCAGGGGTGAAACGGGAGGTAGGTTGTTTAAACTCACATGGTTTCCTGATTCATAACCTTTTGATTGCCAGCCTTTGTCCCCGGTGGCGGTTTTCTTAGATTGTCTCCCTTTAGTGAAATATTATAAATAGATTTACATTGATAATTATTCGAAAATCATAAAATAATTAAATGTACGAAGTTAAAGCATGCACTAATTTTTAGCCATGTCAAAAAGTAAAATAATTTAATTAAATTACTATAATTATGATGTACTTCGGCACAAAACGAAATACAAATAAGAAGCATGCACTAAGAACGAAGCTGATGGATGAAATGAGAACACTGAAACTCTTCTTCGCAATGTTAAAAGTGGGAAAATATATATAATCAACAAATGGAATGATTTGGAATTCATTTCCAGGCTTTCACAACAAGATAGCGGTGGCTATGGCTGTGGCCATCACCAGCATCAGTAGGTTACTTATCAGCTGCTGACTGCCGCTGGCGTTCTCCGATGCTGACGGTGCTAATGCAGGGCAAGCAAGCCCTAATTTCCCTTCACGACACTCGCTGGCAAAAAGGCCCGGAGGGTATTTCCCGTAAAGATTAATGTAGCTGAACATCGTCGAAGAACATTCGTTCGTCAAGTCGTTGATCTGTTCTACGTAAGGACAAGCGAAATCCTTTAACGCTGAACAACAGCTTTCAGGTGGAAACTTGGGTCCTTTGCATCGGCTTGTGATGATTGTGTAGTTCAGGAACTCAAAGTTAACAGGGCATGCTGCAAAGTATCAGGAATTGTATGTCAAAATCTAATTATATTTCACGTTCGAAGTTAAACAACTAAACCTTCCCCCAAAAGTGCTGTTGCTTCAAACTATATATATATATATGTATATATAATCTTTAAGCTCAAAGATCAAGGCCTTAAGACATTGAATGCACTTTTGGAATCTTCAATGAGCCAAGCAAAAGATACCTACATATTTGGTCAAATATGGAGGATGCTATTAGGTTCTATGTTAGTCATACTCGAATGAGTGTGTTGGACATGGGTATTTGTACCTTGAATTAGGGTCTTATCCCTATACCCATGTCCGCATATGTGTCAGTCACGAGTAAAATAGAAGGGTAACCATATCTAATTCGAGACAAATCTGATGATTTTAACATTCGCCATATCAGTTCGAAAATCCTAGAGACACCTTTAGGCCTTAGCACTAAGAAAATGAAACAATAGGACTCACAAAATCTGCATGAATAAGACATTATGGAAAGGATTATGAGCTGTTAGCAGGCAACATCAAATGAATGATAGCACTTGAAAACTCCATAGAAGAAAAGACTTTAACCAATAAACTGCTCATTTTGCTACAAAAGAATGGCTTGATACATGATAAATTTTGTGGATTGTTCCATCAGTAGATGGTTTCAAATATGAGATGAACCCAGAAACACTATGAGATTCAATTTTTTTCAGTTCAAGTAGTGCATCCATGGAAGCAAACACTTAATCAGCAGATTTCACATCATCGGTTTCATGGAAACCAGAAAGGCAATCAAATCCCTTTTCTCCCCTTCTCAAGATTTTTCTTAAGTACCTTGAACAAGTTTCTCCCCATGGTAAAGATTTCAAACTAGCCAAAATCATATTCATTTGTTTCAAAACTCATGTAATTGGCTAAAATGATGCAAGATCTCAAATGAGCTCACACCAAGAATCAAACTACCCAAACCTAGGCATCAGATCTGGTACCAAACACTTCAGTCTTATCCTAAACAATATACAAAAAAGAAGAGAAAAAAGAACCTTTCTTGGTCTGAAGGATTCCTTCCTGTAGAAGTGAAAGAGCTGAAAACACCATCTGCAGTCATTCAAATCAGCACATGTTAGAAAAAACACAAAACGGGTCTCGGAAAAAGAAAGAAGCTATGAAATTTATTGATAAGAATACCTGAAATTGAAATGCAAGCGGAGAAACCCAACAAAAAGAAGAAAACTGCAACCCAAGACAACAATTTGATTGTCCCCATCAACTTCCCTTTTTTCTTTAGACGATTTAGAAACAGATCTGTCTCTAGTTTAAGGGACAGAGTATTACAAAAATTGAAGCTTCTTTAATCTTGCAGCAGCTTCTATTTACTTTTTCTTTCTTTTTATTGGTTCAAGCTCAAGCAATGGAAGAAGGGAGAAGCTGACACTATGAAGTTGTTAGTGGGAATTTGGGATGATAAAAGAATAAGAGATGAGAGATAGAGAGTACAGGAAAGAAGCCGTGTTTTCATTGAAAATTGATAACAGCTCACTTTGAGAGTTCTGTCCTAACCTAATTTAATATACTATTAAGAAAAAATATTAAAAATATTATTATTTTTAAATATTTTTGATAAAAAATTACTTAAAATATTTTTTAACATTATTAAATATTAATATTTTGTTAAAAAATAATATTTAAATAACATTTTATTAAATATATTAACAAATCTAATAAAACGTTTAATAATAACATTTTTATTAAAAATAATAATTTTTTACCGAATATATTAAAAATATAATATTTTCAATATATTTTTCATTATCCGTATATTAATTTACACGTCATACTTGCCTTTTTTTTCTTCCTCCAGCTGCCAATCCTTATTTTAAAAAACAATTAGGGAAAATTATGTCAGTAGTACCATTTGTTTTCGGAATGATTTACTTTGGTCACTGTTTTTTAATTATTTGTGTTTAATCCCTTATGTTATCGATTCGTCCGGGTTTAAGTCTCTCAATTATTAATGTCTGTTAACTCATTAACGAATATTACGTGACAATTAAATATTTTTAAAAAATTCACGTGCATCCTCTGCCTTTTCTTCTTCTTCATACTCGTTCTGACAATAATGGGTAATGAAAAAAAAACTATAAGAACAGGCAAGTTCACACCCCAAGCAGGTGTCGTAGTTGATACCAACGTCTTCTCGTTAACAGTGTCTTCTTCTTCATCATCTTCTTCTTTCTCCACAACTCATTCTTATCAACACTCTAACCCTTCAAAAATTCACACAGCCCAATCTCATCAACATCATTACCCTTAAAAAATTTCTAAAAAAGACCCACGTCAACTATGAAAGCATGGGGGTCACTATACTACATTTTTCCATGTAAATGAAGATCTAACCATGAATTTGGTCCATATTACCTTTATGTTTTTGTTTGGTATTACGACCTATGGTTTCTTTTCCATTGTTGTGGACCATATATTTTTTTGTATCAAGGACATTGGTTTGTTTCCCTTTTGGTTGTTTTTGTTTTATATATGGACAAAATCATATTGACATAAGCAGTTGTTATGTGTTAATGGAGGATAGCATATAAGTGTCTTAAGATGAAGTTGAGGCTAAAATCAAATAGAGTGCTGGATATAGCAGAGATGATGATGGTGTTGCATTTTGGGGTGTGTGAAGTAGTGAGAGAAATGATATGGGATGGGTAGGTAGAAAGAGTATCTGACTGAAGCAATCAGACCCATTTTTGTAAAGAAACAATCAGATTGAGATGGTAAGAGAGGGTTCTGAGATCAGTTAGGCTTGACCACCATTATAGTTCACAACTGAGGCCTGGACCTAATTCACCCTGCATGGTTCACAACCGCCAGTTGCTGCAGGGCTTGACCACCATTATGGGAAGCCTCGTGGACATGCAGGTGGTTCAAGGAGGTACCTTGCAAATTGAACAAAAAGAGAATACAATCGCCAAAATCATGGAAATCAAGGTGGCGAACGAGGTTATAACAGTGGGCCATATCTACCACAAGGACGGAGGGCATCCTATGGCTCAAGTGGTATGCTCGATGCTGGACCAAGGGGAAGTAAGGATAGTGACCACCCCATGTTTCCATAGTTGACGTGGATATTTTTTTAAATTAAAGGTAAGGGTGTTAATAAGAATGGGTTGTTGTACTTTTTTAAGGATAAGAGTGTTGATGAGAATGAGTTTTGGGGAAAGAAGAAGAAGAAATAGGTGGATGCACGTGGTTTTTTTTTTAGTCGTCACGTAATACTTTTGTTAATGGGTTAACGAACATTAACAGTTTGAGGGATTTAAATCGAACGGACTAATAACGTAAGAGACCAAACACACTTAATTAAAGAATTGGTGACCAAAATCGGTCAAACTAAAAACAAAGGGGACTCCTGACACATTTTATAAAATATTAAACATTGATTCGAATTGGAATTTCTTACCATTCTCAACTCAATTCGATTGCTTTTTTCCCCTCAATTGGTTCCATGTTTAAATATTACAAAAAAAGGACAACAAGAAGCAGCTGAAAGGATTAGATCATTAGAAGACGAAAAGTTATTATGCTAATAATTATATTTTTTGCAAAGGCTAATGATTAACCAAAATGGTGGCCATAATTTTCACTGTAGAAACTGGGATCAATATATTGAAAATGTCTAAATAATGAACTCATAAATTGACCATGATTTGGGTCCAAAACTCACATGGAGGCATTAGTCTTCTGTCCCACCCACCATGAACTGATTTAATGGCCGTTTAGTTTTGTATTATTTGAAATTATAAATTATGATTTTAAATTTCGATATGATAATTTAATATTTTGTTTGGAACACTATGGGCAGAGTTTAGAGTTTGGAACATATGGATATGGGGAGTGAAGATTCTTTTGATAAAATTATATTTAAATTTTGATATTTTATAAATATTTTATTTTTTATTTTTAATAATTCATTATTTAATAATTGTTTTTTATATTTTAATAATTTATTATATTTTAAATTTTAAATAATGTTTTAGTTTTTTTACATATTGTATAAAATTTATTTTTAAAAAGCTAATTAATTCTCAAACATTTTAAAAGAACCATATTGTTTAGTTTTATAGGTTCAAGAGCTTAATTGAGTCATAAAAAATTTAAGGGTTACTTTGAAATTCCCCCCCCCCAAAATTCAAGGACTTAATGAATCATTAATTATTTTATAAAATTATGTAACAATCACAATTGAATTTGATAATTTTTTTTAGATAATTTTATATTCTTTCAATTAAATATATTAAGATTTTTTTAATTAAATGAAGCAAATACAATGTAGATCACTCGTAATCCTACTATAAAATTTTCATTAGGTAAAAAATTATTACAAAATAACTGTAATATTAACCAAATAAGGAATGATAAAATCATTTATTTAATAGAGAAATCCAACCTTGGTGAATTTATTTAATATTTCATCATCTACATTTTACAGAGGCTTACCAAACTCATTAATGAGTTCAGCCAACGACATCCTAAAAAAATAATCATTCTTTATATCACCATCATGAAATGGATGAATGATATTTTATTTTTTGGTTATATTATACTTGACTGATGCTCCAACCATAATTTAGCTCAGCTCAGCTCTGTTGATGTTATGTTAATGCAGACTACGTCTTCCGTCTTCTTCCTTTCGGATCATTTCCCTGCATACGGAAATCTTGGGCATTTTCCTTTCACCTCAGTTCTATAAAATAAAGGATGACGTTTTGTTTTAAGGCCTGGTCTTTACGCTCACAATTCCATTTTACAAACTTGGATTTTACAGTTAAAGCAGGGCATGGTAATATTCATTCGTATACGATGGAAAACGAAACAAAAATCCCGCTGCATGATACAATTACAAGATGTTTCACTGATATGTAAATGTATTTTTCTCTCTACATACAGTCTCAAAGCTGTGCTTCGGAAAATTCCGTATAGCTCAACTATAACTTCAGTCATGTTGTACTTACAGTAGGTGGTTAAAAGGAGATGAAGACGAAGCTAAAAGGAAACTGTCCATCCCCTATGATTCATCATCAACTGTGCACTGCTGCCCGCAAAGCTGCCCCCGAATGATCTTTGTCTGCATCGACATCGATCTCCTACTCCTCACCGGACGTGGTCTAAAACATCCGACAACCTCCACGCAAAAACAATCTTCGTTGCTGCAACAACAGCCAACAAGTATGCATACATCCATCACTCATCGATTCGACTAAACAGTGACTCGAAAATAATTTCTATATACATCAATTTAATGAATAGGCATTTTGATCTAGAGGCTAGAGCCCATATTTCTGTCATACAACTTCATAGCACTTGTTTCCATAGTTCTAAAACTGAAAGTCAAAGAAGATTAGGTCTTAGGTTTCTCCTTTTTTTTTTTTAGGAATGAAGGCCTCGTTAAAAACCTCCTTCATGATTAAAGGAGCTTATAGAGAAGCTCCTTAATTAGCGGAAGGATTAGCGGAAGGAGGAAAAGAGTGTCTTAAGATTTCATTAACCATAGAAAATACACGATACAACCAGAGAGCCACCCCCAATACAAACAAAACACCAAAAACAACCTCAAACAATCCTACCAGAACCAGCCTAATCCAACGAAGCAACAACAACAGCCTAAAAACAGACTGGCCAAACTAAAAGCCTAAACGTGGCCCGATAGACGCCCAAACAAAACAAAACAACAATAATAAAAACCAAGGTAACAGCTGACTAAACCAAAGAAGCCAACTTCTAACTCAAAAGCCACCAACTTAATCATGAAGAATACAAAAACAGCACGCACATAGCCGCATTTCCACCACATTAACTCGTCTTGTCGGATAAGACCATCCGAACTTCCAGCTCCAAACAAAAACATGAAGATCACCTGAAACTTCTACTCCTTCCCCGCCAGTCTTCCGAAATCAGATACACTACAGACCCATTAGACTCCCAACCCAATTCTTTCCCAAATAGCAAGGAATCGATCGCATCCTTCTGTTGGGACTACCCCAATGCTGGAAAGTCAGAATCATATATGAATCTGCCATCAATAACAGACACCTCTTCCTCCCACTGCACCTTACTCTGATGGCTCTTGCTTCGGTAACCCCTATACTTCTTTTGGGAGCTGTAAAATTATCTAGACGAATTTGGTCAGATCTATATTTGTTGCCAAAACCCTCCTTTGGTCTCATGTACTGCCTTGCGTTGCCCTTTGGATTTTTGTATGCGCAGTTGTAAGAAAGGCCCTCGTGAATCCTATCCTCCACCACCCTTGCCTCAACCCGACCATCCAACATGGGGAAATCATTATAATAATCCTTCGAGCCCTCAAAACATGTGCAGGCTCACTACTTTTCCTGTAGGCATCTTCTTTCTCTCCCTCTCCGCGTGAACCAACAGATCCACTTTATCCTTTAGGCTCACTCTTCCAAATCCCTTGACACTAAGCGACCATCCAGGATGGGAAAATTAATTAAATAATCCTTACTCCCCTCATAACCACGTGCAGAAAAACAACTGTCCTTAAAGACATCCATGCTTCTCTCTCCACGTGCACCAGCAATGTCTCGTGTTCCCCCACTTTCTCAAGTTGCGAAAGAACCATCCCCTGACCCACACAGCCCTCCTCGGACCCATCATCAATTCCTCGCCTATGTTCCTATCCACACCCTCACCCGACAAGAAGCTACCTCTAGCACTACTCCCCAAAATAGAAAAAAATTTCTTCTTTCTCAGAATACCTCTCGGCAAACTGCACCTCCGAAGAGTGCACAAATCTTCCTGCATCTTCAACACCCACCTCCAGCTCGGGAAACTTAACTGGAGAGGCACCAACGATCTCCCCCACCTTGGATAACGGGGATGCGAATGCCTCTTCCAACGAAGACGACTCTACCCACTTAATAAACATTCTGCACCATCCTACCAATTTGATAGTTGAGCTTACTCTCGTCAACAGAACCAACAATGGGGGCCTCCGTATGACTAACATCCTCCACTACACTCTTGCCCTCGACTGGATATGGACCAGAGAAATTCTTCCTCCAGAAAACATCACGAGGATGATATCTCGCCATGAAAACTCAAACTTTGTTACAATGAATCCAAGATCATCAACACAGTTGATAGCTTTCCTCGCGTCCTCCAGTCTGGTGAAACAAACAAAACCAAATCTACTTCCTCCCTTGCTTCTTTTATTAGGGATGAAAGAATCAACCACCTCGCCATTTATCGAAAAATAACCAAAGACCTTGGTAATGAAAAATCTCTGGAATGTTGAAAATATCACTGTGAAATAGTTTTCTCAACAGGAACTCTCACCTTACTCGACATCAAAGAGAAATTAAAAGGAATAAAGACAGAAAAACTTATCAAACAACTGATTTTAGAGAGAAGGAGGAGCTTCTCTCACTAACACCTCCTTTTCATTTCGTGTGAAATTATCAATCAATTGCCTCACTTATTACTTCTTGATTACCCCTTCCGTTCTTCTGACTCTTGTCACGTTTGACAGAATTAAACGTGATAAAATTAAACTATTTTATGGAGAATGGAACTTACACGATATTTAGATGCTCGTATATTATCCAGCCACTCGGCAATCTCAAGTTGCTTCATTACTGTAGCATGTAGGACCTGTATAAAATGACATCATTATCAAAAAATCTATCAAAACTGAAATCAATATCCTGCCTCTGAACCTCTCACTTTTATAAAGTAACCAAGATGAGCCATACTCGCTTAGTTTTGTCAAGGTCAAACTCGAGAGATTTGATCCGGTCCAGAGATTCCATGAGCATTTTCTCCTTTTCTAAGGGAATTACAGGAGGCTTGTTGCTAAGTTCCTCAAATGCTTTCTCGAGTTTCTGAAGACGCTCAACACAAGGACGGAAATGGTCTTCTTCCTTAACAGCTTCTTGCACTGTTGAATTTGAATGGCCATTCGTGTGGGTTCCATTGTATTGGAAGGATGATTAGAGTTTGGCCTTCGCCAAGCTTCAAATCGAACAGTGCGAATAAAAGTAGCCAGTCTAACCAATAAAGCTATTAGCATTTTTGCCACGGAATGAATATTCCTTCTCCCAAACTTTTCCTTAACAGTGTCTAACAAACGTGTGATTGAAGTTCCTGAAATTTAATACCAATTTAGAGGGGGAAAAGAAAATCCAAGGGTAGGGGATTATAACAAATAAACATCAACTATATATGGTAAATTATCAACATCATACATTAATCAGATAGTAAACAAGAAACGTTACTGTGATGAAATGGCATTTTCAAATACCTTCTGAATGAAAATATGCTCTTTCAGGAGATTGGCTATCCACATTACTATAATTGGGCAACTGATCTAGGGAATATGTCATTCCTTGGGCACTTTCTATGGTTTTCTCAATCATAGGGAAACCATCATCGCAACTATAATAAGCATTTGGATCCGACACCCTCACCTGCATAAATTACAATCAAACTTATTAAAAAAGGCCAGAAGCACACATCACTTATCAATAAAACAGATTTCTTTGCTTTTGCAACTCACTTCTTCACGAACTGGTGCCAAACAAGAAAACGCAGAGCTTGTTCGTCCAATTGGAGAACACTGGTCATCCATCTCTGACCCAGACTCTGCTACTGATGCGTCACTAGTCGTTCCCTGACAGAGTATATGTTGAAAAACATGCATGAGAATGTATTATAATCACAGAATACTGATGTCCTGAATGATCGCAGGACACAATACTTGCCTTTAGTGCTCGTATCTGAATATAAGATTCATAGTTATGCTGGTCATTCGATACTCTTGTAATTTGCCTCACAAATGTTGCCTCTGCATTATGTACAAGCTATCAATGGAAACATTATACATGTTAATCTCCAGATAAAAGTTCAGTAAAACCTAAATCATGTCTAAAAACCATTCCAAGGACTAAAAGGATGGCTACCTTCATTATCTTCGGATCATTCCACGGACCTTTATTGGATCTAAGACACCCTCCATCTGTAGAGCAGGTGCATGACCCTCCTAAGAAATCTGGCATTGACTGAAAGAGGTGAAGAAAAGCAAGGACTTAGGAGAGATCATAAGGTGAATTCTCTCAAGGGTAAGAATGAACAGATATTTAACAGACCTAGAGTCGATGACCTCCAGTAGCCTACCAAGAGATTTAGGCTCCAAGACCTACAATTAGCAAATAGCATTGAATAACCACTGAGGAAGAGAAAGGAATAGAAAGAAATGCCTAATGCAATATCCTTTACATTTATCTTCCCAATTGTCGTTGCATCCAGGAATTTCTGAGCAGCAGGCCAAAGCATCTTCTTGAATCCAGGACCAGCATTGACTACATAAATTCTGTGTAATGTCTGTATAGCAATATAAAAAAGAATTACATTCCAAGTAGCAACAGAAAGTAAAAACATGAATGGATTAGATAAAATACCTCAGGGTAATAACTGTTGTCTATTTTACTCATGGCAGCCAAAAGATTTGCAGCAGTCCTGCTAAAATTCTTCATGCTCTACATTCAAGAATAACATTTAATCACCAATTAGGGGATCAGCAATCACTTCAAAAACATCTAATCATTAATTATCCTATCATTTGGCTGCTTTAGAGGAAACAAAGAATTGGTACGCAGTTCAAAAACAACATTTAATCAGTGATTATAATTATACCACTTGGGTGAAATAAAGTAAACAACAACACCAATCACTAGCAGAAGAACTTATTGCAAAATCCGACAGAAAATATGACAGACCCTATCACACACTCCATTAGTGCCTTTGTTCCAAGTCATCAATGAAATGATGCCATAGCAAAGATCAAGGTAAAAATAAGCTTTTGCATTCACTTTTAGTCCAGACCCATGCATAAAAGAAAAATTTTAGTAGAATAACAATGCATTTTTTCTAAAAGCTACAAGGCTAGCAAAGTTCTACCAGAATGGTATTTTTTAATGTTGTCAAATATCAAATTGTTGAAGGACATTAAAGATAAGAGCCATATACCAGTCCTTGTACATCCAATATAGTAGTTGTTGAACAGATTTGTCGCTTTGCAGCAATTGAACAAGCAGGGAATTTCTCCAATAGAGCTCTCTCAAACTCTTGGACATGGTACTTCAGATATCGATCTATGGTGGTGATTTTCATAATCCTACTTGGATGAGCTTTTCCTAGCCGCTCAATAAACAGGTCTCCCTTCCTTGTCAACTCCATGGTACCCTTGGGGATAGTATTGCAATACTTCCTCTAGCTCTTCAAACTCAAAATCCTGTTCATTCAACAAAGGTTAAAATTTGTATAATTAAAGAAAAATAAAAATATAATTCTAGCCCTTCGTGAAATAAACATAATATTTAAGGGTGCCAGGCTATTTGGACTAGTCAAATGATGCAATACATTCCTTTTAGGTCTTATCTGTTAACTCTTTTCCGATGAAGAAGCAAAGAAAGAAATACAACAAACTAAGCATTCCTCACCTCCAAATGGTATCTGTTCCAAACTCTTTCCTCCATTTAAGCATTTCTACCCACATCTGGATTGTTTTCTCAATATTAAACTCTCTAGCTTTCAAGAATCTACAAGTTAAAAGAGCAGTAGCATTAATCAGCATGCTTTAGTAAGTAAGCAACAGTTGCCCAAAGCAACAACTAACCTCAACAAGTATGATAATCATCATGCCTAGGTGGCAACAAATCCTCATGGAGAAGCTTTTGACGCACTCATGCACAGCACCCTCCTCTTTGCATCCCTGACATCCTCGATAGATACAGCAGGGACCCTGTAATCTATTTTCCTCTTCCCTCTTTTATTGAGAGAATGAGTGAACTTGTTGGATGCATTTATGGCCTTCTTTTTCAGATTCCCAATTTTGGATCTCCTCCTCTCATCCTCAGAGTTATCAAAATCAGACCTTCTATCTCTGCTTTCATCATTTGCCACAATTTCTTCCACCCCTTTTCCCAATACAATAAATTGGAAGGATATAAAAGCATTTTCTAACAAAACAAGTAAACATACAGCAGGATTAATTAATATACCTGACATCTCTATACAATTGAGCAGGAAAAGCTTTGATTTTGAAGCTATTAATGTTGTTCAATGGAATGTAAAAAAAACCATCCTGATCTGCGCATTATGGAAAACAAATAGAAAACAAAAGCAAACGAATCATCTTATACGAATAAGCAGTTATTATAAAAAAAACAGCAAAATTTATGAAAAAAAGTAAACCTAAAATAAATCTAGAGTAGAGATATGACAAGAATAATGAAGATGATCAGATCTGGACAAACGAAATTGAATAAGCTTTTTCTCTCAGTTATCATTAATTCTGCCTCACGAGTCACGACTGCTGAAGCTATAAAATAAATTCCCAATTCCCAAAAATGGAAAATATCTTCTCCTCTGTAAGCAATAAAAAAACCAACCAACATGAAATCATCAAATTTCAGTGGAAGAAGAACAACGGAGGAATTAAGTGTTTGGCAGCGGTGAAAGAAAAGGGCGTTAAAAAATGAGAGTAAAGCAGAGTTAATGCTATTAAAAGATGAATAACGCCGCAACGCATTCAAATCTCTACGATGCTTAATCATTTACCACGTCAAAATCGTACGGATCCCCAATCCTCCATTTCCACTCACCATTAAGAAACAAGAGAAATTAAAAAGGCACCCACGTATAAGACTCCAGAGGTGGGAATCTATCAATCAAACACCAAACCGCACCGAATCTCTCGAGAATAAAGAGAGAGAACTCAAATGAAAAAAAAACATCATAAAACTAAAAAGAAGAAACTTTTTGTGGGAAAATGTGGATGAATTTCGGGGGGAAACTGGTCGGTAATATTAAAATTAAAAAAAAACAACAACAACAACAACAAAATATATTTTTTCTGAAAGATCTGATCTGATTTTCTCTCGGAATAAACAGAAGGATAGTAAGAATTGGAGAGAAAGGTAAAGCGACAAATGAAGTTTCCAGCGAGAGAGAGAAAGAGGCAGCTTAAGCTTAAAGCTCTGCCTTCTTTTACTTGCGAGCTGGCCTTGGCAATGGCAAACGTGGCATTTTCTTATTTTATTTATTTTTTAAGTGAAATAATAAGTGCTTTTCGTATCTGGGATTAATAAATGCGGCAAGTTTCAGTTTTAGTTAGTTAATGACTTATATTAGACTTATATTAGCATTGATAGTGATTATTTTTGTTATGTTACGTCGATTTGAAAATAATAATATAATTGATCTTTATGTATTTAGAGATAATATCTTTATTTTTTTCAATTATGTCAATATTTCACCTAATAAAAATGAGATATGTATATATTTACGTCAGATCATATCAGATTCAAGTTTAAATCTTAAAAGTTAAACCGGATTCGAATGGAATAACACTTCTCTAAATATGAATCAATAATGGGTATAAAATATTACACTCAATGGAATTCAAATAAATTAAAATGAAACGTAACATTGTTTTTAACCCCACTTATGAACTTAAAATATCAATTATACAAATGTATTTTTAAATGTACTATGGTAAAGTGTCAAATAAGGCTCACATGAGAAATTGGAACTTGTGAAAAAAAGTAATAAAAGTCAGAATATAATTACTAGCATTGGGTGTAGGACAAGGGTTGAATTCGAAAAATGATCACGTGCGGTATTTTTAATATACGGTTAAAAAATGAGTTATCAAATTTGTTATTATTTAAATAATAAAATCAATAAAAAAATTATCGGAAACATTATTATTTCTATCGATTTTGTTATTTTTTCTATTGATTTTGTTATTGTTCGACACTTTATCAAAAACATTAAAAAAATATTGATATTTTAAATAAAAAATAATAATATTTTAGATAATATTTTATTAATTTTATTATTTAAATAATAATAAAATCAATATATTATTTAACTTAATATCAAAATGCCGCATTGTACGTGTTCCCGTTGAACTTGAAATGAAAATATGAATGATGAAGATAAAAAGGCAAGAAGTCAAAGTTCGGCATTACAAATATTAAGAGGAAGCACTGCACAATCACCCACGGACAGAAACATGACAAAATTCTCAGTACCACCAACCCAACAACTATCAATTTTATTCAGACACTGCCGGTCACCCTCTCCTCACAACTTATGTGTTGTTAGACACATGATATGTTCTGGTTCAGTTCTAAAATTTTGAGGTATGATTCTAGTGAAAATTTTCTCAATGGTTGTAGTTTTGGATCTGATTTTACAGTGTCATACAGATTTGTTATCTAATATCTTATGAGCTTTAAATTATAAATATATACTTCAATTGGTAAAGTTATTGTGTATTTTATAATCTTTATTATAATTATTTGTGATATTACGAGTTTTTCTTTTTTGTCCATAAATTTTACATTTATGAGTTTTCATATAGTTAGTTTGTAGGAAACTTTTGTGATCAGGTTTATCTATCTACAGACAAAAAATATGTCTTAACTTTTAGAGTTTGAGTCCTGTATTTTATGAAAATATAATTAAATCTTACGAGACATAAATTAAATTAGAAAAGCAAAAAACATATACATTTATAATAAATTAGTTCTTTTATTAAATTACATATAATTTTATGTTAATTATTTTTCTATTTCAAATTCATAACATTTTGAATATCATGAACATTCTACCATCCTCTATATCATCATATAAGAGTCAAAACATTGGTTTAAAACATTTAAGGCTACGACCCAGTTTAGTTCGATCGCTGTCACGCCTTAGCTTTGCTGCTGCTGCTACTGCTACTGTTACTGCCACTCATTAAATGATGAAACTTTTTCTCTCCCATCATATATAGCCATGCATTCTCCATGTGTGTTGTTTAATTTGCTTATGATGTGTGACAGTGTGAGTGACATGGCCAAAGCAAAAGAGCTCATGCTTGACCATTCACAAAGTTAGGCTTTTATGCATTTTATCTCACGTCTATGCTTCATTTTCTATATCTTTAACTCGTCTATCCTCTCTCGTGTTAAGGAAAAAAATAGTTAAATGAATAAAATAAAAAAACAAGAATAAATAAAATATTAAACAAATAGTTATTATATTTTTAATAGTATGTGATGACTATAAGAAAAATATTTGTTTATAATTTTTCTTAAATTATGATAATATATACTTTATGTACAGACACAATTGTTCGAACCCGAATTCTATAAGGAGAATAATATTTTTTCTTATCACTGAAACTACTCAATTAATTCAAAATTTTATTTTCATTACATTAGGGTAGTTCTGCGGTGCGGCGCCTAAAAAACGGCTAATATACGGCGTGACCGGTTAAACAAGTGACCGGTTAAAATTTATACCGGTTATGTTATATTATTTAACCGGAAATATTATAAAGTACAATAACATACTAGGTAGCGCTTATATAATGTAATAGGTAGTGCTTATATTTACCTAATTTATAAGTAAACCGGTATATTTATACCGATAGTATTACAAATTTACCTATTACATTATATTATATTGAAAGTGTCCATACTTTTTATAAAAAGGATCGATACTTCTTTTAAAGTTATGTAATTTATGTTTCAATTTTTTGAATAGTGTTTCATGTTTTCCACCTACAATATTAATTTAATAATTTCATTTGCACAAAAAAATTATTTGATTATTTGATATTTTATAAAATATTATTTAGAATTTTTAATTTAATAATAATATATATCGTAACGTAAAAATAAATCATTAGACGCCTATAATTACTAAATTAAAATCTTAAAACTCACTCAAGATAACCTTAAATTAATGTTTTCAACAGTGAAAAAAGTATGGACACTTTTATAAAAAAGGATAGACACTTACAATATAACCACTACCTATTACATTATATAAACGATACCTATTACATTATATAAGCGCTACCTATTACATATTTTTACCTATTATATTGAAAGTGTCCATACTTTTTATAAAAGGATCGATACTTCTTTTAAAGTTATGTAATTTATGTTTCAATTTTTTTTAATAGTGTTTCATGTTTTCCACCTACAATATTAATTTAATAATTTCATTTGCACAAAAAATTATTTGATTTTTTTTTGATATTTATAAAATATTATTTAGAATTTTTAATTTAACAACATTAAATATATATCGTAACGTAAAAAATAAATCATTAGACGCCTATAATTACTAAATTAAAATCTTAAAACTCACTCAAAAGATAACCTTAAATTAATTTTTTCCACAGTGAAAAAAGTATGGACACTTTTATAAAAAGGATAGACACTTTTATAAAAAGGATAGACACTTTACAATATAACCACTACCTATTACATTATATAAACGATACCTATTACATTATATAAGCGCTACCTATTACATCATAATTTTACCTATTATATTGAAAGTGTCCATACCTTTATAAAAAGGATCGATACTTTTTTAAAGTTATGTAATTTATGTTTCAATTTTTTTTAATAGTGTTTCATGTTTTCCACCTACAATATTAATTTAAATTTCATTTGCACAAAAAATTATTTGATTATTTGATATTTTATAAAATATTATTTAGAATTTTTAATTTAACAACATTAACCAAAGATAATAATAAATATGTAATATATGTTTATTGTTTTAATTTTAATAATAATATATACAACATCAAAACATTCCAAGCTATAAATTACAAGCTAAGGACACTTGAAGAAGCAAGAGAACAACTATCCAAGCAATCAAAAACGAGAAAATCCCAACATGATAACAACTGAACATATCATATCAATGTTCAAAATCAAGTTGTAGATTTTGATTTCCTTTTGCTTGGCATCATATGAGATTGAATTTTGATTTCCTTTTGCTTGGCACCATATGAGCTTTGGATTTTGATGAGCATCGGAAGTATTTCAGACTTATGATTTGGGTGGTACTCAGAAGCATTTCAGACTTAGATTTTAGTTGCTATTTGTTTACCACAACTGAACATATCATATCAATGTTCAAAATCAAGTTGTAGATTTTGATTTCCTTTTGCTTGGCATCATATGAGATTTGAATTTTGATTTCCTTTTGCTTGGCACCATATGAGCTTTGGATTTTGATGAGCATCGGAAGTATTCAGACTTATGATTTGGGTGGTACTCAGAAGCATTTCAGACTTAGATTTTAGTTGCTATTTGTTTACCACCCAGATCATACGCCCGAAACGTTTCTGACGCTTTAAAGTTGACCAAAAAATACAATGGTCTGGATTTCCCTCGCGTTTAAACGTTAGAAAAAAACAATGGAAATTAGGAATAATCAATGTAACATGCATATTGGCTTGGGCTAATATTTATAGTGGAGCCGAAATATATATTGAAATTCAAACTCAAATTGAAATTAAATTCAAACTCCAATTACATATGAAATGAATTTGAAATGCAGTGTTAAATTGAACATGAAAATTGCAATTGATTCATACTGTTCAAGTAACATGCTTTATGAACCATCAAGCTAAAAGACAATATTGATTGAGTTCAAAGCTGAGTTGAGTTGATGGAGTTGTCACACTTGTCACATGTTGGAATAAAGTAATTTGATGTATAATTTTTTGCACAAAAAATTATTTGATTGTTTTGATATTTTATAAAATAATTTAGAATTTTTAATTTAATAATAATATATATCGTAACGTAAAAAATAAATCATTAGACGCCTATAATTACTAATTAATATCTTAAAACTCACTCAAAAGATAACCTTAAATTAATGTTTTCCACAGTGAAAAAAGTATGGACACTTTTATAAAAAGGATAGATACTTTACAATATATTATATAAGCGCTACCTATTACATTATAAACGATACCTATTACATTATATACTTGTAGTTTATTGTACATACCTAAATATGTACTGCGAATTTAATGTTGTACCCACCCCTTTAACTACCACTACCAATGCCACATCATAGTGAAAGCAGCACGACTGAAACATATTCAAAATGAACCTTGCTTACATCTCCATCAACTCCTGGAGCACTGAACTTGCACAACAAAATTTTGCCATGGATATACTGATGTAGACAATGTTAAGCCAACCGAGGAATGCCATGAAGTACATAATGTTGATGAATCTGACAGATTGGTTGGTCAGCTCTTCTGTTCACGTGATCAAGCTTGGCACTTTACAAGGGATTCGCACGGGAACATGGGTTTTAGTGCACGTAAGGGAACAACACGGCTTGACGTGGAAGGGGATGTGAAGACACAAGAATTTTGTTGTTCCAAAGAAGGGTTTCGAGTATCAAAGTCAATATTGTTGATCGCCAACGTGCTCATACCCAGTCACAAGAACAGGATGTAAGGCTAGAGTCGTAGTTACAGCAACAAATACAACGATCAGTGGGTTATAAGAAGTCTGATCAGAAACATAATCATGCATGTGCACATCTGCTATGACACCATTTATGCGTTCTAATAGAGCTGTAAGTAAGGTTGATATCGATGAGGCAACAACATTGAAAGAGGTCGGTGTTGGCACGTTCACAAGTATGAACTATTAACGCAGCAGGCAGGGGGCTATCATAATGTTGGATTTACACATAAAGACCTCTACAATGCACTTCAAAGAGGTAAAGCAAAGGAAATCGTCGATGGGGATGTGAATGCGCTTATTGCCTACTTGATTATAAGAAACATGATGATCCCGGGTTTTTTATGACATACTCGGTAGACGAATCGGGGCATTGTATAATCTTATTTGGTCAGATTCTACATCGATCGGATTACACATGCTCGGTGATGTAATTGCGTTCGACACACGTACAAAGATAATTTGTATGGTCGACCAATTATGCCTATTGTTGGTGTCAATCATCACCATAACACAATTGTGTTTGCCACTGCCATAATCGCTGACGAGACGTCTCAATCTTTCGAGTGGGTGCTACAGAATTTTTTAGAAGCCATGATGAATAAATCACCTATTTGTTGTAACCGATGGGGATAGGGCAATGCAGAGGGCTATCAAATCTGTTATCCTTATGCTAAGCACATATTATGTTCTTGGCACTTTCTCGCAATGCACAAGCTAACATTGGTGACCCAAAGTTTACAGCAGCATTCTCAAAATGCATGGCTTCCTGGTGGACAACCAAGGAATTTGATATTCAATGGCGTTCGATTGTTTCAGAATTCAACGTCCACAAGCATCCATGAGTGATGAGAATGGAAATACACGACTTATGGGCACAAGCATATCTAACGGTCATTCTTTGCCAATATCGCTCAACACAAAGGTGCGAGTCTATGAATGCTTCTAGCTATTGCACTGAAACACAAGAAGACTATTAGATGTTGTTCGTGCAATTGAAGATGGAATTAGTAGAATGCGTATGAACGAGTTGAAAGCGGATTACTTAAGTTCCCATACTAAGCCCTTCCAGATCACAAAACTGGTCGACCTTGAAAGCATGCCGCTGCGATTTTACCCGCGAATCTTTTCGTCTGTTCCAAGATGAACTTATACGGGAGACATTGTACCGGATTGAGGCAGAGATTAAGTCCTTATCAGATGAATGTCAACATTATATTTTGTCAAAGTACGCAGAAAAAAATAGGAAATTTGAAATTAGTTTGATTCTCGTACGAAAACTCTAATTTGCTCCTGCAAAAAATTCGAGACCGTTGGACTTCCGTGTCGCCATCAACTTCACATTTTGAAGCAATTGGACTACACATATTTGCCCGGGACTTTGATTCAAAGTAGGTGGACTAATGATGCGAAGGCTTCTGCACCCAGCTATGTTGATTTGAATGTGTCTCCAGAAGTGATGCAAATGGCAGGTTCGCTGCTCTACGTTCAACGTCAAGTAGTTATGCTACATTGCATCAAACAGACGAGTCTTTCAAAACCGCAAGAGATGAGATGAAAAAACTAATAATTAGAAAACTCGTTGGTTTGAATCATTCAGTCAACCAGAGCATTGTAGTAAACAATGTTTGTGACCCTCAACGAAAACAACGCAAGCGAAAAGAAGTGCCGAAGAACAAGGTCGAGAAGAAAATTAGGCGATGTGGGTACTGCAACGGTTGAGGGGCATAACAAACTAACATGTCCTCAAGTCAAGCTCAGTTTGAGTACAAGCACACAGCCTACATCAACTGATTTTTCGAAGACGAATGGAATGACAACGATCTCCATATATATATCGTAAGTTCAACTGACTCCTATTGTATGTACATATAAATATTTTGAATGAAGGAAGAAAAACCGCGTTACTTAAAATTACTGACACTTTTTTAAATGGTATCGCACATTTTAGGTTGTAGACATATTCGCGCATAAAACCGGATATTTATACCGGTTATATTACAAAATTATCTATTACATTATAATTATGGGTTCCGATGTGTAAAATGTCGACACTTTTTTAAAATCGTATCGACACATTTTTCTTCCAATATGGACATAAAGTAACCGACACAATATTAAAAAGTGTCGATATAGGTTTGTAGACCTATTCGCGCATAAAACCGGTATATTATACCGGTTATATTACAAAATTATCTATACATTTATAATATGGGTTCCGATGTGTAAATGTCGACACTTTTTTAAATCGTACGACATTTTTCTTCCAATATGGACAATAAAGTACCGACAATATTAAAAAGTGTCGATATAGGTTGTAGACCTATTCGTCATACAACCGGTATATTTATACTGTTATATTACAAAATTATCTATTACATTATAATTATGGTTCCGATGTGTAAATGTCGACACTTTTTTAAATCGTATCGACATTTTTCTTCCAATATGGACATAAAGTACCGACACAATATTAAAAAGTGTCGATATGGTTGTAGACCTATTCGCTCATACAACCGGTATATTTATACCTGTTATATTACAAATTATCTATTACATTATAATTATGGGTTCCGATGTGTAAATGTCGACACTTTTTTAAATCGTATCGACACATTTTTCTTCCAATATAGACATAAAGTACCGACACAATATAAAAAGTGTCGATATAGGTTGTAGACCTATTCGAGCATAAACCGGTATATTTATACCGGTTTATTGCAAATTACCTATTTATTATAATATGTTGAAAGTGTCCATACTTTTTATAAAAAGGATCGATACTTTTTTTAAAGATATGTAATTTATGTTTCAATATTTTTAAGTATGAAAAAATAAATCATTAGACGCTTATAATTACTAAATAATATCTTAAAACTCACTCAAAAGATAACCTTAAATTAATGTTTTCCACAGTGAAAAAGTATAGACACTTTTATAAAAGGATAATACTTTACAATATATTAAAAAAGTATAGACACTCATGTATATGTACACATAGAAGCAAATATGAATAATAATGAAATATACACCATATAATCACACCAAAATATAAATACACAAGAATGTTTAAATAAGTACCGACAAATAAATTAATCCGATGGAAAGGGTTGTTTCTAACGAAGTCCGGAACATAGAGGCCTTCAACAAATTTTCCAAATACTCTCGTATGTTTCCGCCTTTTTCTGAGGACATACATAATAATTTCAATTATCAAACAATGAGGTGCAATTTTACTAACAATAAATTAAATTGCATAAGCATGAATAAATTTGTGTCATACCTAGAGCTTTATCGTTCGAATGGGAAGCAGCGTCAAAGGTATGTGGACATTGTAATTGTATTCTATATAAACACATAAGTTGTTGGATCATCAATGTGAACACCTGTTCAACTGGAAAAACATTGCATAAATGCAACTTACGGATTATAAATCATTTTTTTCTGCTGAATCATCGACCAAAAGTTATTTAGCTCGTTAAAATCTGGACACGCGTTCCAAACATCATGAGATCTTTACAGTAGGTACAGAATCGTATGTTTTGCATTTTTTTGATCCTGTTCACAAACAGTCGAACATAAATATGTAGGAATCATAGACAACGAAAAGTCAGCAAAACTGTAATGACATTCATCTTACCCACACGAATAGAAAATGCTCGGAAAATACAGGTAGTTTCTCAAGTACACGGTCGACGTTATGCCTGAGATGTAATCAAGTTTGAATGTTAACATTCAAATGTGTATTAACGATTTTGACTACAGTAATTCAATTGCCTCAAACATGTTCTAACCTCATCTTTGAAGACCAAAGGGCAACAACAAAATTGTCGACACAAAATTGCATAAATTCAAATAATCCTCTTCTGAGGACAACATCTACAACATGAAGAAAATGAGATTAAAGTTCTACGCTTATATGTTAAATAATGGATACAAAAGATAGAATTAAAACATGCCGGCAGTCTTGGGATGTAGGGCAAGGACACCATGAGATCAAAAATTAAAAGTTTTCTTGAAGGCGGCGTTGCAGACACGATATACTTGTTTGGATCATCATCTTCATCATCATCATCGTCATCATCTTCATCGCCACTTCATCGTCATCATCATCGTCATCTTCATCGTCAGCTTCATCTTCTGCGACCGCTTGGTTGTCCACATCTGTTAAAAGAAAATAAAATAAGTTCAGAACGTGTAATGTTAAGAAACATAGATAATGAATTACCTAACTCGTTTGATGTCGTTGACGTAATTCGTTACGCAACATGGAGACTTCACGTTGCAATGATGAAATATCGGATCACATTCCACTCACAAGGGAATCAATATGCCCGAAAATTGACCATGTATTCCATCACGGTTAATTGTGACATCCTCTGCAACTGGAGCTTCTTCCATCATTGCGTCTCCACTTGGTTGCTCTTCTTCATGGCCAACGGGTCCATTTCCTCCCTCTCTTGATCTAATCCGACCTCCTTGACACGCTTCCAACCGAGTTTTTCAACAAAATCATATCCCGCTTTTTAATAAATACCATGTCAATCTTGCGGGTTAATCGAACAGGGCGTCATGCGAAAAATCAACTTCCTTCTTCTTCAACAGATGGGTTGACACATCCATATGGTAGTGTAGTTGAAATTGTTTGCTCCCTTTGTGACCATATATACAATTGTATTAATATGATTTGTGTTTGGAGCCGTTTTGGATTTACTTTGCTATCCACCAATAATCGCTGTCTCGAAGCGTTGAATGTTTTTCCCCCTAGGTCGGATATACCATGTGAGCATTTTGTGAAACACTCTCAACTCTACATCGAGGTGAATTGGGCTATTTCTAGTAACCCGTTTAATTGTAGACCAATCTACACCATTTTCATCTGAATCCCCCTGTATTCGCTACACCTAAACCCTCCGCAATAGTTTTCTGGAGATATATATATATCCTTCCCCATGACATGTGTATAATTCCTATTATATTAGTCTTATTAGGCTCGTGCTGTAAGGAAGCATTGTTTAGAACTCTAACTAGGTTGGGATAATATCTTGGTTCTACACCAAGGAATTCAAGCCAACCCCAGATAAATGTGGATTTAAAACTAAATCATATTTATCATCAAACAAGAAACCCAGGTCAATGACCGTTCGGGATGAATCTTCCTTACTTTAAAACTCTCTGCCATCTATGTTTCTCCATGTCGGATCTAAAGTTCAGAGTTTCGAAGGACCTGATTTCCTCAGAAGAATCGTTGTTACAGAAGGAGGTGGTTGAGAAGAACGGGTTGAGAAGAGCTTTGAGAAAGACCTCGCTTCTGACGCTGACGTTTTGGAGCCATTTTGGTTGGATGCTACCCCTATTACAATGGAACACAAACACATTCAGGATAAAAACTCCAATATAGAAATCAATCAAACCCATAAAATATCGATAAATTTACCTGAATATCTGGTCGTCACTTATGATAACGGTAGAAGAAGAGGAAGATCTGCCTGCTTGCCTTTATGTTTAGGGTTTCTCGATTAAGAGTACTATATATCGTAACGGTGGAAAACACTTGATATTTAAATCAGTATCGACACAAACTATATAGTGTCGACACATTATTTAGACATATTCTCACATAAAACCGGTATAATTGTACCGGTTAGATTGAAAAATTACATATTACATTATACTTTTGGGTTCGTGATTTTGGGATCGACACTTTTATATATATGGATCGACACTTGGTGCATCCTGTTTTCCATTTATATTTAAATTAGTATCGACACAAACTATATTAGTGTCGACACATTATTTAGACATATTCTCACATAAAACCGGTATAATGTACCGGTTAGATTGAAAAATTACATATTCTTATACTTTTGGGTTCGATGATTTTGGGATCGACACTTTTATATATGGATCGACACTTTATGGTGCACCCTGTTTTCCATTCATATATAAATTAGTATCGACACAAACTATATAGTGTCGACACATTATTTAGACATATTCTCACATAAACCGGTATAATTGTACCGGTTAGATTGAAAAATTACATATTACATTATACTTTTGGGTTCGATGATTTTGGGATCGACACTTTTTATATATGGATCGCACTTTATGGTGCACCCTGTTTTCCATTCATTCTGGAAATAAGTATCGACACAAACTATATTAGTGTCGACACATTATTTAGACATATTCTCACATAAAAACCGGTATAATTGTACCGGTTAGATTGAAAAATTACATATTACATTATACTTTTGGGTTCGATGATTTTGGGATCGACACTTTTTTATATATGGATCGACACTTTATGGGTGCACCCTGTTTTCCATTCATTCTGGAAATAATATCGACACAAACTATATAGTGTCGACATTATTTAGACATATTCTCACATAAAACCGGTATAATTGTACCGGTTAGATTGAAAATTACATATTACATTATACTTTTGGGTTCGATGATTTTGGGATCGACACTTTTTATATATGGATCGACCTTTATGGTGCACTGTTTTCCATTCATTCTGGAAAAAAATATCGACACAAACTAATTAGTGTCGACACATTATTTAGACATATCTCACATAAAACCGGTATAATTGTACCGGTAGATTGAAAAATTACATCCTTTTGGCCATATTGTAAATTTGCCTTTTACTTCCAAGTATCAACATGACCCTTAATGTGTATAGAAACATGTACAACATACTGTTAACTTTTCTCTCATTCATAATTATTCACATACGAAATATAAATCGTATACAAAATTAAAATCTTATACAAAATTAACCCTACATTTACATCATTGCATTCTTTTGTTATTCTTATGTAATATTGCAGCTTTTGTTATCTCATGTTCGTTCATTTTGATTGTGGCTTACGAGATCGTTAATACTCGCGATCGATCCCAGTCTCCAACAACCTATATTCAAATTGTCAGAACGTTAAGTATTGTCAACTACAACATTCAATATACGACTTTTAACAATTTTACCACAAACGATTTTTTCTATCCACTTACAAAATCACCAGTTGCCCCTGTAGAACCGATCGATTCCATCCACATCATCACATACATGCCGCAATCATATATGTTACAAAATTTGAAAACCACACATGTCAATTATGATGAATACTGCATAAATTAAGCTTTCTATTTGTGATAATATCTCATACCCATTCAATTGCTTATTCTTCTTATGCTCCACAAATTTGAAATTTTTCAAGGGATACTTTCCTAGAGATCCACAGGACTCAACCCAAATGCGTTTCTTATTATAAGAATCTAATATTTTAATCTGCATTAAAATAGAAGAAGTTATGCACCAAAAAAATTATGCATTATAATTTACATAATGTCTTTTCATACATACATACATACCAATCTCTTAGCATCTTTCACTCTCTGTTTAGCTGCTTCAGTTGTAAACATACTATCATATATTGTTACAACATGATCTACCATATCCAACACCAACAGATACCAATGTGAATTATGGTAGTTTATTGTGATCATGATCTGCAACAAATTTCACACCCAATTTGACAAAATTCAACATTCTATATCCGAAAACATCATTTGCAATTGGTATGTGTCTTACCTTCTCACAGTCGGTGAATTTCACATAGTTATCCATATGACACCCCAGAAGGTAGAAATACTCTCAACACTTTCTTTGTTGTTGGCTTCCAACGCCTGTTGCTGTAATTACGCAACAAACATTATTAATTTACCGTCTATAACACTACTTTCAATATTTATTAATTTAACTCACCACTAAGAGGTATGGAAGGTAGCCAATCCTCCGGAGTGACTTTGAGAATCGTAGCATATGGTCCAGGCGAGCAAATCGATAACCTAACAAAATTAATTACACAATCAGAACATATTCAATAAGTTTTAACATTTTCTACTTTCTACTTACCACACCGCCAACCCATTCCGTAGGCTTCAACGTTGCAACGTCGTATACAGTAGTGAATTGATTTCCCATTGATATTACAGAATATCTGTATGAATCATTAGGATTAATATGTTGTCATAAAATATTTAAATATCACTCACAAAACAATATATTCACTTACCCCGATTCTAACTCGCTATTCCATAATAATCACAAATTGCAGCTTCGATGTCATCAATTCCGCTTGGAATATCCGCTTTTTCAACCTACAATTTTGCATACAAATTTTTGTCACAACAACATATAAAAATCAAATTAAGTATTCTTTTATTAAACTTACCTTATGCTTCTTCTTCTGGGGTGCAGGACATTCCGAATCCAAAACTGCTGCTATAACACTCTCCGGTGTATAAATGACATCGACTTCCTTCCTCCTCATTTCTTCCATCTCTTCTTCCTCCTCCCTTTTTCTTCTTCATATTTTTTCAGTTCATCGTACTTTTTTTCTACATAGCTCTTCATCTCTTTTATTTCACCCTTCAATTGAGCTCCTTCATCCGAGTATTTATCAACCACCCCCTTCACCCCCGTAAGTTCACTCCTCAAATCCACAACCTCCTTCACCACTCCCTCAAATTTTTCTCCCGTCACCATCTTAATATCACCCCTTAACACCCAACTTCTTTCACCACTTCACCCCTCAACACCTCTACTTCTTTCACCACTCCATCTATTTTTCCTTCCACTACCCCCTTATGCCTCTCGAGTGTATCTTCGACTCTCTCGAGTTTCTCTACGACTTGATCAAGTTTCTCTTCGACTCTTGATTGTCTTTGCATGATTTCAAATTGGATTTTTTTGATATCGCCAATTCAGACATCAAAATGTCGAAGTTACTCTGTTTTGCTTCACCGTCGTCCCACTCACCGTCATCCCCCAATACAACCACCATCCTTTTTTCTCCTCTGCCTCCACTGCCTCCTCTACATCCTTGCCAATAACCTTCAAAATTAAATTACAATAGTAAGACATTGATTATATTCTAATATTATTTAATTACATTTATTACCATTTCTTGCTTCTTCCCTCTATCCAACTTCAACTTCACCATCACTCTAACCACCTCTTCCTTCCCCCATGCACGGATGCGTGCCACTCCGGTTCTTTCATAAGCCGGCACTGCCTCACAGTCCGACCAAAAATCGAACAGTGCAACCTGCATTTATAATAAAATTTATATTTTTATAAAAACACAAAAAAGTGATTATCAGGTATCTCTGGCTGCCCTTTTTAAAGGTGATTGATTCAATCAATCTCGAATGGATATATTCAGCCCAATTGAATTCACCCTTCAAGCCTTCATCGCAAATGAGCTTCATATATTCCTTGTTCGTTGACGTATCACCCGTTGGACAAAGAAATATCCCGACAAGGTACAATAGAACTCGGGCCTTCAGCTCATCCCCCCAGTAAGATCCACTTTTGATATCCTCTTCAACTTCAGCATATGTCACCTTATGATTCAAACCATATTTGGAGGCAAGTGCTTTCCAGTTCTTACTCCTACAGACTTCTATAACACTTTGCCTTGTTTTGTACCCCCAATACGGCTGCAGCAGTCGATACCCCCAGAGGGAATGAATAATCACCATACTTAGCCATACATTGACTGACGTCAAATTGTGCCATCAAGGATCGACACAATTCCCTCGAATAGGTCGATCCCTTACTCCGATCAACGATCCAAACCTATTTCTCCAGCACATTCAACTGACCCTTCTCCTTAAGGTGTTTAATTAATAAAATTCACCCTTTAATGCTGCATCTTGTCGACACTTCCTACATTTTTAACAATATATAATGTTATAGTTCTTATATATTTGTATCAACGTATTTACAAGTTTAATGAATACCTTATTTTCATGTGCTTTCCTCGTTCTTTGTATTCTTTACTATCATTCCTTGACTGTGTGATGTAAGGTTCCTTTTCAGCATCACTCATTGAATTCCATTTGGACCTCACATCTTTTTTCACCTAATATTAAACATAACGTTTCTTAATCAATACATTAACACTAAATACTAATACTACTCAATGTCAATTTCATTTTACATACGAACCGCTCTGTGTGCCATCTTCCTTCATCCTTTTGCATTCGGCCATACTGTTAACATTTAAAATTTGTAATCAATTTAAAGTTTATCGATACTTTAATCCAATTACCATTTCAACATAATAACAAAAGACATTGATACTTACTAGAAGTACATATATCCACCCTTTGGTTGCTTTCGAGTCTCGGCCTCAATTTCAAAGTCATCTGCTCCACCAACAATTTTCCAACCCATTGACTCCATTTTTCCTTCATATATCAGTTTACGCAAATCAAATTATTTTGTTACATACACTTTTCAATATACAAATATAGATAACTACTCTTGTGGTAAAACGGTTTTCTTCAAAAGAATTTGAATGGCCACACCAAAATGTGTTGGCACATTTATACAACCTATAATATTTAATAAAAGTATCGACATTTATATTTTCCTTGAATATCTATTTCTACCTGCAATCGGTCCCAAATGCTTCCTTACTCCAAAACCCCAAACAACACATAAAAAACCCTATCGCGATTACTGTAATAATTAAAAATTAGGGTTCGACAACATACTTTTCGATTCGACTGCAGCAACAAACAAACAAACTTCGCTTTAGAAACGCTTCTGAAATGCAGCAACAATTACTCTTCGATTTCAAAAACTCGTCCGTTCTATCTTTTTTCAGAGGATATTTAGCTATGGCCTTTATATTTCATCGGATATGTTATTATATTTAATCGATACAAATACAAAAGTGTCGATACTTTTATGTCAGGTGTCGATACTTTCGAAAGGATAATTACCTATTTCTTTGAAAGTGTTGAATTTATTACACGTACTTACGAAAGTATCGACACTTTCAATATATCCGGTATCATTTTACCGGTTTTATCATTTGATACCGGTTTTATCATATTTTTACCTGTTATATCGTTGTGGATCGATATTTTTTTAAAGTATCGACACATTATAGGCGCTATAACTGCTTCTCTTTTAAATTCACAAAGTGTCGATCCTTATATAACGTATCGACACTTTTAAATTTACTTGTTTTATCATTTTGTTACCGGTTTTATCATATTTTACCTGGTATATCGTTTTGGATCGATATATTTTTAAAAGTATCGACACTTTTTAGGATTTATAACTGCTTTTAAAGTTATGTAATTTATGTTTCAATTATTAATAGTGTTTCATGTTTTCCACCTACAATATTAATTTAATAATTTAATTTACACAAAATTTTATTTGATTGTTTTGATATTTATAAAATATTATTTAGAATTTAAATTTAACAATATTAACCAAATATAATAATAAATATGTTTTCAACAGTGAAATAAGTATGGACACTTTTATAAAATGATATATACTTTTTTGAAAGTTATGTAATTTATGTTTCAATTTTTTTTAATAGTGTTTCATGTTTTCCACCTACAATATTAATTTAATAATTCATTTACACAAAAAATTATTTGATTGTTTGATATTTTATAAAATATATTTAGATTTTAAATTTAACAATATTAACTAAAGATAATAATAAATATTTTCACAGTGAAATAAGTATGGACACTTTTATAAAAAGGATAGATAATTTACAATATAACAGGTAAAATATGACAAAACCAGATTCATTATGACAAAACCGGTAAAATTTACTTGATATGTTAAAAGTATGGACACTTTTATAAAAAGGATAGATACTTACCGATAACCAAGTTTACCGGTTACCAAATTTTTAATAGTTTTTCATATTTCTACCTAAAACATTATTAGTTGTCAACATAATAGGTACCGCTAAACCGAATTAATTAAATACATTTTAATGTATCCGGTAATGCTGTATATTAGCCGTATATTAACCTGCATTTCCTGAGACATTCCCATTACATTAGCCAAAGCCTAAATTCAAGAATAGACTAAGAGGGGATGGGCAGAAGTGACCGTTCCCTCTAAAATTTTTATACATTTTTAGATTTTTTTATCTTTTTAATTAAAAATACATTTGTACCATTCTAAAATTATATAAATTAATTTTCTAAACTTTATAAATCATAACATAAAATTTTATGTTCGGACTCTATTAAAGCGACTAGCATCCAATACCGAAGTTAAAGAGGGGAACGTTTGGTCAATTATTTTTGGACCGCTTCTATATATTCTTATTGCATCCACACAAAGTTGTTTGTAAAATTAACCAAGGAAATTTAAATATAAAAAAATAAGGTAATATTTTGCATTATTTGACTGTCGGTCGGCACATGCCACTTGATTAATGCAATTATTTATACTAGTATAGATCAACCAAACAGTAAAATAAAATAACGGAAATTAATATATTATCCATACTGTTATTAAAAAGGTAATTTTAAAGAGTGGATTATACACTAATCTCCGCGCATGCATGGACCTAGCTATGCGCATAATGACACAATTAAATTACAACAACAACAACAAAATTTTATTTTCATATGTAATGAGGTAAGGGGAGGTAGGGTAGTAGGTTGCCTCCAACGCCAGGTAGAGAGCAACTTTCGTAAAAGATCTCCAGCAGTCAGAAAATTAAAAATAAATATAAAATACAATACATGAATAAATAAATAAATAAATACATAGTTGAACAGTCTTCATAAGCAGTCTTCATATGCATATCTATAATGAGAAGTAATCTCTGCAAATAGATCCATGTGTAAAAATCTCTACATATAGACAGAAACGTAAGTCCGACTAGATTTAAATAAAAAAGAAACATGAAGAGAAGGATATACAGTAGTCAGTGATAGCAAGTTACGAGAAGGAATAAAGTCAATTGGGTTAAAACCTAAACTTAGGTAACACTACTCCGCTACCTCAGTTCTAAGCCTTCATAAATTCCAATGACAGAAACCGTATAAAAAGTAGAAGTCATGGAAATTACTACAAAGACATTAAAAAGAAGACAGGGATGCTACACCCTATGGTTGTGATCCAAACTACTCGGCTACCCTAGTCTTAAGTCTCCATACTTTCCTGTCAGAGGTCATGTCCTCGGTAAGGGCTAAATCCTTCAAATCAGATCTTAAGCAATCTACTCACTTCTTCCTTGGTCGTCCTCTCCTTCTGGCACCGTCGACTGTAATCAACTCTACCCTCCTGACCGCATCCGATGGTTGTTGCCTAAGGACATGGCCAAATCACCTTAGTCTCCCCCTCTCTCAATTTTTTTGATACAGGCACCACCCCCAAGAATTTTCTAATTGCAGTGTTTGGTGTCATGTCCCATAGAGTTTTACGTATTTATACAATTTTTATTTTTAATATTTTAATATATGAGAGGGACAATCGATAAAAGAATATAAGAAACAATCTCACACTCACTATAACTTAATTATTACCCTTAATTTTAAATAAATCATACGAAAATTAAATTATTAAATCGAAGTATATAATTCAACATCAGAACATATTATCCGTTTCAATAAAATATAAAATGAAAGAGTCAAATTTACTTGATTAAAAACATTTCTTATAAATGAGCGTTTTAAGCGGATTTGATACGCTGATTACATTAATGATGAGTAGAGGTATACAAATAAAATAAACGATAAATATGTCAAGTTTTATATATAATTTGATAATATTAAGTAAGTGGAAGGTGATAACAAATAGGATGTTGACAGAAGAGGGAATTTGGTGGAGCAGGAGAGGCTCAGTGGACAGGAAAGCAGATTAGTAGTGTCACTGTCAATGGCCCAAGGCTCAGTGGAAACCTCCAAATGGCAAAGACCAAGAGAATTCTGCGGTTAATGCGAGTCCCTCTCACCCCATTCCCCTCTTTCTTCAAATCTCTTCTGTTGCTATTATATACAATAATAACACAAAATATTATTAAAATTTGATATTTGATTTGTTGTTAATTAATATAGATAAAATATTATTACAAATAATTAGTAAAATTAAAGAAATTACAAGTTCAATAATATATGATGTAGTGTACCCTTAAACGAATGGCTTATTGAATGTGATTTGTTTAAAGATCTGATGTATATAGAGAATAATACTATTTTATTTGAATTCTAATTTATGCTAATTAATACGAAGAATAAAGCATTCAAAATTCAAAATATTTATAGTCTCCGTGGTATATTGCCGACACAAGGACAAAGAGTAGACCTAATCCAAGTGAAAAGGCACATTACATAGCATGATATAGGACAACACAACACACAGGCCTACAACAACGACACGTCGAGAAAGTTCTTTCTGCTGATTTTTGTTTGTGTTTTTAGAAATAAGCAGTAAAATCGATTCCCCAAAGCTTCTTCACATGCACGTGGTGGTCACCAATTTGGATTTTAAAGTTCACATCTGGGGAGTAGCTGACAAAATTAGATGGAAAGCCTAAAATGGGCCATTGCCATGACCGGCGGAGAAAGGGAGACAAACGAAATGGTGGGAAGCGAACATACAAACAATACGTGAAGCATCATTTGTTTGGTGGACTGATTTGGATCACTGTTAAGAAGAGAATGTATTTATGAAGATGGTTGCTATTTTAACCAGGATTATTTCGATGTTCATAGTTAAATATAAAACGACTTTTTATTTTTTTTTCAATTTTCGAATTTATTTAACATAATTAATCTCATAATCATTCATATGTACTCAGAATGGGCGACTCGATGACAGTATATATAGAAATTCCGATCAACATTAGGGGTAACAAAACCCATATAAATAGAAAAATTCATACTGATCTTAACGTTTTGAATGGTGGCACTTTGATAATGCATGCAGTCTTCAGGTGTTGGATATCAGACAGTAATGACAGCTCCGATTGACGGGGATTTGCCTCCTATCAACCACCAGCTTTGAAGCTCTCCGACAATACCTTATAGAACTGTTTTTGCTGTTCCAAGATCAAGATGATATAAACAGGTTAATTAACCAGTCACTGCTTTCAAAGAACCATTTCATCTGGAGAGTAAATTATTAGATACCTTATCAGAGACGGATGGTGAGATTTTACTCGGTGCGCGTTCAAAATGCAATGGCTTGATTGTCCATGAAGCCTCAGATATCCCTGTTGAAGTGAGTTTCTCTTCCAGTTCAGCCATGGCAGCTTCATTCATCTGAATATTTTCAAGCCCAATGAGGTTAAATTTTTCACAACTTTGTTTCTGGATATGGTTTAATTACTTAAACATCAATCAGGTTTAGTTTCAGGAAAAAATCAGTCCTTACATAGTGCATACTTTCTAGTTCCTAGAAATTAGGAACTAGAAAGTACAAAGTCATGATCTTTAAGGTTCTATTTTGCCCATCTTATGCGTTGGTGTACAAGAGTGTTACTAAAAAATAAATATCAAGATAAATTAAAATTTAGGATAAATTATAAATTTCATCACTCAACATTATTCTCATCTTTATTTTGATCATTAAACTTTAAATATTTTCCATTATAAAAGTAATGGTGACATAACTACCGCACGTATTGATGTGGATTGTTTCTATTAACGTAGAATCTATGTGTCATCCATATCATTTTTTTCTTTTTTTTTTCCTATTTTATTTCTTCTTCCAAATATGAAAATTTAATAGTTTCATCCCTATATCACGCATGTGCTACAATTATGTTCATTTTCTTCTTCAACCACTCAAGATGTCGACAAACTAGTTTCATTGGCTCTTACCACCCTATTAGTTTAGATTTTATCCAAATCATTTTAAAACTTATAAAACTCAACCTTAAACATAAAACTCGTGAAATCTCAATCCATATTTATCTATGATATCTATCATTAAATCAACGAAAAATCAAGATATACAATTGATTTCCTCTTTCTCTACCTCTCCATCATTAAGGTTTGAAAGAAGATTTTCATCACATAAAAACTAAAAAAAATTCATAATTATAACTTTTTTTTAAAAAAAGAAAAAATTTGATGACCATTTCATTTTTAAAAAATATCCTATTATAACGCCACTAAGTATTTAGTGATAGAATAATCAAAATAAGAACAAATAGATATTTTAGTGAACAAACTGAATTTTTTTAAAACTTTAATGACTAAAATAGGAATAAAAAAGTTAAGTGATGGAATTTATAATTTATCCTAAAGTTTAATAAATTTTTAAGTTTTGCATAGACAAAATATTTATTGTTATGGATATTCTTTTATAGAATAATCTATAATATTGAAAACAATGGAAGAAGAACAAAAGAGGTTTATTTTTTTTAAGTCCTACTCTTATGTCTCCTGATAATGATCATAAATATTTTAAAAAATATATTTTTATTTATTTTTCATTTATGTTTTACGGATTACATTAGGTGGTTCATCTTATTCTTCCTAGTAATGTTTGGAAGGTTAAAACCTAGATAAGTGGAATGCCTAACTGCTGTTGGTATATATCCATACGTTTTATTCATAACTAGAAAAGCGTTGAAAGCAGCGTTACAACACACAATAACATTACCTGCCCAACTCTTCATCTAAACCCCATTGCAGCGTGAAAACGACTCAATCCTGTGAAAGCAGGTGATGTGTGCTGAAATCGGGGCTGAGTCTGGGAGAAAAAGTTCTCGCTCTTGATTTGCATGAAACGTCAAAATAAAGCTCTTGATTTGCATGAAACGTCAAAATAAATGGAGCCATGGGGTTGAAGTAAATGAGCATTGAGCACCCACGGTTTTGAGTGACCGAGTCACCTCGGACACAATAAAACTCAAGTACTCAATGACACGGGAGAGAACTTATTATTCCAAAAAGGCTTCATATGCTGGAAAGGAAAACACTATAAAAGGAATCAAGAGAGACAGATAGAGATTAACGGTTGAGGCTAGGCCATTGGAGGTGACTGAGGGGTAGGGTCCCAATGCTCGGACTCGTGTGAAGCAGAAAAGAAAGGCTTTTTCCCGAGTGGGAATATCTGCCCCCGGATTCAAAATACATGAGCTTATTAACCATAGAAACAAGTGATAGACATTGAACACCAACGACTATTTTCATTGCAAACAATCCCCCCAGTAAGATGTTAGAAAGAATCAGAGTTACATCACTATCAAAATTTAGAGAATCCATTTGTTTCCTACATTATACACAAGTCTCTTCCCATTCCTCATCTTGGCTGATGTTTTGGCATCATAAGTATAAAACAACATAATGAGCGAACACCTCCTGTGTTTTTCAATAATTTTAACTGCATAACCAGCTGGGGGAAATGGAGTATCTGCGTTTGAAAATATTTACAGCACCACCGTGGGATTAAACTTCTTTAGGAAACCACCGCTTAATTCGACCACCTTGTTCACGTTTGCGGCTGCTTTTTTTGATCTGTAGAATTTAATGAATTACGTCGCAACCATTACTAAAACAACAACAAAACCAGAAAGAGAAACCAAAAGAAAGATAGGGAGCACGGAAATAGAAATTGGAAAAACTTACCAGTTGAAGTGGGGTCTTCGTGTACGAAGAAACTAGCAGCTACTATCAGATAGCAAAGAATGAGCATTAGCCCTTTGAAGTAGTTTGATGTTCCCTCCTACAGAGAAAAGAAACAGAAAAGTAAATTCATTTGCTTTCCACTGCCTTCTGGCCTAAATTAGTCTTCCAAGTTGCATTTTCTTTGAACTATTAGGTATGGTCCAACAAGGACATGAGTTTGAAGATTGCTTCCATTCCTGATGATAAAGATAACCATTGGCCATTATTACTTTCCAAAGTTATTGATATACACCGACCTGCAGAAAGAAGGCTACAACAATAACAGTTATGAACAGAGTTGCTGTCTCGAAAAGCTGGAAGTTTAAATCCATTTCCTGTCCCATAATCCACCCAATAACCACACAAAAAGGAATCTGCATATGCAACAAGGATATGGATTAGTGCACTAAGGCAAAACAAACTACATACTAGCCATAAATAAATATGTACGTATCTACAACACATAACTTGGTTCAGTTCAACTTCAGGATCTAAAGTTGGTCATAATTCCATGACCTAAACGCTGTTTATGCACTATCATCAGTTGTCGATGTATAAAGAGTGGAGGTTGCTAAATAATTGAAGAAAATGAGTAACCCCTAAGAGAACAGATATAAAGACAAAATATATGTGCTTCACTATTTGCTGCCAAGGAAACAAAACAAAACCAAAAAGTAAACCCGAAAAACTCCTGACATTAGATGGCATTATATAAAACAAAATGTAATGTTAATACACGATGAGCACAACCAATTTACGGGACCTACCCCAAACATAGAAATTTGAGTCGATGATCCTATTGCCACTCCCAATGATATATCCTGAAAAGAAGTTTATGAATTAGTGATACATACAAATTTTTTGAAATGAAAGTTAAGAGAATCACTTACAAGCTTGTCTTTCATGGAAAACATGATAGCACTTGCGTGCTCTGCGGCATTCCCAATGATGGGGAGCAAGATAACACTGATAAATGCAATTGATAAATCCCATGCTTCAGATGCCCCCTGGTAAACAGCAATCAGAAGGGAGAAAGGTAAAGTGAAATTAATCAGCCTGTAGCCCCCTTATGGATATAACTTTAGAAAAGAAAGCATTAAAGAGAAAACAAAATGGTGCAAATCCTAATGCCTGCTGAGTGCTAACTAATTACATCTACTGCAAGTGAGAGCAGATATGGACCTCTTAACTATCTTACATGCTGTTTATGTCATGGATTCATGTCCAGATTGGTTTGAATAAATCCGTAGAGCAAGCTTCAATCTAGGGGACATCCATCACATGTTCCACCCCGCCCTAACAGCCACTGCCCATTTTCTCTTAAACACGAGACAGTGGACGTGTATTATAAATGGTAACGGATACAGAGTTTAACAAGTTAATTCGTTCGAGCAACCTCCGATGCCAAATATTTGACATACTCATATCATTAACCAATGAGAAAAAAGATTAACAATCAATTGTTACCTGTATTGTATCCACCAAATAGTCTGATAGGATAGAGATCCAAGCAGTCAAGATTGTAAGCCAAATCATTGATTCCCATTTGGAGATCTCCGGAGCTTCATCCTCGTCATTATCTGAGTTATCCCCATGGGGACTTCCTTCCTAATATCACATCATTTTTCACAACTAGTGTTCTTTAAAAAATACTTTTGGGGCAAAATAACTAACAAAATACTTTTCATATTCAAACGATACTAATAACATTGATAACCAACCTCATTAATAGGGGAATAGTGATCATTTTGACTTCTTAACTGGAAAAACAGATAGGCAGCATAGGCTACAAGCATTATACAACTGCTATATCTTGAAAGAGACAACTCTGACTTCCCAACTCGCCGTTCAGTGTGTGTGTAGTGGAGGACAGCTGGGAATAGTAAACCCATGACTGCCATCAGCAGCAGTCCCGAATTGACAACAGCTGTAGCCTGAATGAAATATTAGGTTAGTTTAGAGCGATTAAAAAGAAAAATAGCAAAAAGTCGGGCAACATAATGGTGTCTCCTTACCTTGTTAAAAACTTGTTCCTTTCTGTGATATACAAGCCCACCGCAGAAGAACGCACACCCAAGAACAAGAAGCATGTTTGACAAAATTGAACCCAACAATGACAGCTGAACAACACGTATCATTCCACTTTTCAGAGCATATATCGAAATAATCAGTTCTGTTGCATTTCCAAATGTAGCGTTTAGAAGACCACCAACTGCAATTGATTTCAACATATCAAAGACCGTTACTAACACAAAATTTATAGATAAAAATATTAACAGAGAATATAAAATAAAAAATACAAAAGCTAGTTGTTTAATCTAGACAAGGACAAAAATCCATAACAATTAAGAGTAATAAGTACCTGTAGGTCCAGTGAAAAAAGCCAACTGCCTAAATTCAATCAAAGAAAAAGCAACATTAAGTGAAATAAAACAACTGATCGCAACAAAAGAACAAACTCAATGAAAGAAAATGAATTCTTACTCAGTCGCATAACCCAAACGCTCTGCCAAAGGTGTTATACCCAGTAAGCTAAGAAAGAAGACCCAGCCCTGCAATCCACCTCGCAATTAAACAACTCATGTAAGAAAGAAAAGCAAGCAAGGAAAGAGTATCAAATAAAAAACTCACATTACTGGCAGTCAGCTTGTGAACCAGGATTGCTAGAGGCCCAAAAGGCATGAGCAGGTTGAGTTTATTAGAGAAAACTACGGTCTTTATGCTCCGATAGATTCTGTTTCTCGTCATTTTATTACCAACAATAGGGAAACCATCAGAAAGTGGTAATTTTTTATCTGAAAATGGTATTTGTCGATTAGAATCAGAAGCTTGTGTTTTTCGAGCATCCGTTCCAGGGGAGTGGAGGCACTCATCATCGAGATCATCCATTGACCTATCTTCTACTGATCCCATCTGCTACAGTAATCATTAAAACAAAATGCAGGGTAGAAATACTCAAAATAAGAACTAAAAACTTAAAATACATATTCCCCAACCACAAAAAAGGGTAAAAAAAAGGAAGCCAAAACAATAAAAATAAAAGAATAGCATACTTCAACATGGGATTGAACTCCAACTTGCTGCTTGTAATCCATCTTCAAGTATCAAAAGGGCAATAAGTTCTCCATAGTCATTAACATAAAAAAGCATTACAGTATCATGTGCTTGGTTTTTAATTCCTCAATGTATAAATAACCACAGCACAATTGAAATTTGTTAAAAAAAGCATAATACTAGCAGTTAAGCTAATTAAGATCTCATCTTGATTCTCCTACCATACTTGTTCATCAATTCATACTATAACAAAATCAAACTTAAGATTTAGATTTCCAAGACTTCTATGCATCAAATCCATGAAAGCACAAACAGATTCAAATTCCAAACAATCAACAGCACACAACAGATTCAAATATTAACATCAGCGGATGCTTAACAGACTAAACTTGCCAAAACGTCAACGGATCTGAGAAACAACTAACCTTTATTGCAAATCTTCAGAAATCTCCAAATGGATATGAATCGAAAAAACCCCAAAAGTATTATAATAATAAAAGAAACAAAAACACTATTCCTCACCCAAAAAGAAGAAAAAAAGAAGATTTTTTTCCTCTTTTGGTAGAGAGAGAACCCTCAATGACGAGAGCGTACGAATGCGACTGGATTCTAATTAGGTATTTACGGGGTTTATATGTAGTGTAGATAAATCCTGATTCTCCGTTTTCTTCGTGTCATGTTTGTGTCTTTTTAACGTTTTCCTCCCTTAAACGGAAGGTTGAAAAACCCAAAGAAATAAACTTGAAAGTTCAATAATGTTAGCTTTATTTGAGCTAAATAAACTGAACTACTGTTACCCTAGCCCGAGCAAGAAACTATGTGAATCCATGTGCTCTTCCAGATCCCAACTTTTTTTTTTTAATTTTTAATTTTTAATTTTAAAAATCAGGCAATATGTTGTTTTCATTTGTTTAATTAATTTGTTAGTTTTTATCTCATTTTTTTAAATATAAATTTAAAGTTTTTGTTGGATTCGATATTTAGTCTGACTTTTTATTTGATTATAATTATTTATTGATTATCGTTATTTTTTATTTATAATCTATGGATGTATAAATTATAATGAATATTATCTAACATACACATTATATAAAATTCAGTTTATACAATTTTATTTATTTAAATTTCAAATTCTTAATTCTTGGATCTTAAGACTTAAAATATTAATTTTAATTAGAACCTTTAAATTCTAAAATAAATGGATTTGCGTAAAATTACACAATTGAGTACAACTAAAATTATGACTGCATCAGATAACTTCTATAATTTTTTGAATAATTTAATGTAATATTTATACTATATAGTATGCAGCCCGTAGAAATACAGATGGAAAAGCAGCATGTGGAGGAGTAATCAGAGATTTGAATGGAAAATAGAGGATCGACTTTAAAAAATTCATAGGAATATGTTCTACAATAGAAGCAGAATTATGGGGAGTATATACAGGGCTAAGATGTGCATGGAAACAAAGAATCCAACAACTCATAGTTGAAGTAGATAGCCTCGAAGCAATACAGACACTGAAGAATAGCATAAACAAAGAAGGAAATATTACCATAATACCGTACATAAGGGAACCGATAAATCGGGATTGGAACGTCAAATTGCAACAAGTCCGAAGAGAAAGGAATAAAATTACTGATAAACTAGCAAGAAGCATCAATTTCGAAGATAGCCAAACCAGAATCTTACAGGAGCCTCATGCTCATATAAGTCAACTCGTAAATTATCCATGATCAATGTCTTGTGTTATTGGGACAGGTGGTGTAGCAGACAATAAATATAAAAAGCCATTCATTCAGTCCTATATGTAAAAGGGAATTACGAGGTTTGTTTACATTACAAAATTTTACCAAATTATTTCCATTTTCAAACAGACAGAGAACCTTAAAACAAACACATCAGAATTCAGACCATGATCTTTTTGTTTTCATTGACTGAACAGTGTTTCAGATGGTTGATATATCTTCCAGTTTTGCTGCAAATTCTTCACAGGAACCGAATCCTAAATTACCTCTTATTTCTCTATACATCCATGCTAGAGTCGAGACACCGGCCAAAGCAGCGGTTGCGGCGATGGCGAAACCGACCAAGGCGACCATGAGAACCAACCCAACAAAGAGTAGCAGAGGGCTGAAAAGTATCAGCAGAGGCAAGCTTATAAACAGCAGTGTCGATGCTGCCAAGAAGCTGAGCCCCATCATTACCAGCAGCGGTGCAGCCAGTGCCACGCCAACCAGTGCTGCCAACATCATTGATCTGCCAGTTTGCTGTTGTTGAACCACCCTTTCTCCCATTTGATCTACACTTTTGTGTTCTATTTTTCCACCTTGAAAAACCGTCCGATTCTTTGATTTTATAACCGACGAGGTTAAAAAGACGTGATGTTTAGGTGTTTCTTGGAACCTATGTGTGGGGCTTTGGCTCTTCCATGTGGCAGCTATTAGCTCATTCGAACGATACGTGGCATGACTCATGAGACACAGAGACAACAATGCACACGATTTTCAGTTGACTTTATTCATTACAGATCGGCTGCATTAACTCCGACCAAAGATCAAATAGCCGGATGGACGTCCAGCTTTTTTGTCCACCGCCATAAACCACAAATGGAGATCAAAGTGTTAGTTGCAAAGATACGATGATCAAGCTGCAAGAAGAAATACATGTACAATTTGTTAATGAGATAGTTCATGAACATGTCATCAGGAAATATAGAAGACAAATTACCTGCACTGTGGATGTATTATCAAAAGAAGTTTCGGCTTATCGGTTTCAACTCGAGTATATTATCAAGAACCCACACATCTCCCATCTTTGGAAAAGTATAGTAAGCTCGGCGGCGTTATTTACTTAAAAAAACCCAAAAAAATAATTTTTTTAACAGTACCCAAACTAGATTTGTTAAAAAAATAATCTCAAACTGCATACGCAAGACTACTTCCTGTTCTAAGAAAAGCGAGAAAAAGTCTCGTATTATACAAGAGCGAGGTTCATCCAACGTGGATACACTTTTTAGAGAAAGCAATTTAATATTTTAATTAATGACCTCGTTACACAAAACATAAGGTTTCGAAGATATTGAAACATCCCGAGAAATTTATTTCGTGTGGTATTTAACATACATCGCATTAAACAAAATGCGAGGTATGTAGTTTTTTAACACAAATCGCAAGTGTTTATAGGCATGATTGAAGTATATTTTCGGGCAATTAATCTCAATATTTTCGTAATTTATAAGACTAGAGGCCTAGTATCAGAATTTATCTTTCAGTTGAGGTCAATATCGAGACATACGAGATATTGTAAGCGAGTTAAAAATTGCGTTTAAAATGGTTCCAAAGTTTATTTTGTGTATGAAGAAAATGTTAAAATAGTTTGATAGGCATGTTTGAGGGGTTTTTTTTGGGTAGTTAATCTAAAAAAAATTAGTAATTTATAAGATTAGAGGCCTAGTATTGTAACTTATCTTAATATCGACACATACAAGACATTGTAAGCGGAGCAAAAATCGTGTTCAAAATGGTTCCAAAGCTTAGTTTTGTACATGAAGAAGAAGCGAACATGGCTTGATAGACATGGTCGGAGAGTATTTTCGAGAAGTTAATCTGAAATTTTTCGTCATTTATAAGATTAAAGGCGTAATATTGATACTTAAGTTTCAATTGAGACTAGTATTAGCACATACGAGACATTCTAAGCTGTGTAAAAATCATGTTCAAAATGTTTCAAAAGAAAAAAAAATTGTAAACTAATGAATTTTATTTTGTTTGCATTATGCCTTTTTTTAATTTATTACAAAAGTAGTACATAATTTCGACTCTCAAGTTCTTTCTCTATGTTCAACTAAATCCTTGTCACAGTAATTCCTAGTCACATAATTAAAATAACATAAAATAATATAATACCAAAAAGGCATAATGCAAACAAATACCCTTAGGGGGTGTTTGGTTCAAGGATTGTGGGATTCTCATGGGATGAGAATCCCACATTCTCATGTTTGGTTGGCCGGGAGTCTCATTCCCGGTAATGTTTTATTACCAATAGTAGATTTTTTGTGGGAATCCCACATTCTCATGTTTGGTTGGCCTGGAGTCTCATTCCCGGTAATGTTTTATTACAAATAGTAGATTTTTGGGGGTATATTACCAGGAATGTCATTATCTCCCTTCCCTTAGGTATTTGGACTAAAATGCCCTTAAATTTTTATTTTTTTTCAAAAATATCTTTCTTTTGTCATTGAATAATAAAAATTCTACGAAGGTTAAATTATAAATTTATCCTTAAATTATTTTAGATTTACAAAAAAAGTCTATAATTAAAATTTTATATGAAGTTCAGGGGTTAAATTTTTTTTACCCTTTCATTAAACATTTTTTATATTTTTAATTTTGTAAAAAAATTATATAAATATTATGAATTTAATTTTTTAAAGAAAATATATAAATATTTTACAATTTGTAATATTATACAAATATATAATAAGGACAATTTGGTCAAATATACATTCCAATAATCTTTTATTCCTTTAACCAAACACGGTAATCTTACATTCTTGCTAAACCAACCAAACACAAAATACAACATTCCTAGTAATCATATTCCCTGGTAATCTTTTATTCCCACTGGTAATCTTACATTCGTGAACCAAACGCACCCTTAAAGTTTGACAGTATATGCAAATTTGCCCCTATTATTTTTTTGGAACATTTGACCCCACAACGTTTTATTTTGATTCAAAAGTCTCCCCCGTTAGATGGAAACCGTTAGTTAACTGACGGTCAATGCCTCCAGCTGACTAAGCAAGAACATGTGGACACAAATGATGCAGTGGCGTGTCCACGTCACTAATGTATGCTGACGTGGAATTGACACATCAGCCTTTTCTTTTTGTTAAAAATTAATCTTAATGAGAATTTTGTGCCAATAAGAGAGCGACATGTGTCACTCTCATATTGGTGTGTATTGAAAATAATGAATAAAAGCCAACTACTTGCGTGGAAGGGGACTCAAACATGGGGCAAAAGTGTAAAATCGAATGTCCCTTGCCACCAAGCCAAGCATACTACTCAATTTTGTAATGAAACAAAACCTTATTTAACCCATAATAAATGTTCAATTTAATTAAACAAAATGAAACACGTGTTTCAAATATCTCACAGGCATCTTCAAACTGATTTTCCCAAAATATTAGGGTTTAGATATCCCAATATTTCAAATAATTTCTCCTCTCAAATTCTTCATTTTCCTTCAAGTAGTAGCTTCAAATCGATTACACAATCGTATATTTCGAATGTGAGTTGATTTTTTTTTGAATCGAAGCATCATTTATTTCCTTAATTTTGAATAGGTTTTCGATTAAGTTTTGTTAAATGTTTTGGGTTTGTGCGGGTTTGGAATGAGTTTTGTATATTGTATGAATGGGTTGTTCAGAGTTCTTGAACATTGTTGCATACTTTTGTTCAAAATTATTTATTATATGGGTTTGTGTTTTACGCATAAATTTTAGTTTTTATTTGGTTTAGTTCGAAATGAATATTGTTTTGTGAATTGATTTAATTTAATAATTAATCTTGTTTATATGTTTTGGGTTTTAGTGGAAATTGTTTAATGGACAGGTTTGAATCTCCAACCATCGTTAGTTCTTCTCGACGACATTTCATGTACGACGGTGAACCAAAAAAGTGTTATTGCAATAAATGGACACTTAGGGAAATTTCATGGAGTGATTTAAACCCCAGAAGAAGGTATTACGGTTGCTCAAATTTTCTAGTAAGAATATGTTTATAATGACCTTATATTAGTTAGCTTGAGGTAAAGAATGCATGTACGATAAAGTGTTATTGCATATATCGATTGATAACAAATATGTTTTCCCTTATTGTAGCACGGTTGTAGGTATTTTGAATGGTATGATGCTAGCATGCTAGAGCGAACAAATTACTTACTACGACAATTACGTGATAGTGAGCGAAATTTAGCGAAAGAGAATGCAAGACTTAGAAGACAGATTACAAGTTATTCCCTTACTTCTACTGCTCAAATGAATAGTGTGTTGTTGGAAGAGAGTGAAAGTGTTCAAAGCAAAGTGAAAGAAATTAAAAGTGTACAAAGTAAAGACAATGACAATAAATTAAAGCGAAAGATTAAGAGCTTGAATGAAAAATCTAAAACAATGAAGAAGAAAAAAAAGAATTTTATAAGACAATGTGTATTTGCTCAATGGTGTGTGTCATATGTATCTTTGTGGTAATTGTACTTGCAATAGCACTTTAGGTGTTTTGTTAAAGATTAAGTGTTTATGTATGTCTATTATTAAGTGTTTGACTGTTACTTATTAAGAACAAATGACTATGTTTAGTGTTTTCTATTCTCTTGGCGAGTTAATTCAAAAAATTTATTTTCTTCATATATATATATATATATATAACTTACCTTCACATTTTCCTATTTCCAAAATGTTCTTAGGGCACAATGAACACTAATATGCATCACCACATGCTCGTAGAGGAATACCCAAAATGAATTTTTCTACTTACAAGTTTAAAGTTTTCATTATTTAATATTTAAGTTTGACCTCAGCCTTTGCTTTATTTGACATGCTTGTCGGAACATCACAGGTATTCGATTATTTAACAACTGCTTAAAATGAAGAAACCAACAAAATTGGATTGGCCTAATCGAACAAGCTGGAAAAGTAATGTGATAATCTTAAGGGGCGGGCTCTTGCCTATTTAACAGTTAACATGCATATATTTGTGCTAAAAGGTATCTCATATCAAGTTAGGCAGATATTTGCCATACACAAAAAAAGCACAACCCAAACATATACCCTAACAAAAAACAACACAACAAAATACTCATTAATACCCATTCGACCAGACAATTCATTTCTTCTTCTTTGGTGCTATTAATTTTTGAGTGCCCATAGGGTCCTTAGCTCCTCTCCTCTTCTTTGGTGTACTTGTACCAGACTGATAACAAATAAGAAAATTAAAACATTATTTAATTTGTCGAAGAAAAGACTGTTACTTGTACCAGTCCTCAAATTTGTGTAAAGGTCTATCCCTTCGTATCTTTTTTCCTCGTTAATCTATCGGAAGTAACACATGCCTTTTGTTTCTCCTTTCTTTCCTTGATACGTGTGTTGGGTTTGATACGATCGTACTTGCTGATCTTGTTGAAGAATTCCCATCCGTATTGTTCTCATGCAACAAAAAAATTCTACTTTAAAAATCTAGCATAACTTTAAGTTTTACACCAAACTCAATACATTAACTCTAAATACCTGGTTTGCGGTTTTAGGCTAAGTACATGATCTTTTATTATGACTTTGTCCACCACAATTTTTACAAGTCATAATAAGACCAATCCTACTAATATGTTCAGACTTGACTTTTTTTTGGTTAATCTTTTTGCTTCCTTCGATTTTTTAGGCCTTCCAGACATATCTCTATCAACAGGTGGAAGAACATGGTCAATTCCAGATTTTTTTCAATATTTGTAAAGCAATATGATTTACTGTATGTGTCTTTATGATAATAGGAATGTAAAAACTCATCTGGGTCCCTACCAGTATGCCATATTACACAACAATCATGCGGACACGGAATCCCACATAGTTGCCACCTTCTACAGGTACATGTTCTTTCATTCAAGTTTAAAATGTACTTCTTAGTCCCTTTCTTTACCTCACATCCATTATCTCCATTCCAAATCATTCTCCACTGAATGATGTATTTCTTCATGATGTCAAATTTTTTCCTTGGTCCACATTTTCTCTTTTTTTTTTCTAAACAATTTAGTTGCAAGTATGCTATCAATCTTTGACAGTGCATCTTTGTTTTCCTCCCATTATCTTTCAGTCGTGGACTTCACAATTTGCTAAAAGACAAACTGATATACTTTTGCTCTCTTCATTCCAATCCAATTCGCAAACATGTGTCGAGAACAATTTCGATGTTCTAATCGTGGTAGAACATCATTTACATCAATCTCAATACCCTGTTAAACAAAATTTTACTTATTTAAGATTTTATTCACTTATCATAAAACAATATCTAAACATTGCTTGTAACTAATTTTAGTTTTCAGACAAATATCCTTTTCAATTGATCTAGAATGTTGCATTAGAAATAAACAAACAAGTTTTTTTTGTAGACCAATTGCAATTAGCAATTAATACTATAGTGGCAATTTGAGATATAGCAGCAAGTGATATAACAACATCAACTCAGACTATTAACAGTAAACTAACAACTAGCATCAAGTAAATTTAATAAATTTAATTACCATGTGTTGGTCACTGATGATGGTGTAGCCAAATCCATAATCCAATCCCAAGTATGCTGCCACTATACTTATAAACCAAGACCAAGAATCTGTGCTTTCACGCTCGACAACAACCTATGCGATAAGGTACATCTGATCATTGCCATATCTCCCAACAACAGATAAAAATATGCCTTTGAATGGGCCCTTAAGGAAGCAACCATCTAGACCGATTATAGGCTTACATCATTCTTTCAAACCTCTCTTCATAGCATCAAAGCATACATAAGTGGACAATTATCTGACACCCTATTTACTGTCATCTTTATTGTACTCCCTGGATTAAACTATGTGATTGGTCATTAAATTATATGATTGATTTAATTCTTATCACTACATAGAAAGATAATTAGATCAGGTTAGTCCTAATTTAAAATATGATTTAAGATTTTTTTTAATATTTATAAATTATATCAATTTAATCTTATTTTAATTCTAGATAATAATGATGACATGATAACTTTAAAATATATAAAATAACACATTTAGTTTTAATATTTATATATTTAATCAGGTTAGTCTGAATTTAAAATATGATTTAATAAATTCATTTTTTAATATTTAAAAATTATATCAATTTGATATTATTTTAATTCTAAATAGTTTAATAAATTTAACCATATAATAAAATAACGATAAATATCATTGTATTAATTTTTTTTAGAATTTAGTGACCAAAATAGAAGAGAAGAAAATAGTTGAGTGATGAAAGGTGTGATTTACCTATTTTATAACAACATGAATTAACGAAATCTTCGTCAATGACGAAAAACGTTAGTCAAACGGTCATTGGATTTTTTTTCGAGTTAGAGGGCTATATTGATCTCTAAAAAATATATGGGTCACATTGGTTTTTTTTTTTTTTTAAGTTTGAGGGACTTTGATGCCTTTTTACCTTAGTTTATTTGTTGTTCATTTATTTGAAGAAATTTTGTTCCTTTTACAAGATATTGGTGATGTAAATAAACACAACCCACTTTGACGGACTTTTAGTTTTTTTCATTAATATATAATATTAAGAAATTTATATTGAAGTAAAATTTTATTCAACGGCGTATTTTATTTAGTGAGTCAATTATGAGTTAAATAATTTTTGATTTAATTCAAAAACTGTTTAATTTACGTTTAATTCGATTTGATACTCTAAAAGTCTGGTAAAACTTTACTCGATTTATGTTCGTTAAAAAAAATCGTTGTTTACTTAACTTATTGTTCATTAAACTCTTCATAACTCTTATTTTGTTTTTTTAGATATATGTAAAATCTTATAATCCTATGTAGAAGCTTAATATAAATATAAATTAACAAATTTAACAAAAAATATCAAAATAATGTATAAAATAATTTTAAATTTTAAAGTGCAAAGTCAACAATCCATAAATTTAGCAAACTAACATATCACAACCAAAGTAATAACACATAAATACATCAAACTGATATGTTACAACCATTCTTGAAAAACAAAATTTTAATAAATCATAATCAATCTTAAAAGCTAATTAACAAGTTACTCACGAAACATATCAAGTTGAGTTGAACCTTATTCGACTCGATTCATTAAGTTCTCAACTCAAGTTCGAGTTCAAGTCAAACGTAAACTAAATTTTAAGTGAGTCAAGCTTGAACTGCTCAACTATAGCATCCCTATACGTTCAATTCTCATTTATGGTTGCTCACGTAGCTAGTAGCACCGGTATCCTTTTAGGGATTTAAGATTACTCCACATGACATGAATTCTTAAAATGAGGGAGGACTAGCCTGGCATCTTTTCCATTCAACTTGTAACAAGAGAGATATTGGTGCAAGCTTGTTCTTTTGTAAACGGGTGGATTATCCGCCGTCACAAGTTCCTCGGCTGCTCCATATGGTTTATCTTTAAGAGCAGGCATCGGAGCAAAGAAACATGCAGCAGAGATTCTTGGATCCACTCTTCCGGCTAATACTCTATGTATTACACTTTTGAACTTGTCATTTGAAACAATCTACAAAACATTTATATTTATTTACCATTTTATGTAAAAAAAAGACCTATAGGATGTCAATTTTTAAGATGAATAAACTTTGCTATATACCTGCAAAAGGTCGCCAATATTGGCAATTAGATATCCATGGCGATGAGGCACATTGACCCACTGATCCTGATGAAGAACTTGGAATCGATCGATATTATTTTCCAAAAGTATAGTTAAAAACGATGCATCGGTATGGGTGGATGTGCCTAAGGTCAGCTCAGGCTGAGGACATGAAGGATGATAATGGCATTGAATAAGAGCACGTTCCATGCATTTAATGCTTGCCAAGTAGTGTCTCCTTAGCCCCAAAGCCTCCGATATCAGTTCAGATAATGTATCCTTCAGTTGCACTATGTGTTTCATGTACTCACTCGTTGCCTTCCTGCAAAAAAGCCATCAAAAGTAAATTTCTTCACTGATAAAATATTAGATACGGTTAATCATTGTTGAACCTGCAAACTTGAGGTATAGCTTGTTCGTTTATTTCTCCATCTGGGAATTCAACTACCAGAGTATCTCTCCATGCTGCCGCTTTTATGTTGGTATTACAGTCGACGAGCCTCTGTCCGCTTTCGTTACGTGAATACCAAGCTTTCTTCACGTCTTGAGGTTGTTCATGGAACTGACGAATGGCGTCTATCATATTTTCCATAGTGGGAACCGGAACGCCGTGATTTACCATTCGGAAGAAGCCCCAAGTTTGAGCTGCATCACGTATGGCATCCACGATTTCCCTTCTGTGCTCGCCCTCGAAGCCTTTGAGGTCTATTTCCGGAATCTGAAGGTGCGGCGCGGCTAAGGTGGCATCCATGGAATCTGCAGGACGGATGAAGAAACTGGGAATCTTGGTAATCCCGGAGTCCACCAGCCCTTTAACTCCTTCCTTGCTTTCCAAGAAAGCCTTCATTTCTTCGGCAAGGCTATTAATGTTTTCAGCTCCAAAGGGTTGATTACTATTTACTACTTACTAGTATATCTATATGTGTATGTAAAGAGAGATTTTGCAGTGGAATGTGGCAAGGGGAAGCTGCTTTTTTTATAGCAAGTCTTCAAATCAATGGCGATGAAAGATTTTTAATCCAAATGGACCCTTATGCAGATCAACCTTATCTTTTGATCAGCTTTCCACTTCGAGGGTCGGCCACCTGTTCATTGTTCAAATAATTGAGCGAAACATTTTTCACGTGGCTTACTACATCAAGTAATAGGGTAGATATTAAAATTATATAGCTTTAATAGTATTTAAAGTACTCAAACTTTTCCAAACAAATTAATGTGACCTTCAAATTATTAAAAAAATTCAATTTGGTCCTTTGATAAACAATTTTCGTTGTTAACTGTTACGATGCTGATGTGGTAGTCCACGATACTAATATGACGTTCACAATATTGACATGACGATCAACGGTACTAACATGATATATTTTTTCAAAACCATACCAAACGTTATATTTTGATTTCATTTTGGTTACCCACAATTAAAAAATAAATATAACTGTTGTCGTGATATTTTTTATTTTCTAAATGATGAAATAGAATTATTTTATAGTAACACATCAACACGCTAATTTTAATGACGTGTGACTAAAAGGGAACTAAAACTAATATTTGGATTAACCGACCGAACTAATAGTTGGATGGTCAAAACTAGAGGTGTTTAAACAGTTAATTCGATTAACCGACCGAACTGAATTATTTATCAATTTGTTTTCCTTTGACCCCTAGCCGAACCAAATATTTTATTTAAATTAATCGAACCAAATTAAGTTCGATTAATTGATCGATTAACCGAAATTTATAAATAATACATCAATAATATATAGTGAATATTTGATATTTGCATATGGAAATTATTTATAATTATTTCGGGTTTAAAGTTAGAAAGCAATATGGAAATTATGTTTTGTTTTTGGGAAAAATGTTTGCATGTGTCATGTATTAATCTTCTAGCAGCCTTTGTACACATGAAGTCTTAATTTGGGCGAAGCATGTCAATGTCTTAGTCGGGGTTGTTGGCGCGTGGTAAAACATGACAAGACGCAGGTCAGGTCATGCCAATGTATTCACTTTTTTTTTTTCTTTTGGTAGAAAGAGAACCCTCAATGACGAGAGCGTACGAACGCGACTGGATTCTAACAAGGTATTTACGGGGGTTATATGTAGTGTAGATAAATTCTGATTCTCCGTTTTCTTCGTGTAATTTTTCCTAGTAATTTCAAGTGCCTGACTTTGTCTGTGTCTTTTTAACGTTTTCCTCCCTTAAACGGAAGGTTGAAAAACCCAAAGAAATAAACTGAACTAATGTTACCCTAGCCCGAGCCAAGAAACTATGTGAATCCCGACGAGGTTAAAAAGACGTGCTGTTTAGGTGTTTCTTGGAACCTATGTGTGGGGCTTTGGCTCTTCCATGTGGCAGCTATTAGCTCATTCGAACGATACGTGGCATGACTCATGAGACACAGAGACAACAATGCACACGATTTTCAGTTGACTTTATTCATTACAGATCGGCTGCATTAACTCCGACCAAAGATCAAATAGCCGGATGGGCGTCCAGCCTTTTTGTCCACCGCCATAAACCACAAATGGAGATCAAAGTGTTAGTTGCAAAGATACGATGATCAAGCTGCAAGAAGAAATACATGTACAATTTGTTAATGAAATAGTTCATGAACATGTCATCAGGAAATATAAAAGACAAATTACCTGCACTATGGATGTATTATCAAAAGAAGTTTCGGCTTATCGGTTTCAACTCGAGTATGTTATCAAGAACCCACACATCTCCCTTCTTTGGAAAAATATAGTATGCTCGGCGGCATTATTACCTTAAAAACCCAAAAAACTAATTTTTTAACAGTACCCCAAACTAGATTTGTAAAAAAAAAAATCTTAAACTGTATAAGCAAGACTACTTCCCGTCCTAAGAAAAGCGAGTGAAAGTCTCGCATTATACAAGTCGTGAGGTTCATCCAACGTGGATACACTTTTCAGAGAAAGCAATTTAATATTTTAATTAATGACCTCGTTACACAAAACGTAAGGTTTCGAAGATATTGAAACATCCCGAGAAATTTATTGCGTGTGGTATTTAACATACCTCGCATTAAACAAAATGCGAGGTATGTAATTTTTAAGCCCAAATCGCAAGTGTTTACAGGCATGATCGAAGTATATTAATCTCAATATTTTCGTAATTTATAGGACTAGAGGTTTAGTATGAGAATTTATCTTTTACTTGAGATCAATATCGAAACATACGATATATTGTAAGCGAGTTAAAAATCATGTTTAAAATGGTTCCAAAGTTTGTTTTGTATATGAATAAAATGTTAAAATGGTTTGATAGGCATGTTCGAGGGTTTTTTTTGGGTAGTTAATCTAAAAAATTAGTAATTTATAAGATTAGAGGCCTAGTATTGTAACTTATCTTTCGATCGTAATATCGACACATACGAGACATTGTAAGCGGAGTAAAAATCGTGTTCAAAATGGTTCCAAAGATTGGTTTTGTACATGAAGAAGAAGCGAACATGGCTTGATAGGCATGGTCGAAGAGCATTTTCGAGAAGTTAATCTGAATTTTTTTGCCATTTATAAGATTAAAGGCGTAATATTGATACTTAAGTTTCAATTGAGACTATTATTAACACATACGAGACACTCTAAGCGGTGTAAAAATCATGTTCAAAATATTTCAAAAGAAAAAATATTGTAAACTAATGAATTTTATTTTGTTTATCACAAAAGTAGTATTGCTGACGTGGAATTGACACGTAAACCTTTTCTTTTTGTTAAAAAAAATGAATTTTAATGAGAATTTGTGCCAATGAGAGAGCGACACCTGTCACTCTCCTATTGGTGCGTATTGAAAAGAATGAATAAAAACCAACTACTTGCGTGAAAGGGGACTCGAACTTAGGGCAAAGGCGTAAAATGGGATGCCCCTTGCCATTAGGCCAAGCATACTACTCGGTTTTGTAATGAAACAAAACCTTATTTAACCCATAATAAATGTTCAATTTAATTAAACAAAATGAAACACGTGTTTCAAATATCTCACAGGGATCTTCAAACTGATTTTCCTAAAATATTAGGGTTTAGATATCCCAATATTTCAAATTATTTCTCCTCTCAAATTCTTCATTTTCCTTCAAGCAGCAGCTTCAAACCAATTACACAATCGTATATTTCGAAGGCGAGTTGATTTTTTTTGAATCGTAGCATCAATTATTTCCTCAATTTTGAATGGGTTTTCGATTAAGTTTTGTTAAATGTTTTGGGTTTGTGCGGGTTTCGAATGAGTTTTGTAGATTGTATGAATGAGTTGTTCAGAGTTCTTTAACATTGTTGCATACTTTTGTTCAAAATGATTTATTCTGTGGGTTTGTGTTTTACGCATAAATTTTAGTTTTTATTTGGTTTAGTTCGAAATAAATATTGTTTTGTTAATTGATTTAATAATTAATCTTGTTTGTATGTTTTGGGTTTTAGTGGAAATTGTCTAATGGGCAGGTTCGAATCTCCAACCATTGTTAGTTCTTCTCGACAACATTTCGTGTACGACGGTGAACCAAAAAAGTGTTATTGCAATAAATTGGCACCTAGGGAAATTTCATGGAGTGATTTAAACCCCGGAAGAAGGTATTACGGTTGCTCAAATTTTTAGGTAAGAATATGTTTATAATGACATTGTATTAGTTAGCTTGAGATAAAGAATGCATGTACGATAAAGTGTTATTGCATATATCGATTGATAATAAATATGTTTTCCCTCTTATTGTAGCACGGTTTTAGGTATTTTGAATGGTATGATGGTAGCATGCCAGAGCGAACAAATTACTTACTACGACAATTACGTGATAGCGAGCGAAATTTAACGAAAGAGAATGCAAGACTTAGAAGACATATTACAAGTTGTTCCCTTACTTCTACTGCTCAAATGAATAGTGTGTTGTTGGAAGAGAATGAAAGTGAAAGTGTTCAAAGCAAAGTGAAAGAAATTGGAAGTGTACAAAGTAAAGACAATGACAATTAATTAAAGCGAAATATTAAGAGCTTGAAGGAAAAATCTAAAAAAATGAAGAAGAAAAAAAAGAATTTTATAAGACAAGTGTATTTGCTCAATGGTGTGTGTCATATGTATCTTTGTGGTAATTGTACTTGCAATAGCACTTTAGGTGTTTTGTTAAAGATTAAGTGTTTATGTATGTCTATTATTAAGTGTTTGACTGTTACTTATTAAGAACAAATGATTAAGTTTAGTGTTTTCTATTCTCTTGGCGAGTTAATTCGAAAATTTTATTTTGTTCATATATATATATGTATATATATATAAATCTTACCTTCAAATTTTATTATTTCCAAAATGTTCTTAGGGCACAATGAACACTAATATGCATCTCCACATGCTCGTAGAGGAATACCCAAAATTAATTTTTCTACATACATGTTTAAAGTTTTCATTATTTAATACTTAAGTTAGACCTTAGCCTTTGTTTTATTTGACATGCTTGTCGGAACATAACATGTATTCGATTATTTAACCACTGCTTAAACTGAAGAAACCAATAAAATTGGATTGGCCTATTCAAACAAGCTGGAAAAGTAATGTGATAATCTTAAGGGGCGGGCTCTTGCCTATTTAACAGTTCACATACATATATTTGTGCTAAAAGGTATCTCATATCAAGTTAGACAGATATTTTCCATACACAAAAAAAGCACAACCCAAACATATTCCCTGACAAAAAACAACACAATAAAAGACCCACTCGATCAGACAATTCATTTCTTCTTCTTTGGTGTTATTGATTTTTGAGTGCCCATAGGGTCCTCAGCTCATCTCCTCTTCTTTGGTGCACTTGTACTAGACTGATAACAAATCAAAAAAACATTATTCAATTTGTCGAAGAAAAGACTGTTACTTATTTAATATGTTCTTACATAGAATGTATGTTCTCCAGTCCTCAAATTTGTGTAAAAGTCTATCCCTTCGTATCTTTTTTACCTCATTAATATATCAGAAGTAACATGTGCCTTTTGCTTCTCATTTCCTTTTCTTGATACGTGTGTTGGGTTTGATATCGTACTTGCTAATCTTGTCGAAGAATTCCCATCGTATTGCTCTTCTGCAAAAAAAAAAATCTACTTTATAAATCTAACATAACTTTAAGTTTTACACCAAACTCAATACATTAACTCTAAATACCTGGTTTGCAGTTTTAGGCTGAGTACATGATCTTTTATTAAGACTTTGTCCACCGCAATTTTTGCAAGTCATAATAAGACCAATCCTACTAATATGTCCAGACGTGACTTTTTTTGGTTAATATTTTTGCTTCCTTCAATTTTTTAGGCCTTCCAGACATATCTCTATCAACAGGTGGAAGAACAGGGTCAATTCCAGATTTTTTCCAATCTTGAGGCCCATTAATAGGTTGCAAAGCATATTTATATGCTTTACTCTATGTGTCTTTGTGATAATAGGAATGTAAAAACTCATCTGGGTCCCCACCAGTATGCCATATTACATAACAAGCATGTGGATACGAAATCCCATATAGTTGCCACCTTCTATAGGTACATGTTCTTTCATTCAAGTCTACAATGTACTTCTTATTCCCTTTCTTTACCTCACATCCATTATCTCCATTACAAATCATTCTCCACTAAATGTTATCTTTCTTCATGATGTCAAATTTTTTCTTGATTAGTGGTCCACAATTGTACTTCCATGTAGTCAAGAATCTCTGCTTTTCAACTATTCTTGTCATTATCTTAACTCGAATCTCTTCAAACATTGTAATAATGCTCTTGTACCTTGAATCAATAATGCTCGAATTAAAAGCCTCACATAAATTATTGTCCACTATATCTGACTTGGCATGCATCATTTGAAAGGCCTTGGTTCACATTTTCTCCTTTTTTCTAAACAATTTAGTAGCAAGTATGCTATCAATCTTTGACAGTGCATCTTTATTCTCCTCCCATTCTCTCTCAGTCGTAGACTTCACAATTTGCCAAAAGGCAAACTGATATGCTTTTGCTCTCTTCATTCCAGTCCAATTCGCAAACACGTGTCGAGAACAATTTCGATGTTCTACTCGTGGTAGAACATCATTTACAGCAATCTCAATACCATGTCAAACAAAATTTTACTTAATTTAAGATTTTATTCAATTATCATAGAACAATATCTAAACATTGCTTGTAACTAATTTTAGTTTTCAGACAAATATCATTTTCAATTGATCTAGAATGTTGCATTAGAAATAAACAAACAATTTTTTTGTAAACCAATTGCAATTAGCAATTAATACTATAGTGGCAATTTGAGATATAGCAACAAGTGATATAACAGCAGCAAGTGATATAACAACAACAACTCAGACTGTTAACAGTAAACTAACAACAAGCATAAAGTAAATTTAATAAATTTAATTACCTTGTGTTGGTCACTGATGATGGTGTAGCCAAATCCAGCATCCAATCCCAAGTATAGGCCTACATCAGATAAAAATATACCTTTGAATGGGCCCTTAAGGAAGCAACCATCTAGACCAATTATAAGCCTACATCATTCTTTCCAACCTCTCTTCATAGCATCAAAGCATATATAAAATCGTTTAAAGTGAGGTGGACAATTATCTGACACCCTATTTACTGCAATATTTATTGTACTCCCTTGATTAAACTATGTGATTGGTTATTAAATTATGTGATTGATTTTATTCTTATCACTACATAGAAAGATAATTAGATCAGGTTAGTCCTAATTTAAAATATGATTTTAGAAATTTACTTTTAAATATTTATAAATTATATCAATTTAATCTTATTTTAATTCTAGATAATAAGGCTGACATGATAACTTTAAAATTTATAAAATAACATATTTAGTTTTCATATTTATATATTTAATCAAGTTAGTCCTAATTTAAAATATGATTTAAAAAATTATTTTTTAATATTTAAAAATTATATCAATTTAATATTATTTTAATTCTAAATAGTTTAATAAATTTAACCATCTAATAAAATAACGATAAATATCATTGCATTAAATTTTTTTAAAATTTAGTGACCAAAATAAAAGAGAAGAAAATAGTTGAGTGATGAAAAGTGTGATTTACCCATTTTAGAACGACAGGAATTAACGAAATCTTCATCAATGACTGAAAACGTTTGTCAAAAAGTCACATTGAATTTTTTTCGAGTTAGAGGACTACATTGATCTCCAAAAAATATAGGGGTCACATTGATTTTTTTTTTAAAGTTTGAGGGACTTTGATGCCTTTTTGTCTTAGTTTATTTGTTGTACATTTATTTGAAGGAACTTTGTTCCTTTTACAAGATATTGGTGATGTAAATAAACACAATCCACTTTGACGGACTTTTAGTTTTTTTCATTAATATATAATATATATGTAAAATCTTATTGAGTAATGTCACCACATACTTTTGTGGTGATTAGTATATTTCCTAATTTCCAGGGTAGGGAAAACATTAAGTAATTTATATTGAAGTAAAATTTAACTAACGGCGAGTTTTATTGAGTGAGTCAATTACGAGTTAAATAATTTTTTATTTAATTCAAAAACTGTTTAATTTGCGTTTATTTCGATTCAATACTCTAAAAGTCCGACAAAATTTTACTCGATTCATATTCATTAAAAAATCGTTGTTTACTTAACTTATTGTTCATTAAGCTCTTCATAACTCTTATTTTGTTTTTTTAAATATATGTAAAATCTTATAATACTATGTAGAAGCTTAATATAAATATAAATTAATAAATTTAACAAAAAAATATCAAAATAGTGTATAAAATAATTTTAAATTTTAAAGTGCAAAGTCAACAATCCATAAATTTAGCAAACTAACATATCACAACCAAAGTAATAACACACAAATACGTCAAACTGATATGTTACAATCATTCTTGAAAACAAATCTTAATAATACATAATCAATCTTAAAAACTAATTAACAAGTTACTCACCAAACATATCAAGTTGAGTTATACCTTATTCGACTCGATTCATTAAGTTTTAAACTCAAGTTCGAGTTCAAGTCGAACGTTAACTAAATGTTAACTAAATTTTAAGTGAGTGAAGCTTGAGCTGCTCAACTATAACATCCCTATACGTTCAATTGTCATTTATGGTTGCACACGTAGCTAGTAGCACCGGGATCCTTTTAGGGATTTAAGATTACCCCACATGACGTGAATTCTTAAAATGAGGGAGGACTAGCCTGGCATCTTTTCCATTCAACTTGTAACAAGAGAGATATTGGTGCAAGCTTGTTCTTTTGTAAATGGGTGGATTATCCGCCGTCAAAAGTTCCTCGGCTGCTCCATATGGTTTATCTTTAAGAGCAGGCATCGGAGCAAAGAAACATGCAGCAGAGATTCTTGGACCCACTCTTCCGGCTAATACTCTATGTATTACACTTTTGAACTTGTCATTTGAAACAATCTACAAAACATTTATATTTATTTACCATTTTATGTAAAAAAAAGACCTATAGGATGTCAATTTTTAAGATGAATAAACTTCTGCTTATATACCTGCAAAAGGTCGCCAATATTGGCAATTAGATATCCATGGCGATGAGGCACATCGACCCACTGATCCTGATGAAGAACTTGGAGTCGATCGATATTATTTTCCAAAAGTATAGTTAAAAACGATGCATCGGTATGGGTGGATGTGCCTAAGGTCAGCTCAGGCTGAGGACATGGAGGATGATAATGGCATTGAATAAGAGCACGTTCCATGCATTTAATGCTTGCCAAGTAGTGTCTCCTTAGCCCCAAAGCCTCCGATATCAGTTCAGATAATGTATCCTTCAGTTGCACTATGTGTTTCATGTACTCACTCGTTGCCTTCCTGCAAAAAAGCCATCAAAAGTAAATTTTCTTCACTGATAAAATATTAGATACGGTTAATCATTGTTGAACCTGCAAACTTGAGGTATAGCTTGTTCGTTTATTTCTCCATCTGGGAATTCAACTACCAGAGTATCTCTCCATGCTGCCGCTTTTATGTTGGTATTACAGTCGACGAGCCTCTGTCCGCTTTCGTTACGTGAATACCAAGCTTTCTTCACGTCTTGAGGTTGTTCATGGAACTGACGAATGGCGTCTATCATATTTTCCATAGTGGGAACCGGAACGCCGTGATTTACCATTCGGAAGAAGCCCCAAGTTTGAGCTGCATCACGTATGGCATCCACGATTTCCCTTCTGTGCTCGCCCTCGAAGCCTTTGAGGTCTATTTCCGGAATCTGAAGGTGCGGCGCGGCTAAGGTGGCATCCATGGAATCTGCAGGACGGATGAAGAAACTGGGAATCTTGGTAATCCCGGAATCCACCAGCCCTTTAACTCCTTCCTTGCTTTCCAGGAAAGCCTTCATTTCTTCGGCAAGGCTATTAATGTTTTCAGCTCTAGGTGTGGCTTCCATTTGGATAAACTTGAAGGTGCAAAGGGTTGATTACTATTTATTAAAACAAAATGCAGGGTATAAATACTCAAAATAAGAACTAACAACTTAAAATGCATATTCCCGAACCACAAAAACGGAAGCCAAAACAATAAAAATAAAAGAATAGCATACTTCAACAGGGGATTGAACTCCAACTTGCTGCTTGTAATCTATCTTCAAGTATCAAAAGAGCAATAAGTTCTCCATAGTCATTAACATAAAAAAGCATTACAGTATCATGTGCTTGGTTTTTAATTCCTCAATGTCTAAATAACCACAGCACAATTGAAATTTGTTCAAAAAAAGCATAAAACTAGCAGTTAAGCTAATTAAGATCTCATCTTGATTCTCCTACCATACTTGTTCATCAATTCATACTATAACAAAATCAAACTTAAGATTTAGATTTCCAAGACTTCTATGCATCAAATCCATGAAAACACAAACAGATTCAAATTCCAAACAATCGATAGCACACAACAGATTCAAATATTAACATCAGCGGATGCTTAACAGACTAAACTTGCCAAAACGTCAACGGATCTGAGAAAGAACTAACCTTTATTGCAAATCTTCAGAAATCTCCAAATGGATATGAATCGAAAAAAACCCAAAAATATTATAATAATAAAAGAAACAAAAAATACTATTCCCTACCCAAAAAGGAAAAAAATGATTTTTTTTTTCTTTTGGTAGGGAGAGAACCCTCAATGACGACTGGATTCTAATTAGGTATTTACGGGGGCTATATGTAGGGTAGATAAATTCTGATTCTCCGTTTTCTTCGTGAAATTTTTCCTAGTAATTTCAAGTGCCTGACTTTGTTTGTGTCTTTTTAATGCTTTCCTCCCTTAAACGGAAGGTTGAAAAACCCAAAGAAATAAACTTGAAAGTTCAATAATGTTCGTTTTGTTAGAGCTAAATAAACTGAACTAACGTTACCCAAAGAAACTATGTGAATCCATGTGCTCTTCCAGATCCCAACTATTTTTTTAATTTTAAAAATCAGGTAACATGTTGTTTTCATTTGTTTAGTTAATTTGACAGGTGGTGTAGCAGACAATAAATATAAAAAGCTATTCATTCAGTCCTCCTATATGTAAAAGGGAATTACAAGGTTTGTTTACATTACAAAATTTTACCAACTTATTTCCATTTTCAGACAGACAAAGAACCTCAAAACAAACACATCAGAATTCAGACCATGATCCTTTTGTTTTCATTGACTGAACAGTGTTTCAGATGGTTGATATCTCTTGCCAGTTTTGCTGCAAATTCTTCACAGGAACCGATTCACTCCCCCTGGAACCGAATCCTAAATTACCTTTTATTTCTCTATACATCCATGCTAGAGTCGAGACACCGGCCAAAGCAGCGGTTGCGGCGATGGCGAAACCGACCAAGGCGACCATGAGAAGCAACCCAACAAAGAGTAGCAGCGGGCTGAAAAGTATCAGCAGAGGCAAGCTTATAAACAGCAGTGTCGATGCTGCCAAGAAGCTGAGCCCCATCATTACCAGCAGCGGTGCAGCCAGTGCCACGCCAGCCAGTGCTGCCAACATCATTGATCTGCCAGTTTGCTGTTGTTGAACCCTTTCTCCCATTTGATCTACACTTTTGTGTTCTATTTTTCCACCTTGGGAAACCGCCCGATTCTTTGATTTTATAACCGACGAGGTTAAAAAGACGTGTTGTTTAGGTGTTTCTTGGAACCTATGTGTGGGACTTTGGCTCTTCCATGTGGCAGCTATTAGCTCATTCGAACGATACGTGGCAAGACTCTTGAGATACAGAGACAACAATGCACACGATTTTCAGTTGACTTTATTCATTACAGATCGGCTGCATTAACTCCGACCAAAGATCAAATAGCCGGATGGACGTCCAGCCTTTTTGTCCACCGCCATAAACCACAAATGGAGATCAAAGTGTTAGTTGCAAAGATACGATGATCAAGCTGCAAGAAGAAATACATGTACAATTTTTTAATGCAATAGTTCATGAACATGTCATCAGGAAATATAGAAGACAAATTACCTGCACTGTGGATGTATTATCAAAAGAAGTTTCGGCTTATCGGTTTCAACTCGAGTATATTATCAAGAACCCACACATCTCCCATCTTTGGAAAAGTATAGTATGCTCGGCGGCGTTATTACCTTAAAAAAACCCAAAAAAATTAATTTTTTTAACAGTAACCCAAACTAGATTTGTTAGAAAAAATAATCTCAAATTGCATACACAAAACTACTTCCTGCCCTAAGAAAAGCGACTAAAGTTATCGCATTATACAAGACGCGAGGTTCTTCCAACATGGATACACTTTTCAGATAAAGCAATTTAATATTTCAATTAATGATCTTGTTACACAAAACGTAAGGTTTCGAAGATATTAAAACATCCTGAGAAATTTGTTTCGTGTGATATTTAACATACCTCGCATTAAACAAAATGTGAGGTATGTAGTTTTCCAGCCCAAATCACAAGTGCTTATAGGCATGATCGAAGAATATTTTCAGGCAATTAATCTCAATATTTTCGTAATTTACAAGAGTAGAGGCCTAATATGAGAATTTATCTTTCAGTTGAGGTCAATATCAAGGCATACGAGATATTGTAAGCGAGTTAAAAATCGCGTTTAAAATGGTTCCAAAGTTTGTTTTGTGTATGAAGAAAATGTAAAAATGGTTTGATAGGCATGTTCGAGGGATTTTTTTTTGGTAGTTAATCTAAAAAAATTAGTAATTTATAAGATTAGAGGCCTAGTATTGTAACTTATCTTTCAATCATGATAATATCGGCACATACGAGACATTGCAAGCGGAGTAAAAATCGTGTTCAAAATGGTTCCAAAGGTTGGTTTTCTACATGAAGAAGAAGCGAACATGACTTGATAGGTATGGTCGGAGAGTATTTTCGAGAAGTTAATCTAAAATTTTTCTCCATTTATAAGATTAAAGGTGTAATATTGATACTTAAGTTTCAATTGAGGCTAGTATTAGCACATGCGAGACATTCTAAGCGGTGTAAAAATCACGTTCAAAATGTTTCAAAACAATTTTTTTTTAAACTAACGAATTTTATTTTGTTTATTACAAAAGTAGTACATAATTTCGACTCTCTAGTTCTTTCTCTATGTTCAACTAAATCCTTGTCACAGTAATTCCTAGTCACAAATTAAAATAACATAAAATAATAAAATAATAAATATAATATCAAAAAGGCATAATGCAAACAAAAACCCCTAATGTTTGACAGTATATGCAAATTTGTTCCTATTATTTTTTTGGAACATTTGATCCCACAACGTTTTGTTTTGATTCAAAAGTCTCCCCCGTTGGATGGAAACCGTTAGTCAACTGATGGTCAACACCTCCAACTGACTAAGCAAGCATATGTGGACACAAATGATGACATGGCGTGTCCACATCACTAATGTATGCTGATGTGGAATTAACACATCAACCTTTTATTTTTGTTAAAAAATTAATTTTAATGAGAATTTTATGCCAATAAGAGAGCGAGATTTGTCACTCTCCTATTGGTGCGTATTGAAAAGAATGAATAAAAGCCAACTACTTACTTGGAAGGGGACTCGAACCTAGGGCAAAGGCGTGAAATGGGATGCCCCTTGCCACTAGGCCAAGCATACTACTCGGTTTTGTAATGAAACAAAACTTATTTAACCCATAATAAATGTTCAATTTAATTAAACAAAATGAAACATGCATTTCAAATATATCACATGCATCTTCAAACCAATTTTTCCTAAAATATTAGGGTTTAGATATCTCAATATTTCAAATCATTTATCCTCTCAAATTGTAACACCCCCCAACCCGTATCCGACCCGGATACGAATCCGAAATGTCACATTGACTTTTAAAATGTTTACTTTTACAAGATAACTGAAAATTCAAATTCAAATGTTTAATTATAATCATATGATTTTACAAAACCGATCAGATCATATCTTATTCAAATCTTTAATTACATGTCAACTACATTTACTATAACAAAATACTTATAATTACATTCTTTTCTGATTTGATCTTTGGAAAGGAGATGCTGACCTGCCTATCCTTGCTCCTTAATCTTCTTGGAACCTACGTGTGAAACATTCACACGCTAAGTCGATGACTTAGTGAGGCATATAAAATGCATAAAGGAAACTTAAATACACAACAATACAAAACATTTCATACAATAATATCATAAAAAATCATATAACCTTTCATATAACAAATACATACATGCACATATATCATCATTATCATCATCATCATTCATATCAATATCATATTTTATTATACTTAATCTTTTTTATCATATAATCTTGTACTTAACATTTGTCGTAACCGGTTTTCGTCCGGATACGAAATATTTATTTGGCGGGAAAATTGATGTGAATAAATGGTTTTTGTAAATAATTTGGGAGTCGCCATCGGCCTTTTGGGTCAGGTAGGTCGAATACCTAAAAATTATTTTTTTAAAAGAGTTTTAAGAAAACATCAATTAAAAAATGAACTGATCTGCGTTTATAACCAAAAATTTGTTCTTTTTAATAATAAAAAGGGATTCGTGGTCAGTTACGTTTAGGGAAGGATTAACACCCCTACAATGCCCAAAATTGGTACTTTTTAATTATAAATTGTCTCTATTATTAATAATTTAAAAATTCAAAATATATTTAATTTATAATCCTATTATTTCAAAAATATATAAAAAATATTTAAAAATATCGGAAAAGGACTTCTAGGTGCCTTAAGACAGCTCTTTTCTTTGATATTAATAAATATTAATTTGAATAAAATTAAATAATAATTTTTTATAATATTTAATTTTAAAATACCAGAATAGGACATCCAGTTGTATTAAGACTGCCCTTTTCTTCGATATTGACAAATAAATGTTAAAATAATTTATTTTAAAAAAAATATAAATTATTATTTATTATATATATATTTAATACTACATAATAATAATAAAAATATTTAAATATATACACAAGAAAAATTAAAACAGTAAAAATACAATTAGAACTATATATTTAAAAGCAATAAAATAAATGAAAAGATTTAAAATTAGTGACTAAATTATAGTAAAATTAAAATTAAATATCTAATTCATAATTAATCAAAATTATAGGGATTAAACATGCTATTTTATTATTTATTAATTTAGTCACTAATTTTAAATCTTTTCATTTATTTTATTGCTTTTAAATATATAGTTCTAATTGTATTTTTACTGTTTTAATTTTTCTTGTTTATATATTTAAATATTTTTATTATTATTATGTAGTATTAAATATATAATAATAATAATTTATATTTTTTTAAATAAATTATTTTAACATTTATTTGTCAATATCGAAGAAAATGGCAGTCTTAATACAACTGGATGTCATATTCTGGTATTTTAAAATTAAATATTATAAAAAATTATTATTTAATTTTATTCAAATTAATATTTATTAATATCAAAGAAAAGAGCTGTCTTAAGGCACCTAGAAGTCCTTTTCCGATATTTTTAAATATTTTTTTATATATTTTTGAAATAATAGGATTATAAATTAAATATATTTTGAATTTTTAAATTATTAATAATAGAGACAATTTATAATTAAAAAATACCAATTTTGGGCGTTGTAGGGGTGCTAATCCTTCCCTAAACGTAATCGACCACGAATCCCTTTTTATTATTAAAAAGAACGAATTTTTGGTTATAAACGCAGATCAATTCATTTTTTAATTGATGTTTTCTTAAAACTCTTTTAAAAAAATAATTTTTAGGTATTCGACCTACCTGACCCAAAAGGCCGATGGCGACTCCCAAATTATTTACAAAAACCATTTATTCACATCAATTTTCCCGCCAAATAAATATTTCATACCCGGACGAAAACCGGTTACGACAGCTTGGCGACTCCGTTGGGAACTGGTCAAACTTTTAAAATCAATTATAAATTAAAAATTCATATATTTTATTTATAATTCTTTCTTTTCAAATTTTTTATATATTTATTATTTTTCATAGTATTTATATATTTTCTTATTAATATTTCATTTTATTTGCAAGTATTTTATTTCATTATTTATTTTTCTGTGAGAGGTTTAAACATTTCTCCTCACACACAACACTTGCATTGCATAACATAAAGCTCTATAATTGAGTTTGTCCCTTTTAAGTGGGAGTGAAAGCGACGTCTTCGTGAGAATTTATTCTCTGTGTCAGACCTAGCAAGTAACTTTCGGGGTTCATATGCTCTATGTCTTCGTGAGAATTTATTCTCCGTGTCAGGCATAGAGAAATGTATCCCCTCGAATTGAACTCGATCCATTTTAGTCTGTGATGGATTATGATTGAGGGTTAATAGCCCAAGGGGCACTAACAAGGACAATTCGGGTACCTTTATTCTTAGATCTAAAACCTTGCATATAATAAACCTTAGAAACTCTTACGATCTGAAGCCATGCTGAAATTTTGTCCAAATAGGTGTACACACAGGAGAAATGAATTCTAGCTTTCATTTTAATTTATTTATTTTCTTACTGATTAAATTACATGTATATTTAAATTATTTAAATTATGAAAAAGCATGTTTAATTAAAAATATTTATTAGATATTATTATTAAATTTCTTTATTATGTAAACTAATTCATTTTTTTTTGTGTTCTTTATTTTTTTCTGTTTGCATAGCATCATACAGGATAAAAGGCATTGATCCTTGTGTTAATTGTCTCATTGGAAAGCTTTCATCCATGGATAAAAAGTGTTCAAATCAAATAATTCTAAACTCAGAAGTAAGACAGTGGGCTGAGGACTTACAAAGACAAGGAGGAGACAGTCTGCAGGATGATTATGTATCTGACTTGGCCAGTTATGCTCCAGTTTCGCTAAAAAGAAATGATATGCAAGATTTGCGAAGCATTTGGGAAAGTTGGGATTCAAACAAAAAATTACAGTTTTATCAGACTTACAGAGACATCCCATATTTGCTCTATGTCGAAGTTGATGATGAATTACTCAGAGCCCTAATTCAATTATGAATCCAGGGTACAATTGCTTTACTCTCAATAAGGAGGACTTGGTCCCTACTATTGAAGAGTACACAACTTTGCTACATATAGAAGGGGCTTTGGAGAATCGAATCTATTCAAAGTCAATTAAAACTCAACCCTTTCGAGTTAAATTAGCAAAGATTGTCGGGGTACGAGAAGAATGGGTGGCATCCCGTACAAAACAAAAAGGCGAAAGCGAAGGCATTGCTTGGACCAACATTAAAGAACTTATTCAAAGTCATCCAGACACTAAAGTACGATTCGATCTATTTGCTCTGGGTATGTATGGTATGGTCATCTTCCCAAAAGTATTGGGATATGTTGAAGCTGCAGTGGTAGATTTGTTTGAACAGCTACCGAAAAAGATTAATCATGCTTCTGCAATTCTAGCAGAGACCTTCAGATCGTTAAATGCTTGTAGAAAGCTAGGAGGTGGACGATTCTCAGGGTGTACCCAGTTGTTATATGTTTGGGTCCGTAGCCATTTCTGGAAGACAGAAAAGGTTTCATACCGACGCTTTAATACGGATTACTCACCATTAAAATAATTTCTGGAGCAAGAATGGCCGAAAGAAATTAAGAAAGATATGTGGATTAATGCTTTTCGAAATCTGCAAAGCAATGAAATTGTTTGGCGAGCCCCGTGGCAAATCCAAAGGGAATTCTTTTACAAATGTGGTGATTACAATTGGATAATGTTGCTCGGATTATGGGGAGGAATTGGATATGCACCACTTCTGGTCATAAGACAGTATGAAGGTCGTCAATTTGTACCTGTCACCGCTGGATTACATTCATCTGAGTTCGCATTCCACAGCAAAAATTATAAAAGAAATATCATGGAAGCTGTTACGGCTTGGAAAACAACTTTTTGTATCCGAGCTAAAGCAGCAAAAGAAATGCTAACTCCTGATTATGAGGAAGGAGAGCTGTCAGGAAAAATGAAAATATTCCTCTACCAGATCAAAATGAGGATATCTCTATGGAAGATCGCATTAAAGTGGTTCCATCAGAGATTGAAATCCTGAGAGCTGAGTTTGAAGCAGAAAGAGAAGGCTGGTCAAGAGAATTAGAGCAAATGAGACGAGATAAAGCTATGTTGGGTGTTGATATTGACTTTCATTCATCACAATGTGCAATGATGAGAGAAAACAAAGAAAAAGTTGATGGTGAATTTAGAGCATTAAAGAAAAATTACCAAGAGTTATATAAATCCCGGAAAGCATCAGGACCAAGCCAATCAACAGTACAGATAAGCAGAGAATTAAACATCGAGAAAAGTCGAGTTGAAGATCTGAAAGGAAAGAATAGCCGTCTACTCAAAAGCCTTGGGAAAGGAAAGCAAAAAAATGGAAGATTTTGAGGTTGACAGAAGAGAGCGAATTATAAAACACAAAGCTGAACACCGCGAAATCATGAATGAAATACAAAGAGAAAGGGATCAAGCCAAAGATTTAGAAGAGATGAAAAATGACATCTTTGATAAATTTGAAGGTGAGAAAAATATCATGTTCAAAGGATTTGAATCTGAAATGAACCAGTTGATTGCCGAACTTGAAGTCAGGGGCCAAAAGATTGAAGAGTTCAATATTGAAAAAGAAAAATGGGAGCTGGAAAGAAAGAATTTCAACACCAAACTTGAGGTAGAGCAAGAAGTGGCTAGCAATTGGATGCAAAGATGCAGAAACAAGAATGTTCAAATCCAGAAGCTTAATCAAAGAACGCAAGAAGCACGAACAAAACTTGAAGAAGATCTGGATCAGTCTAGAAACAAAAACTCAGAGTTTAACACTTACATTTTGCAACTTTAAGAATCATTATTTAAAGAAAAGGTTCGTCTAGTACCTAATGATCTCAAAGAAAGTAATGAGGAAAGTGCTTCACTGCGAAGACGCATTAGAGATCTTGAAAAAATTGTGCACAATTGTCAAGTCAGAATCACTGAATTAGAGCAAACTCTTGAAGGAACTAATGAACAATGCAAAAGTCAACTGATTTCTATGTTGAAAGAAGTGAAGAAAGAAGTAATATGGTGTTCGAGGCCATGGTACAAATGAGCGAAGTTGCTAGATATGTTGGGGAACTAGCTGTTGAAGCTGAAATAATTGAGCATCACGTTGATCCAGTTTCTAAATTTGGAAAGAGGGTGTCATGGTTAATGAAAGAAATTATAGAGCTTAATAGGAAAGCTACGCCTTATCTGTAGTTATGAACTATTATAAAGAAACTTTTGTATGCCGATGAAAGTTGTTCTATGACAATTAACTTTTTGGGATCAAATACATTTTTGCATACATGCATTTTGCATACATTCATTATTCATTTCATGATTTTCTTTATGGATATTTTTTATTAAGATAAAATTCATTAATTAAAATTTGGAAAAAATAATATCAAAAGATTTTTCAATCGCAGTTATTCTGGCCAAAAAAGAGAAATACAACATCACTACGGTACTAGACAAGCTATTAAGAGAATTATGGAGGATAAAATACAACGTATTGAAGAACAGCATAATAAAGAACAAGCAGAAATGAGAATGAAGCTAGAGAAAATTGAAGCCAGTATTGCAAATTCACAAGACAGCATGATGCAGAAAATAGAAGACATATTTAAAAGGCAGGCTATCATTGGAAAAATGCATGAAAATCCTGTATCTTTCGACCAAGAACCTATGTATCCTCTAGGTTTTCCACCAGAACCAATTTATCACTCTGGTACTACACCTATACAAATTAATGCTCGCACTTTAGCATTTCAAGAAGCCAAATCACATGAAAATCGACAAGTGGATCCGGCATCTTCAAGCAAAAATCCACTTATATCTGATGTGAAAATAGGGGATTTTAATACTGAGCATTTAATCCCAGATTTGAATGAGCTGAATGAAAAAGAAAAAGTAAATGAAGAATTGACCAGACAGATCAAGAGCTTAGAAGAACGAATGAAATCCGTGGAAATAACTGAATCATTCTATGGGTTTGACGCTAGTGAGTTGAGTTTGGTTCCAGACCTAATCCTCCCCGTCAAGTTCAAAGCTCCCGAATTTGATAGATATGACGGTACCACATGCCCTTCATCCCACATTACTATGTTTTGTCACAGAATGGCAGGATATGTGAAAGACGAGAAATTGTTAATTCACTGCTTTCAAAATAGTTTGACAGGACCAGCTTTAAAATGGTATACTCAATTGACCAAAGCCAACATTAGATCCTGGAAAGATCTGGCTAAAGCATTCTTAGAGCAGTACCACCACGTAATAGACATGGTTCCTGATAGATGGACTCTCCAAAACTTGGAGAAAAAGAATAACGAAACGTTCAGACAGTATGCTCAGAGATGGCGGGACACAGCAGCCCAAGTTCAACCACCTTTGTCAGAAAAAGAGGCTACAGTAATATTTGTCCATACATTGAAAGCTCCTTATTTAAATCATCTAATGGGGAATGCAACCAGAAATTTTGCAGATTTGGTTATTTCTGGAGAACTCATTGAAAATGTCTTGAAAGTGGCAAATTGAATCAAATGAGGGGTCTAGTTCCAAAAGATCTATGTACCGGAAAAAAGAGAATGAAGTCAACAATGCAAACTCTTACAACAAGGATTCATCGAAAAGTGTTACAATAACCCAGCCAAAGGTTAAAAAAGAGGAAACAAACACTAATCGAGCAGAGTCCAGAGGATCTCGAAAGGAAAATGAAAGGTTGTCTTTTACACCTTTACCAGTACCATATGCTGAGATCTATGATTCGCTGTTAAAAGCAGATGTCATACGGTCCTATCCTTTGGTTCCCATGTAACCACCATTCCCTCCATGGTATGATGTAAAGGCATACTGTGTTTACCATGAAGGAATTACGGGCCATTCTATTGAAAACTGTTTGGCGTTCAAAAGGGTGGTTCAAAATTTGATCAACACTGGAAAGTTGGAATTCAATTCACCATCTACATCAAATCATCCATTGCCAAATCATGGAGATAAAAATGTGAATGCAATTCAGGAAGAGAACAGAAAGAAAGCAAAAACGGACATTTCTGAAATTAAATCTCCTTTTGTTTGGGTATTCCAACAACTCTCTTTAGCCGGTATAATTCCACAACAATTCAGGCCAAAGCAGAATGAAGGCAAGAATTATTGTGAATATCATCAAGAGAAGGGGCATGAAATTCAACTATGTCTTGAGTTTAGGGATTTGGTGCAAAATTTGATGAACAACAGAGAAATAGAATTCTTTGAAGAAGAACCAGTGAAAAAAGAAGATGATGTTTGCTCATCAGAGGATTCTAAACCTAGTCAAAGAATAAATGATCCTGTGATCATTAATGTGAAATCAACTACGGTGATTCCTGCACCAATAAAGCCGAAAGTAGTTATCACTACTCCTCTACCATTTCCATACAAAGATACCCGCAGGGTACCTTGGAATTATACTACCAATGTTTCAATGGTAGGAGGATCTGTTTCTCTAGAAAAAAATAGAAGAGAAAATACAGAGTTTGGGTACAACATCGACATCTGAAGCAGTGAGTGAAGTCGGTTTCTTTACAAGAAGTGGGAGATGTTACTCTCCCGAAACATCCAATGCCTCGGAACAAGTGAAAACAAAAGGAAAAACCATGGTAATACCCCAGAAGGTATTTGATGATGAATCCCCTCCAGCATTCAATGAGCCTGTGACAGAAAAACAAGCGCAAGAATTTTTGAAATTCCTGAAACATAGTGAGTATAGTGTGGTTGAACAACTACACAAACAACAAGCGAGAATTTCTATTCTTGATCTATTGATGAATTCAGAAGCACATAGAAATACTTTGATGAAAATGCTCAATCAAACATTTATCCCTGAGGATATATCCCTCAATAAACTTGACAGAATTGTGGGACATATAGCCGCTGACAATTACATAACGTTCACGGATGATGAAATACCTGAAGGCGGAATGGGGTCAGTAAAAGCTTTGAATATCACGACACATTGTCATGGTCATATGTTGCCAGGAGTATTGATTGACAATGGATCCGCTCTCAACTTGATGCCTCTAGTCACACTTCAAACAATGCCTGTGGATAAATCACACATGAAGAGTTATCAGAATGTAGTACGAGCCTTTGATGGTACTCAAAAAGAGGTTCTTGGGAAAATGGAAATACCGTTGTTAATTGGACCAGTCGTGTACAATATTGACTTTGTGGTGATGGACATCCACCCTACATATAAGTTTATTAGGGAGGCCATGGATTCATTCAGCAGGAGCCGTTCCTTCTTCATTACATCAGAAATTGAAATTTGTTGTTGATGGACAACTAATATGCGTAGGAGCTGAAGAAGAAATCATTGCGTCTATAACAAGTGATGTTCCATATATTGAAACCAATGATGATGCTCTTGAATGCTCTTTCCGAGCTCTTGAATTTGTAAATGCAACCTTTATTGCAGAAGGAAGTAAAATTCCATATCCCAGATTATCTGATTGCACCAAGATGACGGTACGACAAACTTTAGGCATCGGAGCTAAAGCTGGGAAAGGTTTAGGAAAGAATCTTCAAGGGATTTCAGTTCCTGTAAGTATAAAGATGAAGAAAGATCGTTTTGGGCTTGGATTTAAGCCCAATTTTCAGCAAAATAACAAAGAGATGAAAAGAAGATGTGAAGACAGAAAGGCAAGGTTGAAAAGGAAAGAAATCCTTTGGGAACACATGTTTTTCCCACAGTTGAAGACCACATTCAGATCAGGGGGAACAATTAATGTAGAACAACAGCTTGTTGAAGCCTTTAAAGAAGAAAAATTGACGAAAGATCAAAGCATAGTTGAAGAAGCTATGAATGGATTATTTATCAACATGATCATGAATGACAACAAGACTGCAAATACTTGGTTAGGATTCACCCATGCTTTCCTGGAGAAACACTCAACAATTGGACCACTGAAGACCTTCCTATAGTTTTTAATATTAACGCAGAGTAATATTCAGAACTAATCTTTATGTTTAGCTCAAAAGTATGAAAACTTTTTGTTATCTTGTAAAGAAAATTAGGTTAAATATAAGAAATTTTCTTTAAACTTTTCAGATGGCAATCATTCTTTACATTTTCTTACATTTTTACATTTATTTATTTCATAAATTTACTATATTCTTTCGGAAATGTGTCTGACTTAAATTTGCAGGTGTCACCATGTTAATAGCATGTTTATTCCTAAATTTAATCAAGAGATAAATTTAGAGCAGCCCATATGTCTGGAAGAAATCAATGGTTGTGAGGATGAACTAGAATGTGATGTTCCTACTGAATTATTAAGATTGGTAGAAAAAGAAGACAAACAAATTCTACCTCACAAAGAAGAGATTGAGACTGTGAATCTGGGAACAGATGAAGAAATGAAAGAGGTGAAAACTGGTACTACTCTGACAATCCAGATAAAACAAGAATTGATAAATCTTCTTCAAGAATTCAAGGATATCTTCGCCTGGTCTTATCAAGATATGCCTGGTTTGAGCACAGATATAGTAATGCACAAACTTCCAATCAATCCAGAATATAAATCGGTCCAACAAAAGCTCAGACGAATGAGACCAGAAATGTTGTTACAGATCAAAGAGGAAGTGATGAAATAGATCAATACAGGTTTCCTACAGGCAGCTAAATACCCAGAATGGGTAGCCAACATTGTTCCCGTACCAAAGAAAAATGGGAAAGTTCGAATGTGTGTGGATTACAGAGATCTCAACAAAGCTAGTCCGAAAGATAGCTTTCCATTACCTCACATAGACACCTTGGTGGACAATACTGCAGGACACGCATGGTTTTCATTCATGGATGGCTTTTCAGGATATAATCAGATAAAAATGAATCCTGAAGACATGGAAAAAAACAACATTTGTAACCATGTGGGGCACATTCTGCTATAAAGTGATGCCATTTGGATTGAAAAATGCAGGGGCAACGTATCAAAAAGCCATGGTAACTTTGTTTCATGACATGATGCACAAAGAGATTGAAGTATACGTGGATGACATGATTTCCAAATCCCGAACTGAAGAAGAACATATTCAAAATCTGAGAAAGCTTTTCCAGAGATTGAGGAAGTATCAATTAAAGCTCAACCCCGCAAAATGCACTTTTGGGGTAACTTCTGGGAAACTTTTGGGATTGTGGTCAGCAAAAAAGGAATCGAGATTGATCCAGATAAAGTAAAAGCAATTCAAGATCTTCCACCACCTAATACAAAAAAGAAGTTCGAGGCTTTTTGGGAAGATTAAATTATATATCTCGGTTCATTTCTCAATTAACTGACAAATGTGATCCAGTGTTCAAATTACTTCGAAAGAACAATCCTGAAGTCTGGAATGAAGAATGTCAAGAAACTTTGGATATTATTAAGAAATATTTATCCAATGCCCCAATTTTAGTATCACCAATGCCTGATAGACCATTAATTCTCTACTTGACGGTCTTTGAAAATTCAATGGGATATGTACTGGGACAGCATGATGAATCTGGAAGGAAAGAAAAAGCTATTTATTATCTGAGTAAGAAATTTACTGATTGTGAAATTTGATATCCACCAATACAAAAATTATTGTGCCTTGGTGTGGACTACTCGAAGACTCAGACAATATGTTATACCATACTACTTGGTTGATATCAAAACTTGATCCTTTGAAATTCTTAATGGAATCACCAGCTTTGACAGGCAGAATGGCTAGATGACAGATGTTATTATCTGAGTTTGATATTGTATATGTCAACCAAAAAGCGATAAAAGGAAGTGTCATAGCTGATTTTCTGGCCAGTCGTGTATCAAATGATTATCAGCCTTTGAGTTTTAATTTTCCAGATGAAGATTTATTGTGCATATCCATGAATGAAGAAGTCAGAACAAATGATGCATCTTGGAAGCTTTACTTTGACGGAGCATCCAACGCTTTGGGACGAGGAATCGGGGCAGTGTTAATTTCTCCAGAAAATATTTATTATCCCTTTACAAGTAGACTGGAGTTCTTTTGCACCAATAACATGGCGGAATACGAAGCTTGTGTCATGGGATTGAAAGCAGCTATAGAAAGAAAAATCAAATGTCTCAAAATATATGGAGATTCATCATCAGTGGTGTATCAATTACGAGGAGAATGGGAAACAAAAGATCCCAAATTGTTGGAATACCGAAATTTTACCCTCGAATTAGTGAAAGAATTTGAGAGAGTTACCTTCAATTATCTCCCTCAAGAAGAAAATCAAATGGCAGATGCTTTGGCTACATTAGCTGCTATGTTTCAGGCAACTAAGAAAGTTGATATGATGCCAATCAAAATGCAAGTATATGAAATTCCTGCACATTGTTATAGTGTGGAAGAAGAGGTAGATGGTAAACCATGGTATCATGATATTCTGCAATATATCAAAAATCAAAGTTATCCACAAAATGCATCTGAAATTGATAAAAGAACCTTGAGAAGAATGGTTGCTGGATATTTTCTTGATGGAGAGATTATGTATAGAAGAAGCAATGATCAAATGCTATTGAGATGTTTAAATACCAGCGAAGCTAGAAGCATCATTGAAGAAGTACACAGTGGAATATGTGGAACACATGCAAATGGTCTTTCCATGGCCAGAAAAATAATGAGATATGGATACTATTGGGCTACCATGCACACAGATTGCATTGATTACGCAAGGAAATGTCATAAATGTCAGATATATGTAGACAAGATTCATGTAACCCCCATCTCCTTTACATGTAATGACAACACCCTGGCCATTTTCTATGTGGGGAATAGATGTCATTGGTGCAATCACACCAAAAGCATCGAATGGACATTGTTTCATTCTTGTGGCAATTGATTATTTTACCAAATGGGTTGAAGCTGCTTTATATGCCAATATTAAGAGGTCCACAGTCTGCAAATTCATAAAGAAAGAGATAGTTTGCCGGTATGGCCTACCAGAAAGGATCATTACAAATAATGCTCTGAACTTGAACAACAAAATGATGACCGAACTTTGTGCACAGTTTAAGATCAAACATGCAAACTCAGTGGCATATCGTCCAAAGATGAATGGGGCAGTTGAAGCAGCAAATAAGAACATCAAGAGAATCATTACAAAGACCACTGAAACTTACAAAGTTGGCACGAGAAGTTACCTTTTGCTTTATATGCATACCGAACTACTGTTCGAACATCTACAGGGGCAATACCTTTTTCTTTAGTCTATGGGATGGAAGCAGTCTTACCAATTGAAGTTGAGATTCCATCGTTTCGAATTTTGAGAGAAACAAAATTGGATGAATCTGAATGGATCCAAGCTAGATTTGATCAATTGAACCTTATTGAGGAGAAAAGATTGAAAGCTATTTGCCATGGACAGATGTATCAGAAACGGATGATGAAGTCTCATGACAAAAAAGTACATCCAAGAGAATTCCAAGAGGGTGATCTAATACTAAAAAATATTTTGCCTATACATAAAGATTTCCGTGGGAAATGGATGCCTAATTGGGAAGGGCCATACGTTGTGAAAAAGGCCTTTTCCGGAGGAGCATTGATCTTGGCAGAAATGGATGGAAAAATTCTGAGAAATCCAATAAACTTGGATTCTGTCAAGAAATATTATGCTTGAAGAGAAGAAAAAGAAAAAAAAAGAAGAAAAAAAAGAAGAAAAAGAAAAAAAGAAAAAAAAAGGGTCAAGATGAAAACCCGCAATGGGCATCTTGTAACCAAAGGAAGGATTTGAGTTGAAAACCTGAATGGGCGGCTCAAATGCATCTTGATATTAGGTATCTGGCAATTGAACCCTCTTAAGATTTTGACAGTTTGGGAGAAACTTCACATCTACAAGCATTTTGACAACGTTTGAGATCTTCCAGACAAAAGCTTACATCATTACTCAAAATTGTGTCAATTTGATTAATTTAGAAATACTTATGCTAATAATTTGTTGAGACATTTGAATTTTTATCAATCTTATGCTTGTCATAACTTTGAATACAATTCTATCTATTTTAAGTTCAATTTATTTAAGATTCAATTTATTTTTGAAAATTCAATTTATTCTTCTATGAATTAACATAATTTTGAAATAAGTTAAAGATTTCTGAATATCACTTTATGTTAATACTTTTAAATGCATGGAATACAAAGTAAACCAATCATCATCATCATAAATCCATGAACAAATCATTATTTGCACTCTGGATATATAGGGTAACATTGGTTACAGTATTTCAAAAGTTGAAGATGACCAGTTTTACTATTAACTAAATCGTTCCATGATTTGAAAAGAATAGGATATATTGGAACAACAAAAGAGACAGCTGTCGTAGCAGTCATCGCAAGAAAATGCACCAACAAAAATCTTCTAGTTCATCATGATGATGTTTATTGCTTCCATCAAGATTGTTACACGGGATGCTACTGACAACAAGGTCGAATCCGCCAAATCTACTCATCAATTGTTCCAACCGATCATCATTCAGTTCTTGCACATCTGTTTTCAAAGATATGCTAAGACAGTAGAAGGCGACCTCTGCAGCACTGATTCCAGCAAAAAAGAAACAGGACATTGATATCACTGGGGAACATATCTCTAGTAGATCCTCCTCCTCGTGTATGGTTTTTAAGGAAACCTAGAAGCATTTCCGCCTCATCAGATCCAAGTGGAGCAACTTTATTCCTTCCAACCCATACTAGATTCCATTTTCAGCACTCATCAAGAACATACTTCTGGACACTCAAATGTGACTCATTGTCATAAGCTTCAAGAGCCTTACAGATCCTTTCTGTCAATTTGGCACTTCCTGTACATGTTTATAAACAGTTCAACTTTGTTCTTGGATCCCAGGAAGGCCATCATTTCTTTGTCAATGGAAAAGCATCAGCACATGGAGAAAGCAAAATAAGAGAAAATATGTTCTTAATTGGCAGAATTATGAATATAGCCCTTTTCAGTGTAGTAGCATGAAAATGCTTCGAATCTACAAATTCTGGCTCTACATCGAATAAGTACTGTGATATCCCAGTCCAAACATTAACTGGAACAAATGCCATGTGCTAATAGCATCTTCTGGAAGTGTTCTTTGAGTTATCTGATCTGGTTTGGTAAAGTCAATCATTGAATTTGGAAGAGGAATGTGCTCATAGCATCTTTTGGAAGTGTTCTTTGAGTTATCTGATCTGGTTTGGTAAAATCAATCATTGAATTTGGAAGAGGAATGTGCTCATAGCATCTTCTGGAAGTGTTCTTTGAGTTATCTGATCTGGTTTGGTATGAACCACAGAACTAGTTATTGAATTTGGAAGAGGAATGTGCTAATAGCATCTTCTGGAAGTGTTCTTTGAGTTCTCTGATTTGGTTTGATATAAAACCCAGAAACAATCATTGGAATTAAAAGATGAATTGCATGATCGTCTTCCTTAAGAAGTTTCTTTTAAAGCTTCTTTTGCTTATTCCATTCCCAAAAATCATAGCCCAAGTTTTGCCTTTTCTTGTAATTGGGGTCATTGCATAATGGCTTCCTATCTTCTCCTGAAAGAATTGCGTCAGCAGCCTTAGCCATTTGAGAAGCACATATAAAATCTGTCAACTCTACAATTGATGAATTCAGAATCTGTCAACTCTGCAATTGATGAATCTAGACCACATCTCTCCATAGTTATTGAAGCCTCAGCCTCTTAGAATCCCATTTTTGTCAAGTATAACAGTTTACTCTCCTCATCAGAATCAGAATTCATGATTTCCTCGATATCAGAAGAACTATCAATATCTGTGAAATCATCCTGAAAGATCGCTTTATAATCAGATGAGTTGTTATCAAAATCAACATGTTGCATGGGTGCAGATTTTTCAAAAGCATGTACCATTGTATATGTAATCTTGCTATTGCATCAGATTACTGTTCACATAAATTGGTTTCTCTCCCACAGAAAAGTATATTTCAGAGATGGCTTTCACTGAAATATGATAAGTCACTGTGTCAGCCTGGAACAGATTACCAAGCTATTTTTACTACTCTGTCTGATTAAATCCCTCCAGATACAGAAAATGGTCACCTCATTCAGAAGACACATATCTCAGATGTTTCTGTCAGAATGATTGATTACTTCTTAAGTTTGTGACAACATGAAGAGAATTCTTCCTGTTACCTGACAACACTGCTGTTTAATGACAACAGAATGAGAGTATTCAAGATAAACAGATTTAGAGCACGAATAAAGCCACAAGTATCCACCACAGTCCATTGTCAAAATTGGACCTCGTGGGGATCATGATATTCTAGTCAAACATACATTGAGAGTGAATCAGAAGCAGAATATTGAGGCATCTCGAAAGCCCAATTCAGACAGATCTAGAGGGACATCTTGAGGGCCCATTTCAACCAGAAATAAAATATTGGGGCATTTTGAAGGCTCACAGCAATATGAATATTTGGGCATTTTGAAGGCTCATCTCAACAAGAAATAATGTGAACACACTTTTAACATCTGTATCAGCAAATGTTGGGGCATTTTGAAGGCTCAGATTAACAAGAAGCAAATGTTGGGGCATGCTGAAAACCCTTTTCAATCAGAATCAGGAATATTGATGTATCCTGAATGTTTATATCAGGAAAATGCTGGGGCATGCTGAAAGCCTTTTTCAATCAGAATGAAGAATGTTGATGTATTTTGAACGTTCGTATCAGTAATTGTTGGGGCATGCTGAAGGCCCACATCATCATGTGTCAAGATCATTGACTTGAACAAATATTTCCAATGAGACAGAAATGTATGAAGAATGAAAATGGTGAAACAATGAAAGTGAAGTTGACTATACATAATTGTTTGTTCATCAGGCAGTTACATTATGATCATGTTGTTGAACAAATATCTACTCAACAAGTATTTTTTCAAATACCCAATCTTCTTAACCGTGTTTCACATGACATCGTGTTCTTTGTTAAGCTACATCACAGTTGCATGAATAAAGATGGTCCCCAGGTAGACTACTCGATCTAAGGTTCAGTTCCTCAAGATCTCAGCTTTGAATTTTGCATTTTGTGTGTCGGTGATAATTGAAAATATTTCTTTGAGATTCATGTCAATTAATTTCAACCATACTGTTGAGGTTACGAAGCTGTTTTTCACATCAGTTTTGTTTACTTGATGACATTGAAGAGAGAAACTCATGTATATTGCTCTTTCCCGTAGTTATTGAGGTTATCATGCCAGCCAGGAAGAATTGAGTTTTCATCTATTTTGGGTTTTATCATGTGCGTTTCATCCCCAACAGCAAGAATTCCACGGATATCTTTCTATGCATATATCCTATAGCTGAAGTGTTTCTACTTTCTACCATGCTCATTACAGAAGAAAATGTGATCAGTATTACACTTTCCCTTGCCCGAGATGATATCGAAATCAATTAGTGTCTCCTATTCAATTCGACACCAGCACATTTGGCGAATTTGACCAACTTTTTGGTCATACCAGTATTTCACTTGTATTCCCATTGAGTTTTGTTCTCAAGTGGTCTTATGACATCATACAAAAACTTTGAACACCATGCAAAGAGCTTCAATGATTGAGAAATCTTGGCAGAAGCCATAAAAAAAGGGATAAATGTGTTGTCAAATGCTTTACGAACATCTGAGCTGAAACCACATGAGAAGATGAATGTATTGTCAAATGTTTTACGAACCATTGATTATGGTGCTGAACCAATGTTGCAATCATATGGTTTCCATTTATTGATACAAGATAAAGGTTTCTTTCCACAGAATGAGAACTGAAATTTTAAATAAGAAACTAGTGGTACCAACTAAGGTTGAATTACAAGTTGTTGTTAAGCATCTCGACATGATACAGTCCAAGTTGCCTTATTTGAGATCTGATTTAAATGTGGGGACATGAAAGGAATTGAATAAATCTTCCTTATGATGTGTTTCAAGAGTTAAGTTAGAACAGACTCTACTCTCCTAATTAATCTCTGCTGAGTCAGGCATATCTACATCTACACTCTTCAAAGATGATAGATTCCCTTTTTAAAAAAATGACAAATTCTCTTTTCAAAGATGAAAGCTTTATCGGATTTCTGCACAACTCCAAGCAAAGAAAGTTGGTTTTATCCAAGACAAAATGGGGCATCAGGGTCATAATTGTGACTACGATAAGAGTTCCACAAATGAAACAATTCTTCTGAGACTTTCATGAAGCAAAGAAGACATAAAGATACAAGTTGATCAGATGGTTCTTCAGAAATGCAAGCTTGATAGCATAAGTTGCTACACTGATATCCAGAGGTGACCCTGGCAATAAATGATGAAGTGGAGGAAAACCGAGTTCACCATTTTGAAGTCAAATGAAGATTGCATCAACATTCATGCATCATATTTAGACATTTGCAAAATAGGAGCATTTTCATTCATTTTATCCATGTTGAATATTTGACAGGAATTTCAAAGATTTTAGCAAAGTTCAAATCCATCATTCAATGGATCAATATTTCTAGAAGAGTTCATAATGAGAAGAACTCATCTGAAGAAGGAAGAAGAAGTTCATAATGAGAAGAACTTGTTCAACTTTTCGCTTGAATTCATCATTCGATGGATCAGCATTGCCAGGTCGATTTCATAATGAGAAGAACTCATCTGAAGAAGGAAGAATAAGTTCATAATGAGAAGAACTTGTTCAACTTTTCGCTTGAATTCATCATTCGATGGATCAGCATTGCCAGGTCGAGTTCATAATGAGAAGAACTCATCTGAAGAAGGAAGAATAAGTTCATAATGAGAAGAACTTGTTCAACTTTTCGCTTGAATTCATCATTCGATGGATCAGCATTGCCAGGTCGAGTTCATAATGAGAAGAACTCATCTGAAGAAAGAAGAAGAAGTTCATAATGAGAAGAACTTGTTCAACTTTTCGCTTGAATTCATCATTCTATGGACCAGCATTGCCAGGGCGAGTTCATAATAAGAAGAACTCATCTGAAGAAGGAATAAGAAGTTCATAATGAGAAGAACTTGTTCAACTTTTCGCTTGAATTCATCATTCGATGGACCAGCATTGCCAGAGCGAGTTCATAATAAGAAGAACTCATCTGAAGAAGGAAGAAGAAGTTCATAATGAGAAGAACTTGTTCAACTTTTCGCTTGAATTTATCATTCGATGGACCAGCATTGCCAGGGCGAGTTCATAATAAGAAGAACTCATCTGAAGAAAGAAGAAGAAGTTCATAATGAGAAGAGCTTGTTCAACTTTTTGCTCTAATTCATCACTTGATAGATCAACATTTCCAGAGAAAGTTCATAATGAGAAGAACTTATCTGAAGAGGAAGAAGAAATTCATAATGAGAAGAATTTGTTCAACCTTTTGCCTGAATTCATCACTTGATGAATTAACTTTTCCAGAGAAAGTTCATAATGAGAACTTATCTGAAGATGAAGAAGAAGTTCATAATAAGAATAATTTGTTCAACCTTTGTTTGACTCTATCACAGAAGGAGATAGATCAACATCAACATTTCCAGAAGTGTTCATAATGAGAAGAACTCATCTGAAGAAGGAGAAGAAATTCATAATGAGAAGAATTTGTTCAACCTTGCCTTAATTTATCACATATGAATTTGAATCAATGACACCTCTTTCAAGGATCAACATTTCCAGAAGAAGTTCATGATTAGAAGAACTTGTTCAAACCTTTTGCTAGATTACATCACAGAAGGAGATGAATTGTCATCCCCAGTGAAAGATTTCATAATGAGAAGAACTTGTTCAATATTGCCCTCTTAATTAAGAGAAATCAACTGAATAAAAATTTATTGTCTTTTCGTCTTTGCCCTATTCTTGTTAACACAAGAATAAGCAAAGAGGGGCAGCTGAAGACACTAAATTTTTATCTCGTTTCTATTATTTTTATTATAATAATTATAATTATAATTATTTTATTATTATTATTAAATAATTTTATTTATTTTACAGGCCCAAATATTAAATCACAAGGCCCAATTACAAGACCCAAATATATAACCCTAATATTAATTAGGGTTTATATCCCAGTCGCCTCCTCCTCAACTATTCAGTTACTGCCGACACCTCCAACGCCAAGTGACCCAACCAGCAGCTACCGACTCCTTGCTGCCACGGCACCACCATCGTCGAAGTCTCCAGAACCGCCACGAAGCCACACACGTCGCTGCTCTAGGGGTGAGTCACCATAATAGGTTGGTGACTCACCAAAGCTTCCCCTTTTGGACTGGTCAGAGCCGAACACTGTGGTGGCTATAAAAGCCACCACCCAAACCTACAAACGGAGAGGAACGGGGACAGCAACCAACAGACTAGAGAGAGCAACTAAACAGAGAGACAAAAAACCGAGAGCAAAGATACAAAAATAGAGACCAAATCACAACAATCATCAACAAAAAAACAAAAGAAAAGGGAGGAGAAAGGCTTACCGAGGAAGCTACGACCACCAGACCTCTTCAAACGTCACAAAAAACCTTCGAAAACCGAAGGTATATTTCTTAGATTTGCTCCGATTAGGAGCCGTTTAAAAGAAAAGACCATCGGAACCGTCATTAGGACGGTCCGATCTACGTTTTAGTGTAAAAAAAATTTATTCCGACCACCGAAGGCAGTGGCCGGCGGCAGGGTCAACGCCGGCGAGCGGCTGCCGGCCGGAGAGCTTATCTCTGTTTTAGAGAGAAGCGAGAGAATTTTTCTCTCTCTCAGAGAAGAGAGAGAGAGGGAAGAGATGAGAAATGAAGCTGGCCCTTCGGGCCAGCCGATTTTGGCTTTAAATAGCCCTTCCCGAACGACGCCATTTCGGGGAGGGCTATTTGTGTAATTAAATAATTGTTAAATCCCATCCGCCATCCCTTGAATTTGTAATACTTACATTTTAGTCACTAAATCGAGTTTATAATCCTTTTAATTCAGATCTTTAATTTTAATTTTATTTATTTTAGTCCTTTGTATTAAAATAATATATTTAGGGTAAATAATAGATTTAGTCCTATAATTTTAATAATTAATATTTTAATATGAATAGTATGTTTTAATTTATTTTATTCTAATATCCGAATTTTATATAATTTTTTAGTCACTAAATTAATAAATAATAAAATAGCATGTTTAATCCATATAATTTTGATTAATTATGAATTAGATATTTAATTTTAATTTTACTATAATTTAGTCACTAATTTTAAATCTTTTCATTTATTTTATTGCTTTTAAATATATAGTTCTAATTGTATTTTTACTGTTTTAATTTTTCTTGTTTATATATTTAAATATTTTTATTATTATTATGTATTATTAAATATATATATATTAAATAATAATTTATATTTTTTTAAATAAATTATTTTAACATTTATTTGTCAATATCGAATAAAAGGGCAGTCTTAATACAACTGGATGTCCTATTCTGGTATTTTATAATTAAATATTATAAAAAATTATTATTTAATTTTATTCAAATTAATATTTATTAATATCAAAGAAAAGAGCTGTCTTAAGGCACCTAGAAGTCCTTTTCCAATATTTTTAAATATTTTTTTATATATTTTTGAAATAATAGGATTATAAATTAAATATATTTTGAATTTTTGAAATAATAGGATTATAAATTAATATCACTTGATGGATCAGCTTTTCCAGAGAAAGTTCATAATGAGAAGAACTCATTACTTGAAGGAGGAAGAAGAAATTCATAATGAGAAGAATTTGTTCAACCTTATGCTCAAATCCATCACTTGATGGATCAGTTTTTCCAGTTCGAGTTCATAATGAGAAGAATTCATCTGAAGAAGGAAGAAAAAGTTCATAATGAGAAGAACTTGTTTAACCTTTTGTTCAAATTCATCACTTGATGGATCAACATTTCCAGAGAAAGTTCGTAATAAGAAGAACTTATTTGAAGAGGAAGAAGAAGTTCACAATGAGAAGAGCTTGTTCAACCTTTTGCATAATTCTATCACAGAAGCAGATAGATTAGCATAAACCTTTCCAGAGAAAGTTCATAATAAGAAGAACTCATCTGAAAAGAAAGAAGAAGTTCAAAATAAGAAGAACTTATTCAACCTTTGAATGACTCTATCACAGAAGGAAATAGGTCAACATCCCCAGCGGAAAAGTTCATAATAAGAGAGCTAATCCAAGGAAGAATTATTTCAACATTCCCATCATAATCAAGGGAAGCCAAATGAAAAAATTATATCTTTTCGTCTTTGCTCTATTCTTGTTAACACAAGGATGAGCAAAGAGGGGCAGCTGTAGACATCAATTTTTTTTATTCTATTTTAAAATTTATTATTATTATTATAATTATAATAATTATTATTATTATTATTATTATATTAATTATATTTATTAATATTACAAAACCCAAATCGAGGCCCAACAGACTGGCCCAAACAAAACAAAAAAACCCTAAAACCTATTTAGGTTTTATATCTCAACATTTATACACCTCATATAATACAATTCACAAAGCAACACACATAACATCACATACACTTTATTTATATTATCTCTTTTAATAGCCCATGTACACTTTTGAGAACTTAAGGTATGTGAGTACATTGAGGTTGTGCACAAATGTTGTCACCACAACTCGTATAATTTGCACTGAGTGCCATATAAAATGTCCCGAAGGACCACATAGAATTGTCCCTAAGGACCACATAGAATTGTCCCGAAAGACCACATATATGTTCCAAAAGACCACATATATGTCCCGAAGGACAGCGTAAAACTCTCGACTCTTGGCATGCCAACTATACCCTAGCACTCATATCACATAACAGGGCATTCTCATTTATATTTGTCATATAATCACATAGTCACACAAATCATCACATAACTTTTACCATTTCACATGTAGTCACATGGGTCATGTCTCATAACATATATCACAAGTGAATATAATCACTTATATCGTATCATATAACTTATGTTACATAGGCATATAACTTATGGTCACTTAGATAATTGTATTATAACACATATCACACAAGTTCATGTCACATATCATGTAATGCAAACTAGACATATTCACACAGTATAAATCATAATCATGTTTCTACTCATGCAATCATGTATTCAAAATATCAGAAACATACTTGTCACAAGTCTAGTTTCCATATAGCAATACATTTATTCTAAAAGTACACACTCACCTTGGCCTCAATAGTCAAAAGAGCACTTATAGCTCTTATTTTGCTGACTCGTCCAAAAATTGACTTCGTTCAATGTCTACACAAGAACAATCGAATATAAATATCGGAGTTCAATTCGCTTATAACCAATCAATATAACTTAAGCTAAAAGAAACTCTTAATTTAGCATTTCAGGCTCAATAGTATCGATACTTCCACTATAGTACCGATACTACTCTTCTATGGTATCGATACCCCCCTTCGGTACCGATACCATTTTGACGTTCTGGAATTCATCTTTAAAATGGTACCGATACTTGCTCAATGGTATCGATACCCCTATTATCGATACTACTCATTCGGTATTGATACTCATTGAATAGTTTATCAACTTTTGGCTTACGGTATCGATATTGTTCATCTAGTATCGATACACATACCTAAATATCATTCATTTTCTCTTTGAAGTATCGGTACTGAATGAACAATATCGATACCCCTTGCCCAAAATTTCTTATTTTAACCCGAGAATTAACTAAACTTACATAAACTTCATACTTGGAACTCCTTTCATTACTTCAAATTCAACTATACTCACTTATGCCATCTTATATCACTTGAACACATCATAATATTCAATATCTCACCATAATACTTAAACTCAAGAATTATACCAAATATTCAACATGTTTTAAATCCTTTTCTAACACTTTAGGTTTCTTATTCCAGATTATGACAAGTCAGATTTCACTTCAAAACTTATTTATGAACTCTTTCTTAAGAATTCCCTTAAAAACTCTTTACCTTCAATCTTTCACAACTTATTCATCTTTGAGTTTTAAGTTACCTTAAGCTTTCCTTAAGCTTTCTTATCATCCCAAGAATCAAAATTCAACTTTAAAATGAAAGGAATAATCATTTGAAACCAACTTACCTTACTCATGAGTCACGGGAAGAGAAGAAGAAGATAGTTGAACCCCAAAACTCTCCATATTTTTCTTTCCCTTTTTCCTCTTCAATCCCCACGTGTTTTATATCCCACAAAAGGAAAAATAAAAATATTTCTTATGAAAAGACCATAATACGCTTCCACTAATCCAAATTTGATATAAAATCCTACACAAAATTCCATAATAAATCCCTAAACTTTTTAAAATATTCCAATCAAACCACTAAGTTTTGAATTCTTACATTTTGGTCACTGACCCGATTTTTGGGATGTTACATAAATTCTTCATTTTCCTTCAAGAAGCAGCTTCAATCTGATTACACAATCGTATATTTCGAAGGTGAGTTGATTTTTTTGAATCGAAGCATCAATTATTTCTTTAATTTCGAATGGGTTTTAGATTAAGTTTTGTTAAATGTTTTGGGTTTGTGTGGGTATCAAATGAGTTTTGTAGATTGTATGAATGGGTTGTTCAGAGTTCTTGAACATTGCTGCATACTTTTATTCAAAATGATTTATTCTGTGGGTTTGTGTTTTAAGCATAAATTTTAGTTTTTATTTGGTTTAGTTCGAAATGAACATTGTTTTGTGAATTGACTTAATTTAATAATTAATCTTGTTTGTATGTTTTGGGTTTTAGTAGAAATTGTCTAATGGACAGGTTCGAATCTCCAACCATCGTTAGTTCTTCTCAACGACATTTCGTGTACGACGGTGAACCAAAAAAGTGTTATTGCAATAAATTAGCACCCAAGGAAATTTCATGGAGTGATTTAAACCCCGGAATAAGGTATTACAATTGCTCAAATTTTCCGGTAAGAATATGTTTATAATGACTTTGTATTTGTTAGCTTGAGATAAAGAATTCTTGTACGATAAAGTGTTATTGAATATATCAATTGATAACAAATATGTTTTTCCCTTATTGTAGCACGGTTGTAGGTATTTTGAATGGTATGATGGTAGCATGCCAGAGAGAAAAAATTACTTACTACGAAAATAACGTGAGAGTGAGCGAAATTTAACGAAAGAGAATACAAGACTTAGAAGACAAATTACAAGTTGTTCACTTACTTCTACTACTCAAATGAATAATGTGTTGTTGGAACAGAGTGGAAGTGAAAGTGTTCAAAGCAAAGTGAAAGAAATTGGAAGTGTGCAAAGTAAATACAATGAAAATGAATTAAAGCAAAAGATTAAAAGCAAAAGATTAAGAGCTTGAAGGAAAAATCTAAAACAATGAAGAAAGAAAATGAATTTTATAAGACAATGTGTATTTGCTCAATGGTGTGTGTCATATGTATATATTTGGTAATTGTACATGCAATAGCACTTTAGGTGTTTTGTTAAAGATTAAGTGATTATGTATGTCTATTATTAAGTGTTTGTCTATTACTTATTAAGAACAAATGACTAAGTTTAGTGTTTTCTATTCTCTTGACAAGTTAATTCAAAAATTTTATTTTCTTCATATATATATATATATATATATATATAACTTACCTTCACATTTTCCTATTTCCAAAATGTTACCCTAGCCTGAGCCAAGAAACTATTGAAACATCCCAAGAAATTTATTGTGTGTTGTATTTAACATAACTCGCATTAAACAAAATGTGAAGTATGTAAATTTTCAGCCCAAATCGCAAGTGTTTATAAGCATGATCGAAGTATATTTTCGGGCAATTAATCTCAATATTTTCGTAATTTATAAGACTAGAGGCCTAGTATGAGAATTTATCTTTCAGTTGAGGTAAATATCGAGATATATGAGATATTGTAAACGAGTTAAAAATCGCGTTTAAATTGGTTCCAAAGTTTGTTTTATGTATGAAGAAAATGTTAAAATGTTTTGATAGGCATGTTTGAGGGTTTTTTGGGTAGTTAATCTAACAAATTAGTAATCTATAAGATTAGAGGCCTAATATTGTAACTTATCTTTCGATTATGATAATATCGTCATATACGATACATTGTAAGTAGAGTAAAAATCGTGTTCAAAATGGTTCCAAAGTTTGGTTTTCTACATGAAGAAGAAGCGAACATGGCTTAATAGGCATGGTCGGAGAGTATTTTCGAGAAGTTAATCTAAAATTTTTCGCCATTTATAAGATTAAAGGCGTAAAATTGATACTTAAATTGAGGCTAGTATTAGCACATACGAGACATTCTAAGTAGTGTAAAAAGCAAGCAATGTAAAAAACACGTTCAAAATGTTTCAAAACAAAAAAAATGAAAACTAATGAATTTTATTTTGTTTATTACAAAAGTAGTACATAATTTCAACTTTCTAGTTCTTTCTTTATGTTCAACTAAATCCTTGTCACAGTAATTCCTAATCACAAAATTAAAATAACATAAAATAATATAATAATAAATATAATACCAAAAAGGCATAATGCAAACAAATACCGCTAATGTTTGACAGTATATGCAATTTTATCCCTCTTGTTTTTTTGAAACATTTGATCCCACAACGTTTTATTTTAATTCAAAAGAATCCCCCGTTAGATGGAAACCGTTAGTCAACTGACGGTCAACGCCTCCAGCTGACTAAGCAAGCACATGTGGACACAAATGATGGCGTGGCGTGTCCACATCACTAATGTATGCTGATGTGGAATTGACACGTCAACCTTTTTTTGTTAAAAAATTAATTTTAATGAGAATTTTTTGCTATAAGAGAGCGACATGTGTCTCTCTCATATTGGGGCGTATTGAAAAGAATGAATAAAAACCAACTACTTGCGTAGAAGGGGACTTAAACCTGGGGCAAAGACGTGAAATGAGATGCCCTTTGCCACCATGCCAAGCATACTACTCAATTTTGTAATTAAACAAAACCTTATTTAATCCATAATAAATGTTCAATTTAATTAAAGAAAATGAAACAAGCGTTTTAAATATCTCACAGGCATCTTCAAACTGATTTTTCCCAAAATATTAGAGTTTAGATACCCCAATATTTCAAATCATTTCTCCTCTCAAATTCTTCATTTTCCTTCAAGCAGCAGCTTCAATCCGATTACACAATCGTATATTTCGAAGGTGAGTTGATTTTTTTGAATCGAAGCATCAATTATTTCTTCAATTTCGAATGGATTTTCAATTAAGTTTTGATAAATGTTTTGGGGTTGTTCGGGTTTCGAATGAGTTTTGTAGATTGTATGAATGGGTTGTTCAGAGTTCTTGAACATTATTGCATACTTTTGTTCAAAATGATTTATTATATGGGTTTGTGTTTTACGCATAAATTTTAGTTTTTATTTGGTTTAGTTCGAAATGAACATTGTTTTGTGAATTGATTTAATTTAATAATTAATCTTGTTTGTATGTTTTGGGTTTCAGTAAAAATTGTCTAATGGACAGATTCAAATCTCCAACCATCGTTAGTTCTTCTCGATGACATTTCGTGTACGACGGTGAACCAAAAAAATGTTATTGCAATAAATTGACACCTAGGGAAATTTCATGGAGCGATTTAAACCCCGGAAGAAGGTATTACGGTTGCTCAAATTTTCCGGTAAGAATATGTTTATAATGACTTTGTATTAGTTAGCTTGAGATAAAGAATGCATGTACAATAAAGTGTTATTGCATATACCGATTGAAAACAAATATGTTTTCCCCTTATTGTAGCACGGTTGTAGGTATTTTGAATGGTATGATGGTAGCATTCCATAGCGAACAAATTACTTACTACGAAAATTACGTGATAGTGAGTGAAATTTAACGAAAGAGAATACAAGACTTAGAAGACATATTACAAGTTGTTCTTTTTACTTCTACTGCTCAAATGAATAGTGTGTTGTTGGAAGAGAGTGAAAGAGAAAGTGTTCAAAGCAAAGTGAAAGAAATTGGAAGTATGCAAAGTAAATACAATGAAAATGTATTAAAACGAAAGATTAAGAGCTTGAAGGAAAAATCTAAAACAATGAAGAAAGAAAAAAAAATATAAGATAATGTGTATTTGCTCAATGGAGTGTGTTATATGTATCTTTGTGGTAATTGTACTTGCAATAGCACTTTAGGTGTTTTGTTAAAGATTAAGTGTTTATATATGTCTATTATTAAATGTTTGACTTTTACTCATTAAGAACAAATGACTAAGTTTAGTGTTTTCTATTCTCTTGAGGAGTTAATTAAAAAACTTTATTTTCTTCATATATATATGTATATATATATATATATATAACTTACCTTCACATTTTCTTATTTCCAAAATGTTCTTAGGGCACAATAAACACTAATATGCATCACCACATGCTCGTAGAAGAATACCCAAAATGAATTTTTCTACTTACAGGTTTAAAGTTTTCATTATTTAATACTTAAGTTTAACCTCAGCCTTTGCTTTAGTTGACATGCATGTCAGAACATCACAGGTATTCGATTATTTAACCACTGCTTAAACTGAAGAAACCAACAAAATTGGATTGGCCTAATCGAACAAGCTAGAAAAGTAATGTGATAATCTTAAGGGGCGGGCTCTTGCCTCTTTAACAATTCAAATACAAATATTTGTGCTAAAAGGTATCTCATATCAAGTTAGGAAGATATTTTCCATACACAAAAAAAAACACAACCCAAACATATACCCTAACAAAAAAACAGCACAACAAAAGACCCACTCGATCAGACAATTCATTTATTCTTATTTGGTGCTATTGATTCATGAGTGCCCATAGGGTCCTCAGCTCTTCTCCTCTTCTTTGATGCACTTGTACCAGACTGATAACAGATCAGAAAATTAAAACATTATTTAATTTGTCGAAGAAAAGACTATTACTTATTTAATATGTTCTTACATAGAATGTTTGTTCTCCAGTCGTCAAATTTGTGTAAAGGCCTATCCTTTCGTATCTTTTTTCCTCATTGATCTATTAGAAGTAACATGGGCCTTTTGTTTCTCCTTTCATTTCCTTGATATGTGTGTTGGGTTTGATACGATCATACTTGTTGATGTTGTTGAAGAATTCTCATCCATATTGCTCTCCTACAACAAAAAAAAGTCTACTTTAAAAATCTAACATAACTTTAAATTTTACACCAAACTCAACACATTAACTCTAAATACCTAGTTTACAGTTTTAGGCTGAGTACATGATCTTTTATTATGACCTTGTCCACCATAATTTTTACAAGTCATAATAAGACCAATCCTACTAATATGTCCAGACTTGACTTTTTTTGGTTCATTTTTTGCTTCTTTCGATTTTTTAGGCCTTTAAGGCATATTTCTATTAACAGGTGGAAGAACAGGGCCAATTCTAGATTTCTTTCAATCTTGAGGCCCATTAATAAGTTGCAAAGCATATTTATATGCTTTACTGTATGTGTCTTTGTGATAATAGGAATATAAAAACTCATCTGAGTCCCCACCAGTATGCCATATTACACAACAAGCATGCAGACACGGAATCCCACATAGTTGCCACCTTCTACATGTACATGTTATTTCATTCAAGTCTACAATGTACTACTTATTCTCTTTCTTTACCTCACATTCATTATCTCCATTCCAAATCATTCTCCACTGAATGTTGTCTTTCTTCATGATGTCAATTTTTTTCTTGATTAGTGGCCCATAATTGTACTTCCATATAGTCAAGAATCTCTACTTTATAACTATTCTTGTCATTATCTTGACTCGAATCTCTTCAAGCATTGTAATGATGTTCTTATACCTTGCATCAACAATGCTCGAATTAAAAGCCTCACATAAATTATTGTCCACTATATCTGACTTAGCATTCATCATTTGAAATGCCTTGGTCCACATTTTCTCTTTTTCTCTAAACAATTCAGTAGCAAGTATGCTATCAATCTTTGACAGTGCGTCTTTGTTCTCCTCTCATTCTCTCTCAGTCGTGGACTTCACAATTTTCGAAAAGGTAAACTTATATGCTTTTGCTCTCTTCCTTCCAGTCCAATTCGCAAACATGTGTCGAGCACAATTTCGATGTTCTACTCGTGGTAGAACATCATTTACAACAATCTCAATACCCTGTCAAACAAAATTTTACTTAATTTTAGATTTTATTCAATTATCATAGAACAATATCAAAACACTGCTTGTAACTAATTTTAGTTTTCAGATAAATATCATTTTCAATTGATCTAGAATGTTGCATTAGAAATAAACAAACAAGTTTTTTTGTAGACCAATTGTAATTAGCAATTAATACTATAGTGGCAATTTGAGATATAGCAGCAAGTGATATAACAACAGCAACTCAGATTGTTAACAGTAAACTAACAACTAGCATCAAGTAAATTTAATTACCTTGTGTTGGTCATTGATGATGTTGTAGCCAAATCCATCATCCAATCCCAAGTCTGATGCCACTATACTTATAAACCAAGACTAAGAATCTGCGCTTTCACCCTCGACAGCAGCCCATGCGATAGGGTACATCTGATAATTGCCATATCTCCCAACAACAGGTAAAAGTATGCCTTTGAATGGACCCTTAAGGAAGCAACCATATAGACCGATTATAGGCCTACATCATTCTTTCCAACCTCTCTTCATAGCATCAAAGCATACCCATTATTTTTAAGAAAAGAAAATTAAAATTTTGGACCCTATTCTTAAATTTCTGGATCCGCCACTGACCGTATCTAATATTTTATCAGTGAAGAAATTTTACTATTGATGGCTTTTTTGCAGGAAGGCAACGAGTGAGTACATGAAACACATAGTGCAACTGAAGGATACATTATCTGAACTGATATCGGAGGTTTTGGGGCTAAGGAGACACTACTTGGCAAGCATTAAATGCATGGAACGTGCTCTTATTCAATGCCATTATCATCCTCCATGTCCTCAGCCTGAGCTGACCTTAGGCACATCCACCCATACCGATGCATCGTTTTTAACTATACTTTTGGAAAATAATATCGATCGACTCCAAGTTCTTCATCAGGATCAGTGGGTCAATGTGCCTTATCGCCATGGATATCTAATTGCCAATATTGGCGACCTTTTGTAGAATTTTTTACATAAGTTTATTCATCTTAAAAATTGACATCCTATAGGTCTATTTCCGGAATCTGAAGGTGCTGCGCGGCTAAGGTGGCATCCATGGAATCTGCAGGACGGATGAAGAAACTGGGAATCTTGGTAATCCCGGAATCCACCAGCCCTTTAACTCCTTCCTTGCTTTCCAAGAAAGCCTTCATTTCTTCGGCTATTAATCCCGGAATCTTTGGTACTGATCTATTGTCTGATTCTTCAAGTGACAGCTGGAACAACAGAGAAGAATGCTAATGCGCAATCTGGAGGACAGTCTTCCGGTTAGTAAATCGGAATCTCACTCATGTTATCATGCATGCTTCATTTTACTCACTCTAGAAATTCATCTAAATACGAGCTTATTATTTGGTGTTATGAAAGTCATTTGAGAGAAATGGTGATACAACCTCTTAAATTATGCATGGCAACGAAGAACAGGCTGCCGGAATTCTCTTTGGAGCTGACATACACCTCCATTTTCATTGTTCTTTTTAGTACTCAATGACAAACTTTACTCATGAAATTTCCCTACTTGATTATCCATTTGATTTGAACTGTTTATACACAATTGGCAAAAAATTGTTGCAACTCAAAGAAAACTTTTAGCACTCTGGTTTCATCAATTGAAATTCTATCCTTGTTTTTCGTTTTAACTGCAGATTTATGTACCAGAAATTTTACTGCTGCAGCAGTAAAATTGGACTTTGATTCACATAGTCATATTCAGATCAATTTGACAGAAATTCAAAGATTTGTAGTCTAAAATGCAAATTTACCACCACCTAGAATTCAATACCACCACCATTACAGTAAATTTTCATCCCAAATTTAACTTCTAACAAATGCTTTATCCTATAGATCTTGTTTTTCAATTTCCCCCCAAGAATTCAGTGTGCATAACAGTTAAAATATCCAAAATTTAAGAGCAAAAGTCAACAGATTATAAACGAAAGCAATCAAAACCTCTCTGCCAATCTGGAAGTAACTTGTCTAAGTTTTTAGTAAACTTTCCCAGCAGGGGAACCTAAAATGAGGCTGCAAAGAGAATCCCTAGCAATCTTGATGTTTCCAACAGATCCCAGTATATGAATCTTGCTGTCAGCAACGACGATTCGAGTCTTTGTAGCATTTTCAATAGCAAACTTCGTCTTACCGCCTTTCCCGGACAGTCTACCAATGGCACGAGACAAGTGTTCTCGTCTAAGCGTCTTAACATCCTTGATCTCAAAGGACTCAACATATAGCTCATCCAACCTCAAAAGGCAATGACGACATCAAAACCCAACATGAAAGCTTGGACAAAGTCTGCACACTTCTGTAGGTTACTGATATCGGGTGTATCTAATCTAGTTCAGTTCAACCTTCTGAGCTTTAAGGTTCATTCGGATGTCGATCTTCATCTGTTCATATATCGGTGTATAGATATCCATTCAGTATTTCTTCAGAGGTGAATACCTATTAGGAGGAACGATACCTTCCGAAACTGGACTCGGCCATCGGACATTTCATGAGCCTTCAGAGGCTCAAACTTCGGTTTTGGGAGAAGTGAGTTGGATTTGAGTTTAGGTTCCGATGCCACTGTTTCAGTCTCCATGGTGGTGGGTGCTTCAGTAGACATCTTTCTAATATTTCAATACAATCTATTTGAAGAATGAATCAAAGCAAATTACAACAAGTTGAAAGTTATGATTGAAGTTAAAAAATTGACAAAATACCAACATGAAGAGATTATATTAGAAATAAAAACAGTAAGAATGGGATCAAATTTTCTTAAAAATGGATCAAACCAAAACGCAAATTTCGGTACCCAAAGAACAAACTTTGCATGGAACCCAGCAAAAAAGAGAGAAAAGAACAACTTTTGGAACATTATATTATATATATGAATTCAGAGCCATAATACTGGGAAAAAAAGAAGTAAAAGGTAGAACAGATGGGTGGCCGCTGAACTGAATTTCCAAAGGCTCGAAAGAGATAACAAGGGCAGTTGGGCACAGTTTGAACTTTGAAGAAGTTTCTTTATAGAACAATGTGTGCCTCAAGCGAGCCTGGCTCGTAGCAGTCGCAGAGAGAACAACTACTGGGAATCGGAAAGGAAGAACAAGAACCTTAAAACCTAAGACCCTTTAGACTGTGTTACCAAATTGTCCTTGGAAGTTTGGGCTTTAAGCAAACTGCATGGCCACTTTTGGTCTCATGCAAAGGAAGGTTGCAGGCCAACTTGGGCTTAATTTGTCTAAACCATGGATCTCTCCCTCAGCTACGGCTATCTTAAAACCACTAGGGTTTCAAATCCAAACCCCATTTTCTATTTATTTCCTCTCCTTTTATTCTCACTTGAATCCCAATTCTCATGTTCAATCATCAATGCTAGAAAGCTAGCAAGCTCTCAACTTTACTATGTTTTCAGAAAGTATCATTTCTCTCACTGACCCAAGTTTCTAATAGACTACAAGTATCGTTTGCAAAGATTTTATACTTTGTTTTGTATGAGAATTAGAATAGAATTCTTCAGCCTATGTCTTTTGAGCAACGGAGGAACAAAAGATTTGAATTTTTTGTCATTTTATGGGGAAATCAGGGGGTAGGAAGAAGAAGGGTGGTTCAAAGTCAAACCTGGTTTCAGTTGAAAATAATTCCAGTAATAATGTTAATGGTGGTGTTGATTTGGACTCTTCTGTTCTTGAAAAGAGCCAATGAGCTCAGAGAAGAAGGCAATGTCAAGTATCAAAATAAGGACTACGTTGCTGCTCTTCAACTCTATGATAATGCTCTTAAGCTTGTCACTAAAACCCACCCTGACCGAGCCGTCTTTCACAGCAATAGAGCTGTTTGTTTGATGCAAATGAAACCGTTGATTATGCTGAGTGTAATATGGCAATTCAGGTTCAGCCTCTCTTTGTTCGAGCACTTCTTCGAAGGGCTCGAGCTTTTGAGGCAGTTGGAAAGTATGAAATGGCAATGGAGGATGTTCAAATTATTTTGGGGGCTGAACCCAATAACAAGGATGGTTTGGAGATTGCTCGGAGATTAAGCAGTGCATTGGGTCCTTGCCTGCAGGTTAAGCAGGACCTCCATAGTCGACCATCGCCAGCTGCGCTTGGGGCTTCTGCTGTTCGTGGTGCCCTAGTTGCTGGCCTTGGGCCTAGCTTACTTGCTCGGCCAGTGCCTAAGAAGACATCAGTATCACCTTCTCGAGGATCGGTTGTATCACCAAGTAATAAGTCGGATAAGCACCAAAAAACATAGCAGCTCAAACTGGTTCTAGGAACAAGATTGAGTTTCCAAAAGTTGTGCTGAAGCCTTCTAGAGGTTCTTCAAAAGCAACTGATAATCTGAATAATGATGGCCAGAGAGAACAGTCTTTGCTACTTCTATGTGTGGGCAGGTACCAGAGGTGGCAATTCAATGGAGGCCGTTGAAACTTGTTTATGATCATGACATAAGGCTTTCGCAAATGCCACTTAATTGTGCCTTCAAAGTGTTGAGAGAGATTGTGAGCAAACACTTTCCTTCGTCCAAGTCAGTTTTGATCATAGAAGGATAATGATGGAGATTTGGTGACTATTACATGCACGACAGAACTCAGATTGGCCGAGTCTTCCGTAGATGCCCTCGTTCCAATAGAGTCTGATGCGGATAAAGCCAGTGGATTTGGGATGTTGAGATTGCACATTGTTGATGTGAGTCCGGAGCAGGAGCCACCGTTACTAGAAGAAGAGGATGATAAACTTTTGGAGAGCCAGGTAACTAAGTCGGATGAAAGTTTGGCACACTCATCCCTTGGTGAATCTGTTTTGGAAGGTGTTGATACTGATATTGAAAAGACAGAGAAAGAAGCTTCAAAGGGAAAAACAATGGTGGCTTCCGAGGATCCAGAGTGCAAGGAAGTGGAGATGGATGATTTGCTGTTTGAGTTTGCTCAGCTTTTCCGCAACCATGCTGGTCTCGATCCTGATGCTCATATTGATTTGCATGAGCTTGGAATGGAGCACTGCTCAGAAGCTCTTGAGGAGACAGTTACGAGCGAGGAAGCTCAAATTCTCTTCGATAAAGCTGCTGCCAAGTTCCAGGAGGTGGTTGCATTGGCTTTCTTTAATTGGGGAAATGTTTATATGTGTGCCGCAAGGAAACAGATTCCGTTAGATGAGTCTGCAGGGGAGGAGTTAGTGTCGGAAAAACTTCAAACAGCCTACGATTGAGTTCAGGAAAAGTATTATTTGGCCAAAGAGAAGTATGCCGAAGCAATCTTAATCAAACCTGACTTTTACGAGGGGATGCTGGCATTGGGGCAGCAGCAATTCGAAATGGCCTAACTTAATTGGTCTGTCGCGCTTGCAAACAAAATAGACCTCTCGACCTGGGATCCTGCAGAAACATTTCAACTTTTCGACAGTGCGGAGGAGAAGATGAAACATGCAACAAAAATGCAACAAAAATGTGGGAGAAGTTGGAGCAGCAGAGACTTGACGAGTTGACAGATCCAAATTCAAGCAAGGAAGAGCTGTCAAAGAGAAGGAAGAGACCTGGAAACGCGGCCGAAAATGAGATACCGGGAACCGTGATTCAGGGTGAGCATTCGGCCTAGGAAGTAGCTGAACAGGCAGCTGTCATGAGATCACAAATACATCTTTTCTGGGGCAACATGTTCTTTGAACGATCTCAAGTTGAATGCAAAATAGGAATTGATGGTTGGAAAAAAAATCTCGACACCGCAGTCGAAAACTTCAAGCTTGCCGGTGCTTCTGAGCCGACATATCTACAGTTCTGAAGAATCATTGCACAAATGTAGATACAGTTGAAGGAGATGAAAAGGTCGGAGAAGAGAATCAAACATTTAACAAGTAAATATAAAACCAATGCCTCAGTAGTCCCTTACGATAGTTTTGGTGAATGAAAAGTGCATTTTTCCTCATCTGCTTGCAAATGAAACACTTGCTCATTTGGATCCCAAATTGATGAGTGTTCTACTTGAAAGAGGGTTTTAACGGTTACTGCTTAAAGCTTTAACCTGGTATTGATTCGACGCCATTGAGCTTTACAGTAAGCAACTTCATTTCATGATATTTAGCTTCAACTGAATGTTTTCATGGTAATATTACTTCAATTGAATGTTTTCATGGTAAATATTACTACTTCCGATGAACAAAGTAACTGCAAGTTACTATCATCTTACAGTACAGTACACTTTCATGGCGATATAGTTGGAAATAAACCAAATATGTAAGTTTTGCTAGGATGACAGTAGAAATTCTTGTCACCACCAACCCATACTTGGTGCGGTACCCTGGAAAATCGGTCAAATTGAACGGCACCTCTTGTATAAGCCTTAGCCCCACGGCAGCCGCCAGCCCCCGCAAATTCCAGTCTAGAAAGAAGCCATTCGATTTGTGGGTCATATGGATTTCGTCACTCTCGTTTATCATCTCCTTAGCGTTCTTGAAAAAACAGCTCATCAACAACTGATCCGACTGCAAAAGGAAAATGGGAATAAAGGTGAGATTTTTATATACGAGTTTTTGCAAAAGTGAAGATTTTTTCGGCTACTGTTTCTGGGATTCGACTGATTCGTCAGAACAAAAACCAACAAGTTGTAAATGATTCGATCGAATTTAATGGCTCAAGGTAACAATGGTTCGCCATTTCCGTTGCGTCTATACCGTGCAAAACCATACACCCTCCGGTCCTTAGTTCAAGGATATTTGCTATTGCCTTCTTATAGTTTCTGAACAAGAATCCTGCAAAATGCAAACATCTCTAGCTTCAAACTTGAGTCTTTCTTACTTATATTCAAACAATTTCCCACTTCTCACCTCTAGAGTCGAGAGAAGTGGCTACCATCCTTTGAGAACTGCAATAATGGCGTATCCATCTATCGGGGGCAAGAACTAATTGTCTTTCTTCCAGATTATCCACGTTCAAAACACATGCTGAGGGATCATGCATGTTCTCTTCAACAATATCAATGCAAGTAGAGCCGGCATTTTGATGGAATCTAAAGCTGGAGCCTCTGTCACTGTCACATCACTGGAAGAATACAAAGTATACTCATTTGAGTCCTCTAATTCGTCTTATATCTCCTCACTTCGACGAATCGAACATCTTCCAATGGATTTGAAAAATAGACCCAACAAACGTTTTCGAATGAAAGATATTATTTGACCCATTAAACCTCTTCTCCTTCTTCTTTACATGGCGTTCCAGCAAACAGAGAGCTAAGGGAATCCTGCCTGAGAAGAAGAAGATTGTGAGGGGGTTTTTCTACTGTGAGTTTATGGCCTTCGATGCGACGTTTGGTGTATTTTCTTTTATTTGAGAACTGGTGATTTCATGTTACTGCCATTTCTCAAGGGAAAAAAAGCTGATTTTCCCTCGGGAAACTTGTGTAGCTATATCATCATCACTTGTACGTTGTGAAAAACTAAAATTCTTAATTTAATGCATTAAACCTTAGAATGTTTATGTTCTTAATCCTGAATGAAACTTCATAAAATGCAACAACAAGAAACTTAACAAATCAAACCATTGAATACCTTTGACATTGATCTTGGTTTTGGCATCGAGATGCAGCTTAGATGCTATGAGAGAGAGAGAGAGAGAGAGAGAGAGAGAGAGAGAGAGAGAAGGGAAATAGTAATGAATTGCAGAGCAAAATGGCCAATGGCGAGAGAGAAAGCATGGAAACTGGGAGTGTTAAGTCATTATGGTCAACAAACTAAAGCAAAGAGGAACGAATTTCTGTATTTTTCACCTAACCCCAAATTATTCTATTTATTCCATTTGTGTAAGTACCAAAATTTCTTTTCTTTTGTTAAAGTATCGTATTTCCTGTATGTTTCAATGATTTTGACCCAAAGGCCTTGCAGATGCAGAGTGATCCATACGAGTGTTGGCATAAAGAGACACGTTAAAGCAGGTTTGGCTTCAACTCTTTTTCTCTTAATTTGGGTAAATTTTTCGAATGAATATATATTATAAAACAGTATATATTATAGTAGTAGGCCACATACTAGCTTAGAAATTAAAGAAAGTCTAAAGTACATAAACGCTTTAATACTTGTAACCCTTAACAAACAAACTCTCGGAAGCCAATCCACCGGCACTTCCACCGCTGTACTTCCCGAGTGTGGCCTCGGAGTTAGCTTTGCATCTGGACAAAAACGCTTCTTGCGCTTTCGCAACGTTCTCCTTCTTCCCTCCCCATGTCTTGAGAGTGCTCTGTTGCAGGGCTCGTCCGAAAGAGAATGACAGCGTCCATGGCTTCAACACCTCCAGTTTGTTCATCGCGTCCAGGTTAACCGTAGCTTCTTCCTCACTTTGACCTCCTGATAAGAACACTATCTCCGGCACTGCTGCCGATACGGTTCGGCGAAGTGCGGTCACCGTGTATTGTGCAATCACTTCCGTTGCAACCTGTGCGAATCAATGTAAGTGTTTTTCAGCCGTCGTGAAAATATAAGAAGCATGATCTGTACATTACCTTTGGGCTGTCGGAGCCTGGAGTGACCATATTAGGTTTCAAAAGGGTGCCCTCAAGTAAAACATGATGCTCATTCAGCGCCTTGTAAACCGCCACGAGCATGGATTCGGTGACGGTGGCACATTTCTGAATATCGTGAGGGCCATGAGTTAGCACCTCAGGCTCAACAATGGGGACCAGCCCATTTTCCTGGCAAATGATCGCGTAACGAGCCAATCCCTGCGCGTTCTGCTGTATCGACAATTCGGACGGCTCGTTGGGACCGATCTTGAGCACCGCCCGCCACTTGGAGAAACGCGCACCGGCTTTATAGTATTGCTGGCACCGCGCCCCCAATGAGTCGAACCCTTGAGTGGTGGTCTCGCCATTGGTGCCGGCTATCTCGACGGTCCCCTTCTCGACCTTGATACCCGGAACGACGTTGTTTTCTTCAAGGACTTGAACGAAGGGTTTCCCATCAAATGTTTTCTGGTAAAGCGTTTCCTCGAAAAGGATGACGCCGGAGAGGTAGGACAAGGCGTTGGGAGAGGTGAAAAGGAGCTGGCGGAGGGCTTTGCGGTTGGACTCGATGTTTTCGACGCTGATGCTGGAGAGACGCTTTCCGATAGTTCCGGTACTCTCGTGGGCCGCCAGGATACCTTTGCCTGGGGTGGCAATGTACTTGGCATTCTTGATCAGCTCCTCTGTAAATATAAATTCATGCATTAAAAAACCATATATGTAATGTACATATGAAACATGCATTTTAGACAGGAGAGAAAGAGAGTTTACCAGCATACGTGCCAACAAAAGCCGACATGATTAAGGTGGAGAAGAAGATATGAGGAAAATCCAATGGAGAACCATTCCAAAATAGATGAATATGGTGCACCGTGCACATGAAAGAATCTATAAGATGCATGGAGAAGGTTACAAGTGTCAAACGAAGAAGCCGCAGAAAATTAGGATAGTCGGATAAAGTAACTAGTGATGACTATGAGATTCCTGCACAAGTGGCACAGCTTAAATCCATCCTTACAATGCATCACAAATAGCTTATCCGTGAACCCTGTCGTTATTCAGTTGGGGGGAATCCAGAGATGGAAACTCACTTCACCCTCATCCTGTCCAAACTCTACTTCACATATCAACATCATAGCAATGCCCAAAATGTACTAAACCATACTCAGGTGAATCTGTTCCAAAACATCGGAGAGTCGGGTGGGAATGTCCAATAAAAATATGTATTCAATAGCAGGGCCGTGGCTAGATATAATGGGCCTTGTGCAAATTCTTATAATGGGGCTCTATTTTCTATAACCAATGCTTATGAAGTTTCAAACTCATTATTACTCTCCTTTGCTATCATCAACACAACAACTCAGTTATATTCATTCTAGCATGAAAAATAACTATTATATGCTTTTATAAATGAAGCTATCTATGCCAGTCGTTATTAAACCTCGTGTACATTTAATAGGACAAAGGGGGAAATGGGAGCACACTGTTTAGGTTACCAATAAATTGTAGTAACTGACAGACAAAGGAGCGCATTGTCTGCAATCACACGGAACCCAAAGTAATCGTTGCCCGCATCCAATGTTGTATTATATTAATAAGCAATATTAATACAACTGTATTACACCAAATATATTAAAAAGGGTGATGTTTTCGTGTTCCCCAAAGGCCAAAGGTCTAGTACTCTGGTTCATTACAGCAAAATTTTGAGATCCCTATTTTGTGGGATCCTGCGCCGTCGCGCAGTTTGCGCCGGCTCAGCCACAGCTCTGTTCCATAGATGCATGATTCATTTTTTAAATGTATTTGGAGGACTCTTAAAGATTGTATCTCCATAAGAATCATACTACAATAGCATGAAAAAAAAAACCAGTCATAAGAGGAAAAAAAACGTCATAATGACAATTTTTTTTTATTTAAATTAAAAAGACTCAAGAAAAAAAGAGTACATAGTATAAAAAATAAGAGAACTAATAATCTCCGACGGTCAATAACCAATATGAAGATTGGTCCTGTAATCGGCTAAACAAGAAAAAGAAAGACAACACAAAAGTATTAAAAAAACCAATGGATGTTGGTTTAAGTGGTAAGCAACTTAATGTTGTTTAAGCAAGGTCTTAGGTTTGAGTCATTGTGTATGTAGAAAATCTCCACTGGAAGACTCACCCACCAAAGTCAGGTATGCGACATGGAATATTTTTCTTTCAAACTTTTATTTATCTTTCTCATATTACCATAACTTCAATACGTTTTTTCTTAAACTTTTGAATATTTTAATTTCATCCTTAAATTATAATTCTCACTCTAAATAATCTTCAAATTTTAAAATATTTTAACTGCATCATCAAATTAACTCTCATTCTAAATTAGTCTTCAATTTTTTAAATGTTCTAATTTCATCCCTAATCTTTCGAATGATTTATGAGATATTATTGGAATATTCAAATGTTTGGGGATCAATTTAAAATGAGGGCCATAGTTTGAGGAAAAATTTGAAATATTCAAAAGTATAAGAACCACTTTAGAATGAGAGTCATAGTTTGAGAATGACATTAGAATGCCCAAAAGTTTATGGACTAGTTTAGATGAGTGTCATAGTTTAAGGTATTATGGTCCAATTAACTCAAATTTAAATTATATCAAAATATATTATTTTGTAAATATTATAATTTATAATATAATAAAACATTATTTTAACAAAACATAAATATAATGCTAAATTTTCAATATTAGAAATAATAAAGTGTATTTTTCTTTGTTTCAAAAAATATATAGTGAGCACAAATCAAGAAACTCTGGCGGTAAAAGAATTATTATTGTTTTTTGAGGTTATAAGTTTGAGCACCAAGAATATAAGAGATGTGAACGTTTCATGTCAAATGATTAATAATTATTTTTAAATATATATTATTTTCTAGTATTAATAAAAAAACCATAGATTTATATATGCATATTAAACAAAATACAACCGGTTCATACTATACAAATAGACTTTTAATTAGTTGAATCAATCGAGATTAAGAATACAAATGCATGCACGTATCGAAACTCCTACTGAGCTTGAAGAGAATCACTGATTTGCCCGGCTTTGGAGTTACCAAGCATTGAAAGTTTCGATCCGACGGACCCTGTCCTCGGCATCCCAGCTCTATGGTAACGATACCGGAAGGAGCCCGGATGAGTTGTCGGCGAGCAAAGGCAGCTCGACTTCGACCCCCATGGCTTGCCCGCCGGTGCTCGCGGCGTTGCATACAATGTCGGATGTCTCTCGATTTCCTCCGAGTTCACTTCTCCAAACGACAAGTTATGAGAAAGCTTGCCCTTACAAAGTTGGCTCGTCTTCAGAGTTATCTTTAATTTCTCAGCTTTTTCCATGGCAACTTGTCAACAAATAACCAAAAATTATCTTTCTAAACAGATTGATTGAATATTAATAAAACTTGAGAACTGTAAACAGATTAATAAAGAACCCCCTGGAAATGAATTAGAATATTTGAGTACGAGGATTCAATGTACCGATTTCCCGTCGGAGAAATACTACAAAGCAAAACGGATAAAGTAGTTATAATTTTAGCTAAAAGTTCGGTTTTGTTCTCCATTTCTGGACAATATGTGCTTAATTCCCAATAGTTAATCTGTTTTAACAACATATCTCTATATTTAATTTGCTTTTCCTAATAAAAATACTGTCCCAAGTCGTATAGATTTTGCCAACATTTATTACTCTATGGTTAATCCGATGTTTGTTCATCTTTGCTCAGTTCAAATCTCCATTTCTGCCTCTTGTGTGTATATCTTCGCCAAATAGCTTGCACAGCTTTGCATCGATGAGCCTCGACTTGCTTCGTTATCTTCTCGTAATTCTTGCTCTCGAACTCCGCAAATGCATCCTACAAGTAGGCTCCGGAAATCTGTCAAAGAAATGTTCGCAGCTCATGTATGCAAAGCAGGAGACGATGGCAACCACGACGAACCTGAATATCCAGAGTTTTATACAGCTCTTTCACTTTGGCGACACATGCTGGATTGGCTTTTCCGTAGTTCTCCTGGAAATGAAATAAAGAAAATGTTTATGTTGCAGCAACAGAGATTTAATTTGGTTGCGACATCGTCAATCCAGACTATGAGGCTGCTTATGTCTAGAATGAACCAGGGGCACAAGCAACCGAAGGTGACTTGGGAAGTAAGGAAGCTAAGGATTTAGAAATTACATTAGTATAACAACGAAATCGGCAAAGAATGCACATGTATATTATGTCCAGCCGAGGCGAAGCCAGAAACGGTGTCTAAAACGCAAAAGGTTCGGGATGTGTGATTTGAGACTTACATATAACAGTTTCTTTTGGTCGTCGTTTGCACGTTCCAAAGCTTTTACAACCAGCCAAGAGCACTTGGAGTCTTCGATATCAGTTCCTATCTGATAGAGTAGAAAGCAATTAGCTAGTAAGGCCTTTAACTAATCACCATTTGCATAACCAGATAACGATACTAGAATGGTTATTTTCCAAAACTCACCTTGCCAGTTACCTCAGGATCACCAAAACAATCTAGAAAATCATCCTGCAATTTAGAGGGAAAAAATTGCTAGGTGAACAGAAGAAAACATAGATATTTAATATTAGCTGAGAAATGCTGTCTCGCAATTAAAGATCACCTGCACTTGATGATAAATTGTCATTTCAACAAGGACATTCTTCATGCCAGTATGATCGACAAGATTCTCTCCTGCCATAAGTAATGCACATGCAACCTGGTTCATATTGAGAAATAAGAAGCAATCCTTATAAAACGAATGATCACGATGTACAATACACACTGCTTGATTAGACTGACAATGGATCGTAAATCTTGGAAAATATGAGCTGTAAAATAGAATTTTACTCACCGGAAGGTAAAATGAGTAATAAGCGACTTGTACTCAACAATCCTGCGGTAACTGCATCAGGAAAAAACCATTTTATGCGTTGTATGCAAAACAGAATATCATTTTGCACTCAAGTTGCAGTTAACAAACAGTCACTTACGTTGATAACGAGTACTTCGATAAATCTTTCTCCCCTTCAAGTGTGGTTATTAAGTCTATCATTTCGCCTGATACGGTTTGAAATTCCACCTAAAAAGATTAGTTCACAAACACCAGTGTGACTTGTTAATGTCGAAAGCAAAAGATCATCACGGTATGCATCCAATGCAACAAAGAAGAAAAACTGACCTCATTGAATAAATCTAGCAAATCGGTGTAATAAGGTTTTCCAATGAAGTGCCTCTTGAGAATTCTGAAGATCTGATTGCGTAGAATTAACCCGTCATTGATAGCGATCATTCCAACCTACAATGAAACTTTCAGAAGTCGGAGTTTTCGCGGAATCAAGAAAGCTAACTGACCTAGGTCGAGTTCCTAACTCGTCCAACAGGATCAAATGGTTTGCAAACCAATTTATTCGCACATAGTATAAAAGGAATTAAAGGGTTTCGCTTTTATTACTACAAAGGTAGGGATATTCTTGTTATATCATATACCTTCGAAAGCCTGAACCAGCACGGTTGACCTCTGCGAGTATGAGATTGATCCATGATATCATCTTGAATGAGAAAATACGCTTGAAGCTGCACGAATCAATGTTAAGTCAATTGCAGTACAATAGAGATTAAACAACTCTTGCAATTATTGATGAAAACCGAAAACGAAGATGACTAATAGAGTGCTTATGTGTCCTTCAGCCACACCCATTCAATGGACCAACCAAGGGCACAAGCAAGAAAAACTTCATCATCACTCAGCTCTTTTCCTTCTTTCAATGACTTGAAGACGTCGATGACCGACAACCCTCGGTTCATCTTACCTGCAAACAGTAGAGTCAGTAAGCAAACATTCCAATACAAAGCCTATTTACTATGGATTTCTGGTTATTGAGAGCCCCAATCAATCCACACCTTGAGATACATTGTAATCGAGCATCTGCAACAAAAGGAGAAACCATCATGATTTACACTTTTCTCAGTAAGAAACCACTAAAGAAAGGAGATGAATGAGAATAATTAGTTCCATATAACAGGATAGATGCTATTTAAATACCAGAGTGCACATATAGCCAAAAAAATATGATGCATCAATTCATGATCAGTCATTTTATACTGAATGCAAAGTTCAATAATGAAAAATGAAATAAAATCTAGCAGGCTCAGCTAGAAACCATGTATCTTTCATCTTAAAACCAACTTTTCCCCTTACGCTGACAAGTGACAGACATGTTCATCAAAAGCTACAACCATGCAACACTAAATTCAAAAGAATGAAATTTTAACAGAATCCAAACAAAGAACTCCATAAACTATAATGTATCCACTCTTAAGACTTAAGAACGAGTCAATAAGAACCCAAAAATGAAACCATCGACGATGAACAAAAAATACATGGCTAAAAGAGAAACAACATAAAGAAAGAGAGAGATGAGGAATTACACGCTCTACCCACTGTCGGGAATCATCGGTAAATTAAAAACAAGTTTCATTAAGAAGCTCTGATTTTAGTACGGAATAGACCTGCATAAACTTGGATTTTAACTCACTCATGTCTTGGCTTTCCACTCTATTCCTTCTTTCCGATGGTGGAGCTAGAAGAAAGAAAGAAAAAAATGATAGTAGAACTGAACTGAGGTTCTCATAGATATTGTCATTGTTATTACAAAGAGAAATAAGTACTCAAGCGACTTAGATACATGCATTTCATGCAAGCATCAATATATATTGAGATAATATGATTAAAAACACTAATTTCTTAGTTATTTTAATTTGGTTTGTTTAATTAACAAGATTAGTTAAAACATTTTCACTCATTTAGTACAACTTTTGACCTTAAAAGTTAATCCAACAGCAATGCGGAGCACAGTTTAAGCTGCTCTGTAGTAATCTAAATTATCATGCATGAAAAGATTCTACATTTGTTTGCAATTAAATAAGTAATCTTTGATTATATGCAAGTTCAATAAAAAGGTTTTTGCTTATCAGTTATTGAGTAGGATCGGATAGAGTTCGGATCGAATCCATACCAAGTATTTTACAGGTTCGTTTCAACTCAAAATGTGAATTGAGTTTCCTGTCAAAGCCCGGCCGCAATAGAGAGATGAGAACCCGTGCCCGACTTTTTACGCTCATATTTATCTTACACTAAACTGAGTTTCCTGTAAAAGCAGCTAATGCAAGGATTAAAGCCTTCAAAATGAAGCTGCAAAAGCAATTAAAATTGATTGAACCAGTAACCCACGAAGCAAAAATCAAATGCTAAAGCGAAAATAGAGCATACCAGTAAGTGATTTACTCCAAGGCAATGCTCCAACACAATGATGCAAGATAGTTCGGAACAAAAGCACTGATATTAGAATATGGATATTGCAGGTGAATATAGTTTCAGACTTCTAGGTTTTGTTTCTTCACGTTAAAATTAGGTTCCGGGTTGGGTTTGGGGCATTTGGACCTTTGAGGTCAAGGGTAGAAATGGGTTTAAATGTCTGTTTTTTTAATTTGTTTGTTATAATTATACAGTAGTATTTATTCGAATAATTCTGAATTATTTTATAATAAATACTTAAATATTTTTACAAATGTCGTATTTAAATTTATGACAATTCATTTAATTAACGAGGTTATTTAATTCGTGTAATTGACAAAACATATTATCTGCTAAATTCCGTTTAAATACGTTTAAAAAAGATTAAAAGACAAAGCATAGACGACTGTCTTTAAATTTTAAATACCGTTTAATTGTTTAGGTTTCAAAGGGTTCGGCTAAAAAATTCACAAACTAATCATATGAATCAACCATATCTTAAAAGATCTAATTATATATTGACAAAACACTCTATAACTTTATATGTAATCTTATAAAATAATGTTTCAAAAATAATAATCTTGTAAAATAAAGAACAACCACTCAATTAATCTCACGAACTGTTTATTATTTAGGGTAAAGTATATAGATAGTCCCCCGAATTTTTTGGGTGCTTGCATTTTGGTAACCCAACTTTTGAAACTTGCAATACACTCATCGAATTTTTAGTTCGTTTTTATTTTGGTCCCTGTCGTTACCTCCCGTTAATTTTTACTGACATGACACTTAACCCCGTTGACTTTTCTAACTTAGATTTTTCTTCTTCCTCCTCCTCTCCTGCTTTTTCTTCTTCTTCTTCAAAGCAACCATCTTCAGCTTCAAAACTCGATTCCAAAACCGACCCAACATGCAGGATGGATGGGAGATAGCAATTGCCAAGCTGCAAAGTCGTCGAGATTGGGTTTGAAGCACGGCAGGGGCGAGATCGTTGAAGGAGGTTGAAGGTGGTACTGATAGTGGCAACGTAAGGTTGAATCCACCATGGCAGGTAGGAAGGGTGGTAGCATTGGTGGAGAAACAGGACACGTACTTGGATTGGTTATGGCTATCGTAAGAGCAGTTGTCACGGTCAGTGAGAGAACGCAGCAGCTTGCAGGCTTGCAGCTCTTTTCGTTAGATTTTGATTTAACAAAAGAGTGAAATTGTTAAACCTCATAGTGGTGATCAGATCTTGCATGTAAAATAGTAATCTTTAACAAGTGTACATACATGAATGGAAAGATAACATTTGCTTTTAACGTACAGATTTAGAGAAATACAGTTCATTGGCCAAAAGTCCAAATGCAAAAAGCTATTTCTAAAGAGATCATATTACTGTCAGATCACAGTGTTAATCTGAAAAGTACATGTAAAAACCCACAGTAACAAGAGTTATAACACGGATTAATGACTTTCAATTCATTGTCCAAAGGAACAACCAATTGCTTTTAAAATGCAATGTTACTGTGTAAAATTAAAGGTTTTCCCCTTGGAATAAGTGCAAAAAGACATGAAGTTTACGATCAAAGATAAGGATATAGGCCTTGGAGCTTGTACAGAGATAATGGTAAGCGAATTTGCCTTCCAGGCGATATTCATGCATGACCCATTTGATTTTCCCTCCTTTAGGAGCTCTTCCCCTATAAAATACCAGTGACTTCTTTATCCCAACGAATGCACAAGTCTTTGAGCTATAAATCTCCCGATCTTTCCCGGTAGCTTTGCAGTATCCAGCTTCAGTAACAAGACCTCAACAATCTCTCCCCCGCCATGCTTCAAACCCAACTTCGACGTCTTTGTAGCTTGGTAATTGCTATCTCCCATCACTCCTACATGTTGGGTCGGTTTTAGAATTGGGTTTTGAAGCTAAAGATGACTCCTTTGAAGAAGAAGAAAGAAAGAAAAAGAAGAAAAAGTAGAAGAGGAGGAGGAAGAAGAAGCTGCCAAGTCAGAAAAGTTAAGTGCCACATCAACAAAAATTAATATGAGGTAACGGTAGGGATCAAAATAAAAATTAATTAAAATTTTGATGACTGTATTCCAAGTTTCAAAAGTTGGGTGACCAAAATACAAGTATCCTAAAAATTTGGGGATTATTTATATACTTTACTCTATTATTTATATAAAATGCGAATTTTTTGTATTTTTGATTTATTCAAAATGGTCGAAGAACACAATGTCTAAAAATCTGTGAAGTTTAAACATCTTCCATTTACATTATTATAAGCAAATAGAGGGATCAAAATAGTGGTCCTTTTGATTAAAACAAATATTTGGATCACCAAAAGTATAATATTAAATATGATTTAAAAAATAATTAGGATGCCAAAATAGAAACGTAAGAATAGATAGAGTACCAGATAAATAATCTACCATGAAGTTAATGGACAAAAATATTTGAGCTAAAATATATGTCGAAGGCCCAAACAAGGCAAAGTCCAATATTAAAGTAAAAAATTCAATTGGGCTGGTCTTCGAATTTTAGACCCGAGTCAAACCGACAATAACTTGTTCCGATTCGAAAACCTAATATTATTATTTAGGCAAAAATGAATTAGAAGTCCCTTTACTTTTAAAAAAACTAGTATGGCTCTCATATTAGTTTTTCTCTCAATGTGGCCTTCCAATTCATAAAACAAACCCAATGTGACCCTTTGACTAACGTCTTTCGTCATTGATTGTTACAGTATTGGCGTGCCAGTCCACAGTGCTAATGTAGCAGTTCACGATACTGACGTAGCAGTCCGTCTGTCATGTTTGAGTTATCAACTTAGTTAATCTGTCATGTCATCCATCACATTAATTTGTCATATTAGACTATCATATCAGCACCGTGGACAACCATTTTAGCACTGTGAGTTTCCATATCAGTATCGTATGGTCAACAATGAAAAAAATTGGTCAAAGGGTCACATTGAATTTATTTTATGAGATGGAGGGTCACATTGAATTAAAAAATAATATGAGGGTCACATTAATTTTTATTCAAAAGTACAGGGAACTCTGATGAAGTTTTGCCTATTATATATTTGTTTGGCTTACTTTTGGGGAAAAGAAATCCTTTTTCTCTTCCTCCCTAGAATTTTCTTCGTCCAGTCGAATCTATTGGTGGTTCAGATAAAGGTAAGACTCTAATTTTCATTTGTTTTAATTTACTGTCTGATTTAGGGTTTAATCTGATAGGTAGAACTGATTTTCCTTTACTTTCTATTTGTTTGCGAAGGAAAATAGAATTGAAAAGAGTTAGCGTTTCTGCGTTTTTCGTATATGATCAAATTTGTGTTTTAAGTTGAATCAGTAATTCAAGTTATTTGGCTCTTTATTCTTTGTTAGAGTTGATAATTTTGAGCATTTTAGACTTTATATGCCCAGCGTTTTTTCCCGATTATTTTGCATTGATTGTTATAGGAATATGTTGAGTTATGCGGATTATGGTTCTTTTCTATGCATCGTTTCATCCGATGAATATTTGGGTTTCTGCACTTGTTCTGATTCCATAAAGTTTGTTTATAAATGGAACCAATTGTTCAAGTTGTTTAGCTCTTTCTTATTATTCCTAATTTTTAATTTTGAAAATTTTACCTCTTTCTTAGATACCCAGAAGTTATTTCTTTTCCCCATTATTTTGCATTGATCCTTATAAGAATATACGTTCAATCAGGCAGGTTCAGTTTATTTGTTGATAATATTTTAAAGAAAACATGACAACTGCTGCTAGACCAACATGGCAACCTGCCAAAGGTGGGAATGAACAAGGTGGTACTCGTATTTTTGGCCCCTCTCAGAAGTATTCGTCGCGGGACCTTGCAGCTCATACTACTCTAAAGCCTAGGTGATTCTTTTGTAACTTCTCTAGAGTGTATATGTTTGTTTTCGTATGCATTAGGGTGTCAATGGCCCAAGAATAAAATTTAGGGTATTAAAACATGTTTTCATTATGTTGTTAATTTTTCTTTTGTTCTTAGTTCAATGTGTGATGTACATAGATAGAAGGTAATAATCCTGGCTGAAACTAACTCTTGTTTGTTCATCAAATATTTACTTTTACGCTGCTCGTGTTGTCATTTCACCTGCATGGTGTTGTCATAATGTGGTTTTAAGGGTTGATTTTGGAGATTTTCCGTATCCGAAACCTATGTTACTCAAACTTTGTTGTGAGATGTCAAATATGAGTATGTCTCTCATGGGTATAATCAAAATTTTCTAAGTTTCATGTATTTGGAGGATTTTTAGGGGTAGTATCCTCACACTTGTGTGTTAGGCACAAGTGTTAGATGCAGGTATTTCACGAAAAATGGAGAGTTGGATCAGCATAATTCAAAATCCTACTTCTAGACATTAACAAGATGTATTGTAGCTCTAGTTGTATCGTGAATGAGATTATTTATCGGTTTCTTTTGCTTGTGTGAGAATTCAGAAAGGATGGACAGGACACCCAGGATGAGTTGATGAAGAGAAGCCTCCGTGATGAGCTTGAAGAGCGTGAACGGAGGCATTTCTCATCAAAGGACAAGTCCTATTATGGTAAGGAGGAGAACATTTTCGCGACCGTTCTTTGTATATTTGCATGAATTCTCTTCTATATATATATATGGTTGTCATAAATTTCCTATAATTTTGATTCTTAATATGTGAGTATATTTTTGTAGATGATAGAGATCATAGGAAGGGGAACCATCTTCTTTTGGAAGGTAAATTGCCAACTGGCCTATTTTTATTGAATTAATGAGCTGTCAAAGCACTTCACTAACTGTGAATGTCACTTGTAGGGGGAAAAGGGGGATTGAAGACCGAATTGTTCCACGCAGTGTTGACGCTGATGATTCTGATGTGGAAGTCAACAATGACGATGAAAGGTTCTATTCGTTGCCTCTATCTCTGTTTTTTATGCTAGGACAATTAGTCTTTCTGATGGTTGAATTCTTTAAGTTTTTTGAATGGTTTAGAATGCCCGCCGTAACATACTGCATATAGTTTCATGATTTCTGTCTTTCTGAAGTCAATAAAAAACTAAAATGCAAAAACTTGTAGTTTCATTGTGTGTTTGATCTATAGAAGAATTTTCCCTCTTGTTGGTAACTTCTGGATATTGCTCTTTTTCTACACTCTTTTTAAAGATCTAATTTTTTGTGTAAGTGATGATGACGATGAGGATGATGAGGACGACGGAGAAGCTCTTATGGCTGAGCTTGAACGAATAAGGAAAGAGAAGGCCGAGGAGAAACTCCGCCAGGTAAACTCTATGCCATAGTTTCTTTGCTAATTACTCTGGGGCTTCAATGCTGTTAGATTTCCTCTTGATTTTACAGCTATAGAGTGTATCATTTAATATATTTCATCAATACCAAAAAAAATGCCTTATGCATGTGCAGGAAAAACTAGAGCAAGAAGAACAGCTAAAAGCCAAAGAGGCTGAGCTTCTTCGGGGAAATCCACTACTCAATAACCCGACATCTTTCGGTGTAAAAAGAAGGTACCTTGCATGAGATATCAGAACTTCCCCCTTGGTTATTTAAGTAAAGCCTGAGATTGCATATGGGTCAAGTTCTTTTATGATCTTTGTTTATGTGATTTAGGTGGGACGATGATGTGGTCTTCAAGAATCAGGCCCGAGGTGAAAACAAGCCTCAAAAGCGCTTCATTAATGATACCATAAGGAATGACTTCCACAGGAAATTCCTGCTGAAATACATGAAGTAATTCACGTGAACATTTAAAGTAATTAATGAAGCAAGTAATACTTACTGCTTTAAGTAGTGTGCATTTCTAGCGAATTTGATAATGGTTTTCCTTTACTAGAATATGCGGTGTTGTGTGTTAAACCTATATCTCCTAATGCATATGGAAATGATGTATGTTTTCTTGAACTAGTTGAGACATGCTGAAAGATATATCGACTTATTATGTCGCTTTAATTTGCTAACTTTAATTCGGTCTGTTAGCATTTCCTGGTTCTAGTAAATACGGGAAGTGGTTAATGGTTACTGGAATCGATATAAAGAATGGTGACTGAATTTTTGGTTTCATGAGAAGGATGAGTAAGGTTTTTGAATTGAAAGGTGAGGTTTATACTAACAGTTTGTTGAACTGATTATTAGCCAACAGCTTCGAGTGTTGTACTGATTATTAGCCAACAGCTTCGAGTGTTGTACTGATTATTAGCCAACGGTTTCAAGTGTTGAGCTATTGTGCAGCCTAATTTAAGCCTGAAAAAAGGCATTACCGAAAATGTTATAAAAACATTTTAGGTTAGGCGTAACTTAAACTGTTAACTTTTTCTTAACATTTTTCGATTGAAAATCTTCTTTATAACATTTTTGGTCTTGTCTATTTCTTGTCATTCCTTAACCTTAAAGTAAGATGACGTAGGGTAGAAATACCCATATTTTCCATAATATATATATTTCGAGAGTTAGGATTTTGTTTTAATATGCATGTTAGAAAATATAGTGTTCAACCGAATTGGAGACTTTAATATTCGTGTTTTATTATTTATGAATAGGGGTTTAAATGAACAGAGAAGTCGGTGAATTGTTTGCATAACGTTCGTGTATGTTCGTTTGTTAAATTAAATAAATGAATATGAATAAAAATTTTATGTTCATTTAATAAACGAACGAACACGAATAGAGTTGTGTTCGGTTTGTTTATGTTCATGAACAAACTCGTTTATAAGTCCGTTTATGAGTTCATTTATTGACTCTTTCATTTAGGAACAAGCTTGCTTAATGACTTTTTTAGAAGTTCATTTATTTGATTCTCCTTTTTTATTTTAAAAATTGGTGGAGGTAAGGATTAAATTGTATACATGATGAAATTTGAAGTTTAAATTATAAATCTTAAGAAGTTTAAGCACTAGTGATATAATTTTACCATTTCTCTTTGGGAAAAGTAAAAATTGAAAAATGAACGTACAAACAAATGCTAAACAAACATTAAAGGAATATGCTCAAACATTAAACAGATGTTTTTGCAAATAATAAATATTCAAACACTAACATGTTTAAAAATAAATAAAAAAACGAATCAAACATAAATACTTCTAAAAATAAATAAACGAACAAAAACATAGTGGTTTCATTTACACCCCTGGCTATGAACGTCAAAATTGGAGGACAATAAATTTTGAAAAAGGAGCAAGTGGTTATTCTAAAACACCAGTGGGGAAGACATAAAGGGTTTTGCTATCCGAAGCAGTAGCACCAATGAAAGCATCAGTAACAAGTCCGACACCGAATCCTGGGGTCAGAACGATATTGTCTGACATTCAAGTGAGGGAGATGGTCATCCCATGAACCAAAAGGTTCACATCGTTATTCTTGGTGTGACAGCCATTGTTGATGATGAGCACCTAATAACTGTGCAGACAGTCCAACTCAATCTCTGGTCTCATGGAGGCCACTGCTAAGCCAAACATGGTGAAACTGGCTGGTGAAGAGCAGATGAAGACTCAACCAATTGACAATAAACACTTATATCTCTGTCGATGCTTAAACTTAAAACCTCTAAAAAGATTAACAAATTCCTTAACCACTAAGGACGTTTGATTCCACCGAGGTATAGTATCATGTAAAATGTGGCGCTGAATTTTAATGGAAATATTTCGGATTTGTAGCGATGATTTCTTATTGGCAATGGTAGATTTTGCTGCATGTTGGTTTTATTGCTGAATTGATTAGGGAAGCCGATCCTTTCCCTGGAAAAATCTTATCGAAGGAAAATTAGAAACAGATGAATCTGAATACTGGCTTAATGCGGAGTTGTAGCTTTTATTTCATGCACTATAAATTAAATAAAATTTTTGAGAAGTAGCCATGGACTTTCCTTTGATTTTGTTTTTTTTAGTTATTATTTTTCTGAAATTATGCTTAGAACAGATTATATGCATTGCTTACGGCAGTTCTTGCATCCATCAGAAGATTACTTATATAAGTTGGTAAGGTTTTTGGTGGAGAAGCTGTAAAAATTTCTGTGGAAAGAAAGATTCTAGGCAGATATTCAAGGAAGATAAATTGGAGAGAGTTTCTGTCAGAATCTAGACAAGGAAGAGGCCAATCAACATCTTCAAAAGGTTGAAGCTATCTTGCAAGATCTTAGAGTAGATGAATTCTCAGAATCAAGAAGAGTAAATATCTGTAGAGGTTGAGCTGAGCTTCGAGCTGGGGTTTCTTAACAGGATTCAGAACAACAAACTGTTCATTCTTCTGTGTCAGATCTCCATTCTTTAACCAAATACAGTATAAAGCAGGAAACTTGCTTTCTCAAGAAAAAGAGATAAGAGGAGGAACTAGAATCAAACACTTTTCAAATGCACATCTTGAGGAAGGCGGAAGCAGATATGGCATTCGATGAAAGTCATCATATGGTTTTTTTCTTGGAGAAACTTAACATGCAGATTGATGGAAAGTCACAGTCACACATTGTTCATAAGAGTCTTTTCATTCTTCTCACAGCCACGATTTAGATCGTGCATGGAAACTTGCACAAGTTATTACTAAGTAAGATTGTCTATATGCAATCAAAAGACTCTTTTGGGAGCATACTATCTTTATGTGTACTTTGTACATTCCCTAAATTACTCTGCCTTGATGCATACTTTCTATCTTGGTAATTTTGTAGGGTGGAGGAACACTTGAAACTTGCTGCAGATCTCAAGAAGCACCCCGAGGGTGCAATCTCGAAGGTCCTATATCAAGCGAATAAAGGAGATCACAAAAATAGTGGCAAACTCGACTCCGACATAGAGCGCCCCTGAGAGAAACTAGGGTGCTCCAGTTAGAAAGCAATCCCATTCAGGAGAGCCTTCTTCGCACCTGGATGAATTTGTCTTCCAGTATGGACTGACTGCTACTTCAGCCCTCACGGAGGCTTTGCATCCTTACTATAGGCGATATATTAAACGAAATCCGATTTTTCATTTTCCTTGGAAAGACGTAGACCGGCAACAGGTTTACAGACTGCCCACCAGCATCCATGACAGCTTGGAGCAAATCTGAGAGAAAATGCTTGCAACCGATAGAATCAGAAGAGAAACAGCTGATCTCGAAAAGATATTTGCAGCCGTCTTCTCCAAAAGCTTAAATGCACACAAAATACAAGCCGAAGGAAAATGGGTGCCTGGAGCAACAACTTTGACACAATTGAACCAATAGTACATCACTGGAATCCATTTTTTCCATTGAAACTGCTTAGTTGTAATAATATTTGAGTTGGGAACTTTAAATTTAGCCACATGTTTGTGTTCATCGTAATGTTTGGAGAACAATAATTACGAATGTGACCTCTGATATGATGCAAGAACAAAATTACATGAAGTGGCATAAAACAACCAAGTTAAGGAAGAAACTGAAAAATGAAAACTAGGTAGCTTTTGATTTCAACTAAACATATAGAATCTTCTCATATACCAATTACAGCTTTATATTATCGTTTCCTCACTATTTAATTCAAAATTTAATATACAGGTGAGACAATATCAAAGAGAGAAGGAAAATTGGCAAAATCCCACCTAATTCAAAAATCTATTTGACCTCTTCAATTCCTAGAGTTCTCTTACGACAATAATAAGAGTCCCAATTGAACAACGAACAGAGTTTTCTGCCCAGAACAAACACAAATGGCGGGGACGAAAAGCCAACACAAAGTCAGCAACAAATATATTTTCCCCACCACACATCAACTCTAATGTCTGAGATGCCTTTCACATATACATTCCAAGAGTAGGCCAGAGTTTCAGTTTTTTACCTTCTGAAGAGTTCCTCAATGGTTTTCTTCTAGATTGCATCATCGTAATACTTTTAATGGTTCAGTAATTAGTTTTCCAGTTTACCTGTGCAAGTTGAGGCTGCTGATAAGTGCCCGTTGGGGACCTACAGTTCTGACAGCAGCAGCCATGGATTGAGACTGTTGTAGTAGGGTGTTAACGTTGGAAGGAGCTGCCATCGTTTGTGGAGGCGGCAGATAAAGCCCAGCAAAAGCACCATGACCAGCTTGTGCAGGAGAGTAAGGAAGCTGTTGGCCATGAAGGGAAAGGTTGAATAAAGAATTAACCGGCAAGTTGGATAGATCTTGCCCTGGTGCAGGCATCCAGAGAGCTGAACCTTCATTCTGACCCACAAAAAAGTCTTCAAATTAACTTGCTAATAAAAGTACAGTGAAGATATATCAATATACTATATGCATAGCAGCATACAGCAGCATATGCATACAAGATAAAAGAAAAACCCAATACTACAATGCATATAATCCATCATGGTAAAACAGATAGAGAAAGTATAAAAGGAAAAGGACAGCAAAACCAACCAGCGGTCCAGTTGTGCATATGTGATTTTCCTTCAACTGCAATGCTGCAATATCGTCCTTGCTGCTAGAGCTTGCAGAAGTCACTGATGGAACACGTAAATTGAAACCAATAGGTGGGGAAGTCAATGGAACATAGCAGATGGAATTGTGAGGTGAGCTGGATTTCCTGCATGAGTTCCAGGCTTGAACTGTGGTAGAGGGAATTTAACCTCAGGTGGAGTTGCTCCAGGAGGCATGTATACATTGCCAGTTGAAGGTTGCTGAGGAAGCCCAGTGGGGCTTAGAAACTGATGCATTGGATGCATATAAAAGGGTGAAAGATAGTGGGGATAAGGGAAGTAATTAGGTAGAAATGGCTGTCGGAAAAGATGAACTGCCTGTGGGGCTGCAGCAACAGAACTCTGTATAGGTGGAGTTGAACTGCCAGATGGAGCTGGTGAACCACCCTACAAATTTGACAACACAGGTGTAAGAAGCATGTAATTATCATATAGCGCAAAGCACAGACTACCATTTTATCTTTGAGTTTGTAGGAGCATAAGATAGCTGATCACTTTTCTCATCATATGCCACACTACTCAAGAACCATGAACTATAAAAATAAAGTAGAAACTGAAGCAAATACAAAAAGTACATATGCCACGTATTAATCAACTTTTTTTAACTATAGCCAATGAAGGGATGAAGGGAGTACTATAAACAATTAAGTCGAATGTGCATAAGAGTGTTACAAATAAGTAGTAAGTGCTTACAACAAGGTTTGTCAGACGAGAAACATCATGGTTCCTTGCATCAGGTCCATCAAACTGTGCATGGTGGGCTGCCGATGCTGGCATGAAACTTAGCCCATAGCTTGGAACATTTGGAATGACACTCTGATTACTCTCTGGGTGCAGATGCATTTCTTGATTGGACTGATCAACTTTCAAGTCAGCATCAGATGATACATTGCAATCTGATTCGGGCACTTTCTCAAACTCAGGAGGAGCTTCTTGTTGATCAGTGTTGTCCCCTTCCACAGCTGGTAATATACCATGGCTGCCAGAGAAATTATAATCACCCAATAAGATTTAAAGATTAAGGAACAAAATAGATAACTCAGAATACTGTTCAAAATAGAAAATCAGGTGCATTTTAAACTACATATGTTATCCAAACATGATTTTCCTTGGTAATCCAACAGAGGATTGAACAGAACTATGTTCTTCTTGACTTCGAACAGTTGAAGGACAAAACATCAGGTAGCCATTACCAATCGCTCCCTGGCTTATGTAATCACTTCAATTCATTAAAGAATTAGAACTGCTGAATTGGTTTCTTTCCGGGGCCTAACAGGCATCAAACAAGTGTAGACACAATCTAGGTTGGTTTCTTTCCTTAGCTAATGGGCTTGGCCTCTGGCTGGTTTTTTACTCATAGTAATTTAGAAATTGGAAAACTTCAATTAGGAGGGATTTTTCCATCTAAGGCCTTACAAAAGAGTATGCACCTGATCAAGTGTGACGTGCCTGAAATAACCTATGGTGTTTTCACTGTCTGGCATTAAGACGCAGCAACCAGCTGCACACCTTAATAACACTGCCCCGAAAAGATATAAATTAAGTCAACTAAACCACTGGTGTACCGGCAAATGACCTAGGTTGCTTAAGTCCTTGTTGACATCAAGTCATGGGTTCCAACATTGGACAATCACTCACCCTACCCCTGATCCAAAAAATTGTGTATACATATAAATTAAAATAAATGAAGAAGCTAACATCCACCAACCTAGAAGCAGGCTCTCCAGCAGCACCGTCAACACCCTGAGAAGTTTCAACAGGCCTTGCAGAATTAATCTCTAAATTAGAGACATTAGTGGGTTTTGATACATGTCCAAAACTAGCATCAAAGCTTCCAAAAGTTAAGCCATTCTTCAATGCTTCAGAAACTTGGAAGTGGGTTGGAAAAGTAACATGTTGACCATTGCAGACATTTGAATCAGCGGGAAATTGAAAACTGGCTTTACCAGCGATGGTTGTAACCTCAGATGCGACGACTGTTTCAAAACAAGACAAAAGACAAATAAAAAAAGAGCACCAAAGCACAACAAGACAACATTTATGTCAATATCTAAGCAAGGGATGCTTCAAAAGCAGGGAGAGCAACAAAACAATAAATGAATAAATTAGCAACATTAACCATAAGAACTTTATTTCTATTTGTTAAAAGGAAAGAAAAACTAATTACAAGAATAGCAGTTTAAAGAACAACAGGTGCAAAACTTAGAGACCAGTAGCAATACAAGGAAAATTGCAAAGTGTCGCACAGACTTCTCAAATGTGTTCTTCATGGAAGGGAAACAGAAGCCTCCCATGGAAGAACTTCTAAAAAAGGCAATATTGTACATTGAAAGGAGATAAACAGGAAAGACCAAAAAAACTAAACAAAGACCACATGAACTACTATAGACTACTATATTTTATGGTGTCATGGAACGAGGTAATACCTTGCTCTACAGGCTTGGGTTGCTTAAACTGTTCAGAATCATTTGATTTTCTGGTTTCCTCCTTTCCTTGCATTGAGATTGGAACCTCAGACACCATCTTCTCAGTATTAGATACATCATTACCACAGGAAACAAGTTTGCTTCCTTGAATATGGTTTAATTCAGTAGCTTCCTGTTGGTTTCCAACTTCATGGTTTACGGTACTCACAGCACAAGCATGCTGCGAGACGGTTGATGCCAACCCAGGATCTGAAGCAGATAAATTGTCAACAGAGAGAATTGGCGAAGTTCTAGAAGTCGATAAGGCATTCAAATTTGATGCAGACTTCTCTTGACTTTTAATCACAGAGCAAAAGGACTGAGAAGGAATGGGTGCAGGAGGTTCTCTGACAACTGTTTGCTCTGAAATATTTGATGTCTTGTTTAGATGTAAGCCACCTTTACTTTCACTAATTATACTGCCAACGGATAATTGGGGTCCATGTCCATGACTGGAGTTCCCATTTGGTAAACTAGTAGTACCATTGAGTATGGCAGTTGATGTTCTGTGAAAGGAGAAAGATTCTATATAAGTTATAGAAGTATTCCTCAGAATTAACAAATTAACAAGGGCATAAAAGTCATGATAAGATACAAAAAACTTTTATTATGAATATTTACTTTTTCATGTAAGGTGGTGTGTTATTTTTCACTTTCTGAGATACTTGGGAAGGCATAGAACCTCTATCTGTGGAACGATTAACCCCATACCCTCTCTTAGCAAATGAATTTCTTCCACCTCCAATAACTTAAGAGAACAAAGCTTGTCACGTTAGCAACTTACAAATAAACAAATATGTTAAATTCATAAATTGATATAAATAGAGGAGGTAAAAGGAACTAATACCTTTACTAGGTGATGAATAATAGTTCCCTCGACTGCCCTGTCCCCTTCGTTCTTGTGTACCAGCTGCCTGCATGAAGAAGAATTCAGTTATAATTCACAATTTACCAAGCTAACTACGGCAAAATTCAACCCAAAAAAACATGAAGGAAAGAAGACTTGCCTCCTTTTTCTTGTCACGCTTTCTTTTCACATCATGAAATGTATCTGCAAACCGAACAATGGGACAGTCATACTTTCAAAAAGTAAACAGTAAGATACAATAAGCAGAGACAAAAGTATGCACTAAATGAGATAAGAATATCCAAAAATGATAAGAAAAAGACTAGAGAAAAGATGATCACAGCATCTCAAATTCAGAAGGCCTACCATTGATAGAACCAATAAGAAATTTAGAATAAGATTATCAAATTATTATGATGGTGGGATAATAATAAAAAAGCTATTAAAACCTAAAAAGTTTAAATGAAGAGGCAGGCTGCTATAGCTGATAAATCAAAACAAAAGGAACAGGTTATGAAAAGGATTGAATTTCCCAGCAAACAAAGAGCATCCATAATCAAACAAACATACGTAACAAACCATTTTCCATTAATAAGAAACAAAAACTAGCCGAAACCAGCCTTCTCCATTGTTCAAACTTCAAACACAAAACACGAAATCAACAACTCAAACAATGCATTCATTTTTCCATTAGCCAAAACATATGAGAGCGTGAAAACACCGCCTCTCAATAATCCCAACTTTCTAACGCTTTTCAACGCAAGAATACGCACATAAAAGAAAACAGATCATTAACCCATCAAACACATGGAAACAGAGAAACCCTAAAAGGACATCGAAAGCACCAAAATAACAGATAAATAAGTCCAAAAACAAGCATTTAAATCTTTATTCGTTTTACCCATATAAAGAAGCTTTTGGGCAGTTTCATTGGGATCCATAAAGCACTCTTTGAGAATTGAATAGATTTCTTCATCGCCGTGTTGTTTCCCTGTGATCTCCCTTATGCTTTGGATCGTTTTCTTTGCATTATCGGGGATCGAAACTCTTGACCCTTCAGATACACCACCGCATCCGCCGCCACCATTGCTGCTCATGGTAGTAAAGAAATAAAAGGGGAAAGAGAAGAAGAAAGGGAAGGAAGAAGCAAATAAACAATGAGAGGATTGAATGTCTAGCGCTATTACATTTACATTGATAGTTATATTTATCCGATAAAACATTTATATCAATATTTATATTCATAATAACTAGGGCATTTACACGGAAGGGAAATATGAAATAATTAGTTTACATATTGTAGTATGTACGAATAAGTCATAATTAAAAATATTGTTTGATATATAATTTAAAAATTATTAAAATAATTATATTATTAAAATAATTTTTTAAAAATTATTGCACTCAAACTGACCAACCCCTCTCTTTATTACTAGTTTTCACATGAAAAAAAATGGTTGTCCCTTTTTTCATATATATGGGATAAGGGGAGGTAAGATAGTAGGTTACCCCCAACATCAGGTTGAGAGCAGCTTCCGTAAGAGACTTTCGAATTATGAAATGCCCTTCGTGGGACTCGATCCCACGACCTCAAGTTAAAAACCTTGTGCTCTACCAACTGAACTGGATGATCATAATTTACTTAGAGAAGCAACCACGGTTGCTCATAACGTAGCACACGTGGCATTCGATTGTGTTTGTGTATTTGGTTTATTTGATGATCATAACATAGCCATGTGTTAATGACTTATAATTAGTTTACCCCTTACAAAATTATATTTTAATTCAAGATTGGTAATTTAGACAAAAGCATGTAAATTCGATACCTTAAACGATCGAGCCGACAAGACAATGATTGCTTACGTGGCAGGCGGATAAGTCGGTCGGTTAGGGTATATTAGTCCATTGAATTTTGTTCGATGGCAAAATAGTCATTCAGAAAAAGAACCGGCTTTATTTATTCTTCTTCACGTTCTCTTGTCAAATAGAAACCCTAATCCCTTTCGTTTTGCCCTCGATATTTATTGATTTTATTTTATCGAGCAATAAACAGAGCGAATTAACTCCATGGGTTCGAAATCCAAGAACGATAACCCCCTCAGTGGAGATGGAGCTAGCCCCGGGTTAGTATTATTCTTTTCCTCTCTCTATTCAATTGAATTTATCCTGTTTGGATCCCTAGATAAAATGGATAGAAATTCTTTATGTCTTGTTTAATTCGTGCGTTTTTTAGCTATTCAACTTGTCTGGAAAATTTCTTCAAGTTTAATTTTGTTTCTTAATGCAGGAAGATCTTTATCGGCGGATTGGCCAAAGATACTACTTTTCGTGAGCCTTTAAATTTAGTATTGCTTTTATTATTTTGTTCTCGGATTATATTTTCATTGAATTAAAGGGGAAAAATAAAAATTTTAGCTAGCAACGAATTAGAAAAAGCACTAAATTGGATTTAATTTTGTTGATAATTAGATTTTATTTGATATTAATTTAAGGATGAAGTTATTTAGTTGCTGATTTGAGGTTTTATTTCTAATGGATATTCAGCTCAATTTAATAAGCACTTCGGAAAGTATGGGGAGATAATCGATTCTGTAATTATGAAAGACCGATACACAGGCCAGCCTCGAGGTTTCGGATTTATTACATATGCTGATCCATCTGTTGTGGACAAGGTCATTGAGGAAGACCATATCATCAACGGAAAACAGGTAAATTATATCTTTATGTTACCAAAGATGAGGTTAAGATAGATTCAATATTTCATTATCTGGATAATGAAAGTTTTGGTCAATGTAACTACAATTACTTATATATGTATATATATTTATATTAGTAATTATTATTTAAACAAATTAAGGATGATGCTCATAAAATCAACTTTATAAGCAGGTTGAGATAAAGAGGACAATTCCTAAAGGTTCTAGTCATTCAAAGGATTTTAAGACAAAAAAGATATTTGTTGGTGGTATACCATCCTCAACCACAGAAGGTATGAGACTAGGAGTGCAAAGTCAGGTGTTTTGATTTTAGGTGTAGCGTGACTATGGAAGCATGTTGTTCAATGTTAATTCTTGTTTGTGTGGTGCTTTTTTATTCAGTTGAATTTAGGAATTTCTTCTCCAAGTATGGAAACGTGATCGAGCACCAGATTGTCCGTGATCATGCAACCAATAGGTCTCGTGGATTTGGCTTTATAATTTTTGAAAGTGAAGAGGTTGTAGATGATATGTTATCAAAAGGAAATATGATTGATATGGCAGGTACCCAGGTAAGCTTAGTGAAATTGGACATATCTTTCGAGGAACGGCATGTAAAAAGGTGTTTGGTGGAAGTTGCATCATTGCATTCTCCATTGTCGTATTATTGTCGATATTAATAGCGTCTTGTTAGTTTGGTTAATCATCTCTTCATATCACATAATCCCCCTGTTCTCTACGGGTCATATTATAGGTGGAAATTGATACAGGTTTAGATCTCCTTAGGCAAAGGACTATCAATTTAGTTTACATGCAGCCAAATTTAGGTTAACTGAATTGCTTTATTGTAGGTGGAGATCAAGAAAGCTGAACCAAAGAAAGCCTCAAACCCACCACCTGCTCCTTCATATGGTAGCAACTCTAGGGGCCGTTCTTACGATGATGGTTTTGGTGGATATAGTGGTTCATATGGGGGTTTTGATGGGGGGTTTGGTCCTGGTCCTTATAGAACACACGGGAGTCTTGGTGGTAGACTTGGTGGTGGCTATGGTTATGGTAACGGTGGTGAATTTGGTGGAGGTTATGGCGGCTTTGGAGGGAGTAGCTTAGGCGGCTACCGAGGTGAATCTTCCCTTGGTTATTCTGGCCGCTTTGGTTATGTTGGTAGTTTTGGTGGGGGTTATGGTGGAAGTGGTGTAGGTGGGTATGGTCGTGGAGCTGATGGTTATGGTGGTTATTCAGGTACAGGTTATGGTGGTGGTTATGAATCTGGTCCTGGTGCTAGTTATGGAGGAGGTGGGATCTATGGAAGGGGGGGCTATAGTAGCAGTAGTCGATACCATCCATATGCAAGATAGAATGGACGTTGTGATGAAGTTGCTTAATGTTTGGCAAAAGTTCCATTCAGGCTTTAGATCTGCACTGTGCATCGCTAGGCACTTTCTCACAAGTTCTAGAAGCTTTTACTTATAGCATTTGGGGAAGGCTTTCAAGATCAGAGGACATATCATATTAGAATATTGTTCTATTGTATGGTTTAGAAAACATTCATATCCGTATTTGATTGCCTTGTTCTAGTTTATTTATATTTGATTTATGTAGACTATAGCAAGATATTCTGAAGTTTGCTAGTTAGATGTTTTCCCCCATAGTTTTGTTTTAGCTTTTTATATAGTAATGCTAAATCTTTAGTTTAGTCAATATTTTTTAGTAATCACCTAGATTGCTGCAAATGCCAACTTATTAGGGATTAATGCAGTCTAGGGAAATAAGCTAGATTTGCAATTGTAGGTTGTAGAATATTTTAGTTAGTTTGATTTTTCAGCCACTTAACGTGCTACTATTATTATAGGATTAAGATAGTAATGGTTGGGAAGTGTGAGGATCTTGTTGGGACATTGATCCAATCCTGTCAGCCCTATCCCTAATTGTTCTTCTGAGATACCATTAGGAAGGAGCATTTTAGTACCGGCTTTGATATATCATATATGCTTCTTTAGAGTTATTTAGTTGTAATTGCTGTTGTTTGGTGATGGAGATTGTTCTTTGACTGGTTGGTGTGTTTTTTATTGATGAAATAGCGAAAACGTGCTAATATGTGAAACTTGCTTTTTTTTAATCTCGTCAAGTAGAAGAAACAGAGAGAGAGCTTGTTGGATTGTACCTTCCTTTTTTATCCTTTAACTGTTGTACCGTAAACATTTCGTATTTAATGAAAAAAACTGGTTGCCTTACTATTCTGATTAGGATGTAATGTTGGATGTTATGCCTAAGGTTTGCTATCCTATACATATTGATGGCTGGACAAAAACCCTAAGGTACTGTTCCCTGTTGTACCTGTAAGTCTTCTTGACAATAAGGTCAATCTCGCCCAGTATGATTCGAGTTCCTCTTGTCCCATGAGTGACCTTTTGCTTTCACAAGCTTTTTTGTCCAATCGCTTGAAACCCTCTTGAAATCCAACCTTGGGTCTGGCAAAATCTCTATTGTAAATATTCTCGCGTAGTTTTGTTCCCATCAACAAACAAATGTATTTAATTTTGCAACACTATAATAGCAATAATTCTAATTATAATGCACCAATCAAATACGCTTAATCGGAACTAATCGATATTAGGATAGATGATTCATGGAATGAAATTATCGAGGTATGGCATTACACATTATTATTTTGATGCTATTAGTAATAATTGTTTCTTATTTAGTTGTTATTTTTTTGGTAATTATGGGTTTAGATTTTCTTCTGGCAATGATTTTTCTTTTACCTTATTTGGTTATAAGGAACGTTTCGGTACTTTAATCTTTATCTTTATTAATAACAAATCTCAATCAGCTTTTTTTCCAGAATACTATGGGGAATCTTGTTTGTAGTAAGTCGCCAGAAAAATCATTACACTAATATACAATAACATTTACATTGGTTGATAACATTATTACGATTACAATGTTGTAAGATTAGGGATATACCATGGATGGAATTTTTATAAAATAAACTCAATTAATAATTATTTAGAAATATTGTTTTAACTCTATGATAGTATAAGTTGTTAGTTACGATTATAGGAGTGTTTGATTTGATTGCAATTGTTATATTATATTAATTGGATTAAAAGAAAAACTAAAATTATAAGAATTAAATAAGAATTTTATAATTTTCATAGAACAATTTATATTAAATAATAATATTTTTATAAAAAAATAATTTGAAGTAATTTTTTGTCTTATTCTCATACTTTCTCTCTTTATGATTTAATCCTAAAATTATAAAAAAGGTTATTAATTAATTACTAACGACTTCGTAAAAATTGTCTTCAACTATTGATAATTTATAGGGCTATTGTCCATAGTTTTTTTCATCGAGAGTATATTTAGCCGCATCAAACTGGTATCTTGGTAGAATCTTTTAACGTAAGCCTCGAGAACAGAACTCGAATTTTTGCAGATTCAAGAGGCTCAGTGAGTCGAACTCAAAAACCATTCTAGAAAACCAAAACTGGCGGCCGAGTTGAAGTACGAGATCTCTCAGAACGCTTATATGAAGCTGGTTCTACACGCTCTGAAGCACAAGAGCACGGCGGTCAATGGTATATTACTCGGCCGAGTCAACCCACAAAATGAAAATGTCTTTGAGATCGTTGACTCGGTCCTTCTCTTCCACTCTAATATTGCTTTACTGCCTCCTCTCGAGATCGCCCTCACCATGGTATTCTCTTTTTTTTTTTTTGGTTTAATATTCAATTCAATCTTTATATTCTATTAACAGTTTCGTTCTTCAGTTTTAGAATTAGAGTTTCTTGTTGGTGTAATTATTGGGTTTTCATAAAAAATCCAAGTGGTCAGCTAAGCTTTTTTGGGTAAAGTTATATATTGTGGGCTGGTTTGATTAGATTGAGGAGCATTACGGATCTTAGGCTTGGGAATTGTGGGATATTTCCATGCAAATGAGAGGTTTGATGATGCAGGGCTAGGCATTTGGCAAAGAACATCAGTAATCATGTTTTCCGGTACTTTCCTCAGGCTGCCGTTCTTTTGGTATATGTTAAAATTGGATATATTGTTATATACTTATATATGCTGCTTTGTTTGTTATGGTTGGTCTCAATTGTTTCCTGTTTTTTGGGTTTCGTCTTCTGTAGTTAGATAACAAAAAGCTTGAAGCTGTGCCCAAGGGAAAAGGTCAGAATCCCATGATGCAGTTTCGTGTTCACTCGGTGTTTTAAGTGTTGCCTTTTGGTTTTTTTCCATTCATATGTGGGTTTCTGAAGTATTCCCGTTTTCCATTAATTTTAAGAAACAAATTTCGTGGATGTGGAATTGTCCGGAGACATTCCCCCCCATGTGTTGTGTCTCTGGATATCTTATAGGTGACTTATATTAGCTGTTCCTTTGTGTGTGGACTTTCAACTTTGCTTTAAATGTCTTTGGAGACCATCAGATTTTGTGATGTATTTACGGGGTATATTACCTCCTGTGCTACTGCAAATGTTTAACCCAGATCACATTTTTCGAACTTGGCCTTTGATGCTCTTGTCATTTTCCTTCAAAAGTTGTTTGGTGAATGGATGCATTCATGGATCAACGATTTTTACCCTGCCTTCTGCTAGTAGTGATACATATCTCATCATGCGTTTAGCTATAAAATAGAAATCTAATTAAAATTTTATAAAAAGAGGGCTATTATAATAATTATTTCTAAATTTATAAAAGAAAATTATATTATTACCCCATATCAAAGATTTTTCACTTTTAACTCGATCTCGTTATGACCCATCCCATGCTCTATGAATTCTGATTTGATATGATCTAAATTCGATTTTTTAAAAAAAAAATATACAGTCAAATCAAATTAAAATATATCGATTTCGAGATAAATTAATATTCTAATTATATCATCACTTTATACAAAAAAAGTAGTTGACATGAAAGTTAGAACAATGAACAAAATCAGGGGCTGAAAGTTGAAAAAAGTAATAGATTAGGATAAAAGTTAACAACACACGTTCTTAAGTATTGATATTATAATTAAACCATCTCAAAATAAAATTACAAAACTTGCAGGTCCATATGTTTTATTTTAGAGTTAATTAGAAAATAAGTGCCCAAATAATATCGTTTTTTCTAGAAAGGTGCTCAAACTTTTTTTATTCATCTAGGTCTCTAATATTACAAACATAACCACTTTAAGTGCATTAATAGTAACGGCCGTTAAATTATATCTTTAAAAGACACATGTCACGTTCGAATGATTATAAACAAAATTAAAATATTATTACATTAAAAAACCTAAAATTTTCAAAGAAAAAACTAAAAAAAATCCCAAAACTTGGATAACTTTAATTTCATCACCTACACCTAAATCCACGCCGACTGTCGCCTTTTTGCCGTCGATGAACCTCTATCCAAACTCACCTCCACCTGACGACCAATAACCCCATGAAAAGCCACCAAAACAGGAGTCAATCGATGGCTAATCAATGTGTGTACCCTAATGAACCCTAACGCTACGAATCACGACAAGACGTGATCCTGACAGCAAATCGACGACAAGGATGACAACGTATGAGTTCCGACTAGGAAGATGGCAAGGATGACATCAATATGTTAGGGTTAGATATTTAGGATTTTTAGGGATTTGGGGTTTTATAATTAAGAGGATTTTGGGTTATTTTTTAAATATAATGATGTTTTATTTTTAAATAAAAGTATCAAAATTACCAAAATGTGACACATGTCAATTAATGAAGTTTTTAACGGACGTTACAGTCGGGCACCTAAAATGGTAACGTTTGTAACATTAGGCACATAAATGAATCAAAAATAAGTTCGGGCACATATTTAGGAAAATCGACAGAGTTTGGGCACTTATTTTATAATTAAGTCTTTATTTTATAATATATAAATATTATATTTCTTCGTCTCACTATTATCAATAATATTAAGAGATAACTAAATATTGATGTAAAGATTATACCGAACGAAACATTTGATTTAGTGGTTAAGGCCACCCTATGGGATCATAAGATTAAACCCTTTACAATGCCATTTTAATTTAGTATATTTTCTTTATAGTGAGACAATGAGTCATATTTGATTGGATGAAAATTTTATTTAATTAAATAAAATAAATTAAGAAAAAATTATCAAATCAAGTGATGATATATATCATGATCATGTGTTGACATATATCATATTTTGAGTTGATATGTGTCATATTCTAATTAATTGATTAATTTATTAAATTAAATTCAAATTAGGATAAAATTGATATGATCTGATTATATAAAATTAAATAGTATGTAGTCCAATTGATAAATTTAAAAGATTGATAGTAAAAATAAAAGGATTAAATAGTTAAATGATCAAATGATATAATTTACCTATATTTTTATTAGATTATTGTTGTTGTTTTTAAGGAAAAAACAAAATATAATTTGAACGTTTTACTTAACTTCAATGACCCCTCTTTTTTTGTCTACTTCATGGTAGATCCATCCAACCTCTCTCTCACAAACAAAAGCCTTTTTTCCCCTCAATTTTTTAAAATTCTTTCTCTCTACAGTATTTTGTAAGTGAACAAGCCAGATAAAGCTGGTGTCTTTTTACGCTCCACTGTTAAAGGAATGGCCTCCCAAGTTCCCATCTTTGAAAACTATTTCAGGTACAATTTTCATTTTCCTTCCCAAACTTTCCTCTTTTCTTTGTTCGTAGCTTTAACCGAGTTTTATGATTTACTTGCTGGGTATTTTTTAAGCTTCTACTTTGTCTTTTAGCATATGGTTCATAGTGGGGTTTTGGATCCAAAGGTGGGTCTTTTGTATTTATTGAGAAATCTCTATTGAATCTTCTTTACTTTGTTCTTATCTTCTCCTTTTTGGTTCTTTGTTTATCTTCTCCTTTTCCTGTCTTTTAGAGAGAGCTATGAATCAATGACTGCATTTCTTGCTGTGTTTTGATTGATTTCTTTTATCCCTATTTTTATTTTGTCTGCACCTTTTAATCCTGATGACTCTAAAGGATTGCCATTTTTAGGTAGATTTTTCTTGGTTATTTTGTTGCTTTTAGGATATATTTTGATCTGGTTTTGCATTCAGTTCCCTGTTATTAGTCACTCTGTATTGCCCTTTTCCTCTTTGGTTTTCTGCTTATCTATCCAATTAATTGATTTGGATTGTCTCTAGTTCTTAATCTTGAAAAGGGTATTGTAAAAATCTAGGGTATTATATTTATTTCATGGATCACCTAATTTTTTGATGCAATAGATCAAGCCACTAGTTATGGTTTGTGGAATTTTAATTTAAAGTATACAGTATATATTTTGATTGCCATGTGAATACTTTGTTTGCAGGTGTTAATTTTCTGTTCTTTCAATTTTTTTGTATATCAGTTTTTAGATGTTGAAGATGAAAGTAACTAGAATTGCTGGTGGATGGAACTTTGAGTCGTCGATCGAGGAGAATAATGGGTTTCTGTAGTCTGATCTAAGTAGCAAGTTTTCCTTTTTCGGTGGCCTCGAAATCTGGCGCCAGAGCTTCCCCGGGAAAGTAGAGGGAACTGTTTGGCAACCAAATGGCCACCGAAGGTGATTGTTTTCGGCCTTCTCCTATGCAAATAGCAAAGACGAGCAAATTGGCGCCTGTTACACTGAAGACAACACCAAAGGTTGTACAGCAAGTTGCATCTGAGCAAGTTTGTGTGGACGATGTAAAAGCATCGAAAACTTATAGATTAGAGTCTGTTGATTCGTTGACAGAGAAAGTAGATTCAGGTCTATCATTGGGTAATCGGAAAGAAGTTCCGACTCATGTTGGTTCTGAAGTGTGTCAGGATGGTGGATTACCAGAAGGTTCTGGTAAAGAAGAAACGAAAGCATTGGAACATGGAATTAGTTCAGCTTCGGCTAAATCGAGTCATGGGGCCACTGACCTTTTCAAGACTAGTGGAAGTGCCAAAGTTGGTGATCGTGATTATACCGAGAGCGGTAAGAGCAGTATGTGTAGAGGTAGCACCAGCAGTGATGTAAGCAATGAAAGTTCATATGTCAGCTTAAGTAGCCGGATAAACAGACCTAATAAGACAAACGATATTCGGTGGGAAGCCATACAAGTTGTCCAAGGAAAAGACGGTGTATTGGGTTTGAACCATTTCCGATTATTGAAGAGATTAGGCTGTGGGGATATTGGAAGTGTCTATCTTTCGGAACTAAGTGGAACAACGTGTTATTTTGCAATGAAGGTGATGGACAAAGCATCTTTAGCAAGTCGTAAGAAACTACTTCGAGCTCAAACTGAGCGAGAAATACTACAATCCTTGGACCATCCCTTCCTCCCAACTTTGTATTCCCATTTTGAGACTGATAAATTTTCATGTTTGGTGATGGAGTTTTGCCCTGGTGGTGACTTGCATACACTACGACAGAGACAACCAGGAAAGCATTTTACCGAGCAAGCAGTAAAGTATGTGAATTCCTCCTACCTATTAACATCTGTAGAGTTAAATGTGTATCGAGTTTGTATGATTTAATTATCATTGTTTGCTTTTATCGGTATTGGTTTTAGTATTACTTTTAGTATCGTTGCAACATGCCACCTTATAGGTTTATATGTTATAACTGATAATAGTTATATGAACCAATATATAGATGAAACCGTATAGTTTACCACAACATTACTCTTCGGTCTCATGTTCGATGCGTATCCAGTCATGAGTATGGAGACAAGACGCTCCATATACATGCAAAAATTGGAAAAATCAAGCGTACTCATGTTGGTATTTACACCCGATTCTGAGTAATATAAGTTCTGTGTTTCTTTCTAGCCAAAGAAATTAATTTATTGTGGTAGTTCTGAAGGGTTATTTTATGACTACACTAGCTTAGACTGTATTTCTCTTCTATGCATTTGTGGATCTGTCGATCTAAGAATTGCTTCGAATTAAAGGTTGAGTTTTGTTTCAGATAACAACTCCGAATTCTTTTACCCGTAGATGTTTTGACAGTCTCTGATTTGCATAATAATCATGTGGCAAGGAGTGATTTGTTTCTTTGTAACTTAATGACAATAAGATGAAACTGAAGTCCAATAGTCATTGCTATGTTTTCCTTCAATATGTAGATTCTACGTAGCGGAAGTTCTCCTCGCTTTGGAATATCTCCACATGCTCGGTATCGTTTACCGTGATCTCAAGCCGGAAAATGTTCTTGTTCGAGAAGATGGACACATAATGCTTTCAGACTTTGATCTTTCCCTCCGTTGTGCTGTCAGCCCGATCCTAGTCAAGTCATCCGCACTAGAGTCTGAACCCTTGCGGAAGAACCCAGTTTATTGGGTACAACCAGCTTGCATTGAGCCCTCATGCATTCAGCCAGTGTGTGTGACTCCAACGACATGTTTTTCTCCTCGCTTCTTTTCATCAAAATCAAAGAAAGACCGAAAACCGAAGAATGAAATGGGAAAACAAGTCAGTCCATTGCCTGAGCTTATTGCCGAGCCAACCAATGCACGGTCCATGTCGTTTGTAGGGACCCATGAGTACTTGGCACCCGAAATTATCAAAGGTGAGGGACACGGAAGTGCAGTCGATTGGTGGACCTTCGGGATATTCTTGTACGAGCTATTGTTTGGTAAAACTCCTTTCAAAGGGTCTGGGAACCGAGCAACACTGTTCAATGTTGTAGGGCAGCCCTTGAGATTTCCCGAATCACCGGCCGTAAGTTTTTCAGCCAGAGATTTGATAAGGGGCTTGCTAGTCAAAGAGCCACAGCAGAGACTGGCCTATAAGCGAGGTGCAACGGAGATTAAACAACATCCTTTCTTCGAAGGCGTGAACTGGGCTTTAATCCGTTGTGCGAGTCCACCGGAGATTCCAAAACCGGCTGAGATCGAGCGGTTTTCCGCCCCAACATCATCGGCTGGCAATAAACCTGCTGTTCCTGCTACCAAGGACCAAAATAACTATCTGGAATTTGATTTCTTTTAATCGTTCTCACTTCTCAGAACCATTTTCCTTCTGTTTCTGTTTCTGTTTTGTTTTGTTCGTCTGTTTTTTCATTTCAGAAATGTAGAATTCATGAAATGTTGATGTTATGCAAAGGGGTCAGCCATTGAAAGCGTCTCGATTTCACCAGAACTCATTAGTGTATATTATAAAGAAAAAAAAACATTCATTAATAATTACGTCTAAAATAAAATATTCTGTTAATATAATGAACCGATAGTTGATAAAATATATAAACTTTATTCAAGTTGCTAAACTTTTATTATTATATTTTGATAACTTTATTTCATATGTCATGGGTCGTTCGGATTTAATTAATTATCTCGTAGTGCTGCCATTATTATTATTATTAATTCTGGATAATGGACTAAATTCCATCTATCAAGGTCAACATAACACATGCAATTCTAAATAACATAATTAGTCACTAATTCTGTGGGGGGGGGAAACATTTTTTTAAGTTTTTTTAATTTAATTACCCTTTAAATGTTTTTAATTATGAAATTAAACAAATTAAGTCTCAAATCTCTTGTCTTATGGGTTAAGCTAATCTTAACTCATAATTTTTAGGTCAAATTATAATTAGCGAACTTGGTCAACCTTTTTGACATGGAAACAACGAGAGGTTTAGAGGTCAAAGAGATCGTCCTTTTACAATTTACAGGTTTACGACCCTCAAATCAAAACCATTATCGTCTTCTCTTTGATTTAATTTTATATCATTATTTAATATAAGTAAAAATGTTCTTTTATAAATAGGGTTGAGATGGTTTTAAAAGATCTAAAAATAATACATGATGGTCATATTAAATATATAAAATATACGATAATTTTAAATTTTTTCTTTCCTTTATTGCTTAAAATTAAAAACAAAACAAATTGGAAGGCGACCCATCAACGGCAAATTTAGTGGCAGATAATAATAAATGGTGAATGTATTGGCCAAAATAATGGAAAATAGTTTATTCATAAAGTAATATTTAGTAATGCTAAATAATATTTAAATATTTTCCACTTTTTTTTCGAACACCTTAGTCTATCCATGTCATACACTGACAGTGTCTTTTTTTAAGGTAGTGTCTTTTATCATATTAAAACAAGTTTTTCATTTTTTATTTGTATACTGATAATTTCTTTCTTTTTGGTGATATAGAATTTTTTATTTTTAACCATATATATATATATATATATATATTAATTTACACCCAAGGTGTGTTGATTCAAATAATATCTATTAGGTGTGAATCAATGAATGTGTCTCAACGACTACCCTATATTATAGCTCACAAAACATCTACCGCTCTTTAATACTATCGTTGATTTTCCTTCTTCCTGAAAGAAAAAGAAAACTATATACTGGGATATTTTTCTTTCTAATTTTCTAATTACTTCATTTTCTTGCTAATTTTAACCGAAGTTATGCCTGCTTTTTAAACACTTGCTCTAAAGCAGCTGATAAGAAAATTTTCAGTTTTTATTATTAATATTTTTCCTTCTGAAAAAGTTCTCTCTTTCGGTGGTCCTTAAGCTTAAAATCTCCAATTTTAAGTTGTAAAGAGAGCGAGGAGGAGAGATCAAGTAGAACTCGAGCTTTATTCAGTTAAAGCTTTAGTATTTTGTTATCAAATTTGTTCTTTTACGTTTTGTTGTCGTTAATTTGTGAGGAAGACAAAATGAGCAATGTTCATGAAGAAGCTATCAAGAAATTTGTGTCTTTGATGGAAAATGGTGAGATTTAGGTGTAAAGAGATTGATTTTTTGTCATCTTATCTTTCTGGGGTTTCTCTCTTTTTGATCCGCAAATCACTAACAATATTTTTTTTGTTTGCTAATTTTCCTTTTGGAAAATTTGACTTAACAGTTGACGAGAAAATGAAGGGCACATTTCAGGTTAGATTTTTTTTTGGGATTTTCTTTTTATATATTTGGATGCTGATATAAGGGGCTGCAGATAATAAATACGAGCTAATATGTATTTTCAGTAATAATTTGCTTAGTTTTTAAAGCTGATTTCAGCTGTGGACTTGATCCGATAGCTCCTTTTTTTTTTTGCAATTTCATGGTTAAGAGTTTATATTCTTTGCTGATTCTGATCTATCTTTTGCTTGATCTATCTCAGTCAACTGTTTTTTTCTGTTCTGTGAATTTCTAGTTTGTTTCCATTAGGAGATTTGTTTGTTCTCACTGTTTATGGTTGATGTACCCTTATTCGAAACTCCCATTTAAGGCCGAGCATCCTAGTTATATAAATTGGAAGAAGCTTAGTTCCCAGTAGCTAATTTTAATCTTCTTTTTTTTTACTACAAAAGCTTGGTAGTTAGTTATCATTCAATGGTGAGGTGGTATACTATTATCGAATTGTAAGCTCATTCGACGAGTGCCACAAAGAATCTAGATCTCTATGTATCGGTATAGATAAATTAAATGCCGGTGATAAGGTTTCCTTCCCATTAACCCTTTTTCTTATATATATTTGAGGTGTTACGAGGAAGTTTTGCTATATCAACCTGTTTTTATGGAATTGTGTGGATCAAATGGATGAATACAGCGTTTTAAATCCATGTTTTATACTATGGTCGGCCGAAGTTAAGTTTCAAGTTGACTTTCTTGGTTTGCAGAACATGCACCATGGGTATCTAGCTGAAACACTAGAGAGGTTTCTGAAAGCAAGAGACTGGGATGTTCAGAAAGCCTATAAAATGGTGAGTTCCTCGGGGTCCCCTTAAGCAATAAAAAATGTTGTGTACCAAAGATCTCTTCATTCTTGTCCTCATTTCCCGATTCCTGTTTATTAACTCCTATATTTGTGTGTTCCAGTTAACTGATTGCTTACAATGGAGAATACAGAATGAAATTGACAATATATTATCAGTGAGTTTTCTGATTATAAACTAATCGATTACTATTATGTTTCAGTTCATGATATTGCAAAACTATACTGCTGAAACAGCCTGATTTATTGTGGAAATTGGTGATGCTCGAGATGATTCATTTATTCTTTATTGTATAGAAACCAATTATTCCAGCTGACTTATATAGAGCAGTGCGAGATTCTCAGCTTGTAGGATTGTCGGGTTACTCAAAAGAGGTATTTACTTGTAGGATTATCGGGTTTGATTTCCCTGGCAGTAGATTCAGTGCCTCACATTTGTTTGCCAACATTATGTTACATTCGAAAGTAGTTCCATGATTAACTCATCATGCTTTTGATATTTCCAGGGTCTTCCTGTCATTGCTCTCGGTGTTGGACTCAGCACATATGACAAAGCATCCGTAAGGAGATCGGAACTTGTTCTAACCTGAAACTTGCATTTAAGACTGTACAATCCGGCAATATGAACTTTTAATTGAGCTTGCTATTAAAGCTGTTTTGAAAGAAATCATCCGGAGCTTGCCATTGAGCTTTGAATTAGCAATATGATCTTTAAAACTTTACTTTGGTATAACTTATTAGGACAACAGAAGTTAATTCGTTTTTGAAATGTGCTTAAAAATTCACCAGGACATACTATGATTCCCCACTCGTTTTCCTTCATACGGATTTGTTCCATTAATAGTTTTTGCTTGATGGAAAGCATCTTTTGGCTATGTTGCTTTGATTCTTCATTTTTCTTGAAATTTTCATGCCGATTAACATGGTCTTTTAGCACTCTAAGATACATGTATGTACTTCAGCTGCAGCGTATGGAGTTATTTCCGTGATACTTAAATGTAATTCTTTTGTGTTCCTAGGTGAATTACTATGTACAGTCACACATTCAAATGAATGAATATAGAGATCGCGTAGTACTGGTGAGTACAGACTCAGATATTTCTCACTTCACGTGTGTACTTACTTTTTATATGGTCTAACATGTTGCCTCTATAACAGCCAGCGGCCACAAAGAAGTATGGACGACATATTGGAACATGTCTGAAGGTTTTGGATATGACTGGCTTGAAGCTTTCGGCATTGAACCAAATAAAGGTGTCTTTTAGTTACCACAGAAATTTTTTCCCGACCATCTCTTTATCTCCATTTCTCTCTCCAACATTGTCTCCTTAATCTACAACTTAACTCCTCGCCTGATTTCAATGTAGTAATTCAACTGTTGTGATGTGATTTATCTATTCCTGTTTAAATAAAGCCTAAATTTTGCTCCTAAGAACTTAAAACCCTTTTCCAGTCATTGGTGTCCAGTTGTTATATATCTCTTTTTTTTCTAATGCTGGTCGGTCTCATTGGTTGCTTGCTGATGCAGCTACTGACTACTATATCAACAATTGATGACTTGAATTATCCGGAGAAAACGGAGACATATTATATTGTCAATGCGCCATACATATTTCAACATGTTGGAAGGTATTTGTTTGACAATTCCGTTGTTCTCTCGTAGCTAACTCGTATGAACATGTATTCTAATGCTTTTCTGTAAATGGCAGGCTGTTAAACCTCTCTTGCAAGGAAGGACGAAGAGGAAAATTCAGGTGCTTCAAGGTTGTGGACGGGATGAGTTACTCAAAGTAAGAAAGAACTCATCTATGCATGTTCGTAAAACTATCTTGAAAGCATGTTTCGGTTTCTTTTAGCTGCAATACTCTCTCGTTCTTTCAGATGCAATACTTTTGATACGTTCGTTCCAACCATGCAGGTAATGGATTATTCATCCCTTCCACATTTTTCTCGCAAGGATGGTTCCGGGTCATCACGAAACAGCAGCAGCAATGGAACCGTAGATAATTGCTTCTTATTAGACCACACCTATCATCGACAGCTTTACGATCACATAAAGCAACAAGCTAAACTTATAGAGACTGGTAGGCCAATCAAACAGGGATCAGTTCACGTAGATTTTCCTGAGCTGGATCCCGAAGATGCCAAGATCGCAAAGACCATCGAATCCGAGTTCCAGAAGCTTGCAGACCAAAATGGTATATGCAACTCCCTAAATGGCGTTAAAGTGAACGGTGATTAGATCTTTACATACTACTGATTACATATATTGTCGAAACTTGGCACATTGACAGGAAAAGGATAATCAAACGACATTAGAATGAGAGGCCTTGTGATATTTCAGTTATCTTATGTAATAACAGAGCTTTCTTACATCTGATTCGATCAGATGACTAATCAAATTTCATCCCACCAAAATCAAATTTTACACCAAAAAGTAAATATTAAAAAAGTAAAAAAAAAACATAAAAATTCCAGAAGGGCTTATTACAGCCCTATAGGGTTCTATCTTGTTTGGGATGGTGGAGTTTTGAACATTCTTGTGGAAAAGCTCTATTACAGGCAGGACTATTTTAAGATTCCGCCGGCGGAGCTGCCATGCAGCAAAGCCATTTTTTCTGAAAAACAAAACAGCAACGAATCAGGATAGAAATCGAGAATCACAACGGTTTATAACAATTGAGTTATGGCTGCTGCCTGGTATATGCATTTCGATGTGAAGAAGTATGGTCATTAGAGGCTACTTACAGGTTGGGTTTTGGTGGCTTCTGCTCCAGGCTTGCCATTATTATCACCTCCTGAAGGTGGTTCAACTTTTCCTCCGGTTTTCTTCTCGTCCTTGCCTTGTTAAAGATCACGGTAAATCCTTCGGCTGATGCAGGATCATTGACATCCCATTCACCAAATTTTGGCAATGGCCGACCCTTGTCCTACCGGAGCAAAAAGAAAAGTTAAATGCAACACATTCCAAGTCATTATAGGCTTCTAAATTTTGAAAAAGAATTGAAACACAACTGCCAATGTATTTTGTTGTTCAGTAGATAACTACGAATAGAATGCAGCACATTCGATTAAATATAACTTCACTGAGACAAACCAGCAACCTCTATATGCCGGAAAGCTCCTATAAATGAGATCTCCTTGACACTATAAGGTTCTCACATAACTTCAATTTCAGCTTAAAATAAAGTAAAACATATTCAACAAACGCAAATTAGTTTGCAAGCTTTGCAATATTGAGGGCAAACAGATGTGGGTTCAACGAGCCTATCCAAACCATTTGAACTATTACAACTCATTTACAGACTTAAACAGACCGCGGTCCGTTGTAGCTACATCCAAAATGGGATATGACTAACAAAAACATTCATAAATGGTTCACGAAATAACTGTTCTAAGTAATCATATAATCATTGATTGGTGACAATTACCATGCAAGAAGAGATGTCTGTGGGTGCAACAACGGAACAACGACAACCCGAGATAGCAACAATACAACGAATTACACAGTAGCTTGCAAATGAGCAATTATTGAGTACAATTCACAATAATCATTGAAGGGCATGAAAAAAGTTTCCACACAAAAAGCATTATCATTTATAAAAAAACCACAACCGGATAACTTGAAATGATCACAGTCGTGGAGATACAGTGAAAAGCTTATCTTGAAACAATATCGACCAAAAGTCGAAGTAACATAAACTAACAATCAAAGTTATATCAAGTCATTGAAATCCAAGCATAAATTAGCCACATCTTTCGAAATAAAACATTGTCGTAGATCTCGGAAAATGAACAAATTTTGTAGGCTAATGAAATCCAAGCTATTATTTACAAATTAGAAGATTAAAAATTCCCGAAAAAAGCTAATTGATATTCCAGCTCTTGATACGTTCTCAAAGAACTTCAAGGCAATCCTAACTTCTCAGGCCTTACTTAATGGATTCAGCAATTAATCAGAAGCTACATTTTCAACACAAAACCAATGATAAATTAATTGAACTTTTCTGGTTCCTGAAGACCGAGATTCTGAAATCATGCTAAGATATGTTTCCTGATGCATCCCATTTTCGTTCAATATAAATTCCAACTTCCAGAGTTCTTATTGAATGGAATTACTTTTAAAAGAAACAAAAATTTCCAACCAGAAACACGCTATTGCACAAGAAAAATCGATCAAACTAAACAAAAAGATCAAAACCAATTCCCCTTTAAGCTCATGAAAGAAAACAGGAACCGAAAAGATACAAAACAGGGTAAAATATTGATCATAGAAAACAAAACGTGCCCATTTAGGGAGAAAAACTTTGATTAACAACAACATCAAGCTTGATTCGTTTTCGAAAGCAAAGGGAAAATTCAGTAGAACAAAGAATCAAAACCCAAAAACATATGAATCAAAACAATCTCAGAAGCTCAAATACCATTAAGAACAAGACAAATCAAATGAAAACAGCAAAACTCAACCTTTATCAACAAATTCTAACAGAAATTTATCGAAAACCCAGAAATGATTCCATACCGACATGAATTCTTGACAAATAAACTTGTTCGCGTGACGATAGATAGTTCGATATAAATTTAGAGAGAGGAAATGATAGCTTTTTAGAGGTATAAATCTAAATGAAAATTTTTAAGACATAAATAGGGAAGAAGAAGGCGCAAAAATAATAAATATATCCGGGGCATGGGGTAAACGCCGTTAGTTTTGACGGTTACCGGAACTAATAATGGGAAGAAAAAGGAAGAATAGTCGTCAATGGAACCGCAAGTGATTACGTGAAAGGTGCACAAATAACGGGGAACGGTACGATGAACTGGCAAAATGGTGCGGTTTCAGATGTTGGGTTACATGGAGGCAAAGAGGAGAAACGATTTGCTGGCACTGTTTACGGATTTGGAGTTTTTTAAAGATTAGTTTAATTTAATTATTTTGATTGTCTTTGAATAAACAAATCATTAACTTTGAATTTTTATTAAATTTTTTTTCAAAATTTCTTGTCCCTATTCGATTTCGTTATGAACTGAAATTCTTTTACAAAGGAAAACATAAATAATAATTACAAGGTCAAGTGCAGTGAGCGTCTTCCTAGTTAATGTTGCTACATTCTGTCTGCCATGCCCACCTCAACACATCTTCCCAACATTGGGAATCTAAACATTTTGCAGGACACCACCGTATTCTAACCACAACTCTAACTCTTGTGTTGGGTTTGTTTGCATTTCTGATTCTGACCCATAAATCTATGCTTCGGCCAACTTATTCAGGGCCATGGTGGACCAGTTTTAAGCTATTACTGTTTCTTGGTTTTAATTTATTCTTTTTTTTATCTAATTATTGATATTTATTTCTCTTACATATTAATTCGAATCAAATAATATATGTATCTATTGAATCACACTTTTAATCGAGTTTGTTCCATTAATATTTTAATTTAAATCTTTAGTTTTATCTAATATCTTATCTCACTAAATTATAATTTAATTGTTAAACAGCAATATACTATATCTATAGAGGGACAGAATTAAAAATTTATTAAAAGGAAATTAAAATAAAATAGAGAGGTTCGATATTATATAAAATCAATAATCACATAAATAGTACCTATTGTTTTTTAATTGAATGGGGCCGGCTAATATAACTTTTTTATTTATATTTCAAAAACTAATTCTTTTCATGTTAAAAAATAATAATTAATAGGGACCAAATCAGCTGCTGGTCCCTGCAATGCCCATGTCCCATGTGTATACTGCCGGGTTGCTGTCTAATTTCACGTCTCTGTCCGAGTAATTTTCCTCTCACTTGAAAGCGTCTTATTTACGCGTATGCACAGTTCGTTTTGCTCTCTATAAACAACGGCATCCTGCAAAGGATGATGAAGAATGCAGGTGCTGTTCATCAGAGAGCAAATGAAAGAAAATAGGGAGGGACAAAAATGGAGGGGTTAGAGGTCAAGTTGGATTCTCCACACTTTATTCATTGGCTTCAAACCCAGGGTTTGCCCTTTGGCTTTTGTTCCTCACTTATTTCTTCCATTTTCTCCTCTCTGATTGGCCTTCTTTATTTAACAGTTTTTGTTGTTATCAAGTATCAAAATCATGCAATCCAGCATCAGAATTTTCTTTCATTTTTGTTCCTCACGTATTTCTTCCATTTTCTTCTAACTTGCAACCTTAACATATGTTTTATATAAGGGTGTAAATGAACCGAGTTTGAACGAATAAGATTGTGTTTGTGTTCATTTGTTTATTTGTTAAGGTGTTCATGTTCAGTCTGTGTTTGTTTAAATTTTTAGCATTGTGTTCGTATCTGTTTATTTATTTTTAAAGGTGGTTCTTTAAACGTCATCGTTTACAATTTCATGAACGTATTCATTTTTGTGTTCGCGAACGTGTTCATTTAACATTCACGAGCATATTCGTTTGTATGGTTCAATTTTTCAATAAAAATATATGTCGAATGTTTCCAATAATATATTTTTAGGTGTCAAACGTTAACTGTCGTTAAAAATCTCCATTAAGTGACACGTCATATTCTGATAATTTTAAGAATTTATTTAAAAATAAATAATAAATAAAAATATTTTTATTAAAAAAAACCCAACAACAATTCTGTGATTCCTCCCTTCTCCCTCCTTCCCCTTCCATAGCAGCCAACGGGTTAGTCATGACTATAATAAGCATCGAAGTTGACCCTGATCAAAATCAGGTCTTTCATCGTAATCTATCATCGTTTTCCGTAAAAAAGTGTTCAAAAGTTCGTCTAATTTAAGGCACCGTCGTTCTTCTTCTTCGATTCCAACGTCCATAAACCACATTGTTACTACCATTTGAACCACCGTGCAATTTTGATCAAAACTGAACCGTTTGAAAATGACGACAGTGGCTAGAGATAACCGGCGAGGGTTGGTAACAAGGGTTGAAATGATAAATTTTAGTTTTTAAGATTTTTTTATATATTTTTAATAAAAGTTTAGGTTTTTTTATAAATATCTTAAGTTTTTATTTATTTTTTTCTTTTTTTAAAAAATAATATAAAATTAAAAATACAATGATAGTAAGTTAAAATTATAGCTGAGAAAATCTTAGACACTTAATTTTAGCAATTTTTTTTAAAAGTTAAAATATTTTTCGAGATATAATTTAAATAATTATTTTTATATTAAATAAATTAGGGGAAAAAAAACTATCACCCATGAACGAGATCTATTAAGAGAAAATCAATTGAAGTATCCAAATCAATGGTGCATAATGAGATTATTAGTTAAGTGTCAATTAAAAAAATATTAAAATAATCAAATAAACAACAATTAAAAAAGACGACGGTAAATTTAATCATGAAAAGGAACTAAAAATATACTTTAATAAGAGTGGAATAAAAACATATTTATTATTATGAATAAAAAATTAAATACCTATTAAGTGAATTACGTAAATTTTAAATATGTAAAAGAAATTAAAGAGATGAAGAAGAAGAAGAAGATAATGAAAATTATAATACGATGTAAATGACAGATATTTAGTTAAAGATTGGCGGCATCGTCTTCCTAAATAATTAAGAAGAAGAAGGAACTATAAATGAATAAATAATTGTTTTACATCGAAGTTGAATAGATATAACAATAACAACAAAATTCTATTCTCATATGTAATGGGGTAAGGGGAGGTAGGGTAGTAGACTGTCCCAACGCCAAGTTGATAGCAACTTCCGTGAAAGACATCCGACAGTCAAAAAAATAAAAATAAAGATAAAATACAATGTATAAATAAATAAATACATAGTTGAACAGTCTTCATATGCTTTCTTCATATACGCGTCTGTAATGGAAGTAATCCTTGTAAATAAATCCATGCATAAAAAATCTTTGTATATAGACAGAAACGTAAGACCCGACTAAATTTAAAAAGATGAAACATGAAGAGAAGGATATACAGAAGTCAACGATAGCAAACTACGAGAAGGAATAAAGTTAAAATGAATTAAAACCTAAACTAAGACAACACTACTCCGCTACCTTAGTTCTAAACCTTCATAAATTCCAATGATAGAAACGTATATGAAAATTACTACAAATGTATTAAAAGAAGATAGAGATAATACACCCTATGGATGTGACCCGCACTACTCGGCTACCATGGTCTTAAGTCTTCATACTTTCCTATCAGAGGTCATGTCATCGGTAAGGGTTAAATCCTTCAAATTAGATCTCCAGCAGTCTTCCCACTTCCGCCTTAGTTGTCATCTCCTTCTGACACCGTCGATTATAATCGACTCTAGATCTCAAGATATCTTAATCGAGCGAGTACACATGAACCCACTAATTAATTTAAAAAACAAAATAATTGGTTCGTTTCCTTCCTTTTGATCACAAAATGAAATTGCATCACTATTTCCAACGAGTTTCTTAGTGAAACTACATTGTGTTTTGCTCGTTAGTTGTTTTAATAATTCTCTCGTGATATTCCCAATTCCTCCCTCAGCCAAATTGAACAAATTTTCCATCTACTTTTCCTGCCTTTCTTATCATCGACTTTCTCCGCGTTTTGGGATAAGAAGATACTTTCCAACATAATAGAACAACTTTTCTTTTGAAGAGCGGAGAAGTGGACGTGTTAAAATTTAAATTTTATTCGATTAGTTATTTATTTAATTTATAATGTTCATTCTGAAATTGTTTGTGTCCAATTAAAATACGAGTTTTCTTTGATTAATTATTTATCTTACGGACAATGTTAGGCCTAAAAAAGTTAAGGTTTAGAACTCATCGAGTAAACTCAATTTTAAAAAGGAATATTATTTTTTCTAGAGGTTCCAAGTTCAAATAACTATATTTGTAGGATTTTTACATTATCAATAGTTATAAAGGATATATAGTAAAGAAGAGTGTTATTCTTTTACAAGATTCGAGTTTGAGTAGGTGCATGCATCTGTAAGACATGTTGTTAATAAATTGATTTTTTTTAAATAGTTAATATATTATAATCACTCTATAGTATTAAAAAATATTAACGCTCAAATCAACCATTAATATATAAGTTTATACCTATTATTAAAATAAATATAAATTTTTTCTTAAGATTATATTTAAATCTAGGACAAATACTAATCATTTAAATAAAAGATGGTCACTTGGAATTATATTTCCTTGTTGACATCAAGGTTTTGTGGACAATTTCGATTAACTTTCGTTTCATTTGTGTAGAAATTGTGTTCATCCCCAGAGTAATCGTACCAGGATTGCCTATAATACTGGCGTGACAGTATGAAAATTAAATTTTCTTCCTTTATGCTTGGTGGGTTCGGGTTTGAAATTAAATATGTATCATACTAAAATGTTTAACTGTCGTTGCACCATCTCCATTAAATATTAACAATGGTAGCAATTTAAATATTTTAATATTTTAATTAATAAAATTAAAGATTAATGATCAAATTAATTTTTTCAATAACTAAATGGTTACGAGTGTAATTGTCAAAGAAAAAAAAACTTTTTTCTTGTCAAATTAACATATAATTACACTCATAATTACTAAAATTTAAATAACATTTATTTTGGTTCTTAAAATTTACAATTACATTATGATTACTAATATTATTAATAAACTATAAAAATAATATTATATATCGTAAATGTAAGTTATGCAGATTAATAAAAAGAAATATCAACATGAATTAACTGACCTCCGTGGCAAAATAATTGTTGTTATTCCTTGAGGACCCGAGTTTGAGCACCATAGATACCAAGGGTGTGAACGGTTCAATGTCGAAAGATTGAGAGTTTATCTTTAAACAAATATTGTCTTATATTTACCCCAAATTAATCAAAAATAAAAAGAAATAATTTAAGTTAATTCCTAAACGAATACTAAAGTTTAAATTGAGTATTTTAACAATTATTTTTAATAATTAAAAAAAAACAATGGGGTATACGAAACTCACTATTACAAAAAATCTAGAATACACAAATGATTTCTTAGCTATAAGACATTGATTCCTTGAGTTTTCATATTATTAAAAGTTATAAATAATTATTTGATTATTCATATGTTTTAAATTTTTATTTTCTGTTAAAAATTAACAGCAGTCTGAGTTGGATGTTAACATGTTGATTACGGTATGATAAAATATAATCTCAATATCTTAAAAGATTATTATATCTCAGTCAACATGTTAACTTCAGCTCAGACTGCATCGATTTTTTTTAATGAAAAACAAATTTGAAACATATGAATAAGACTATTTTATAATTTTTAATAGTCGAAAGTTCAACAAAATAGTATCATATAATTAAAAGATATTATTTATAACTTTAATAATTAAGGACTCGATAAATAACACCCTATAATTGATACCAATTGTATACTTCACCTTCAAAAATTGAAGCGCAAACATCCTTGGTTAATCGGATCTCCAACGATCCCATCGCTGCCTAAAACCCTAAACAACTCTTGTTTAGGGGGAAAGCCATTTCATCCATCTCACCTTCCGTATTAATTTTAGGAAATTAAGTTCAACCCATCCGTAAGTTGTGAAAGAATTATTGTTCTTTTTAAAAGTTCTAGTTTCGAGCGGTTGTATTTGTAGGTTATGTACATTATGGATTGATTAAGAAAATTTTGAATAGATACTACATTTTAATCACCCTAGATTGTTGAAAAAAAATATTTCGAGAACTCCAATTCAAGATTTAATTGAGTTAAGTTTGAGAATGTTTTGAGTTCAAGTTTTTTCGAGCTCGGGTAGGGCTTCAATTTATTATTTTGCTTTTGAGTTGAAATTGTGAAATTTAACTTTTTAGCCTACGAGCTTTTGAACTTTAATTTTTGATCTCGAATTTGGGTCAAGTTCGACAATTTTAAGTTTACGATTTTTTGAGTCAGTTCAGTTCGACTTTAAAATTTTCAAATCGTGTCGATTTGAATAATACTCAAACTCGACTCGACTCGTTGTACCCTAATTGCCATGGTAATATTCAATCCAAATATAAGATGTTTTATAGGTAATTTATATAGATCTTAGAAACGATGACAAACCACTAAGGGTGCGTTTGGTTCACGGAATGTAAGATTACCAGTGGGAATAAAAGATTACCAGGGAATAGGATTATTGGGAATGTTGTATTTTGTGTTTGGTTGGTTTAGCAGGAATATAAAATTACCGTGTTTGGTTAAAGGAATAAAAGATTATTGGAATGTATATTTGACCAAATTGTCCTTATTATATATTTGTATAATATTACAAATTGTAAAATATTTATATATTTTCTTTAAAAAATTAAATTCATAATATTTATATAATTTTTTTTACAAAATTAAAAATATAAAAAATGTTTAATGAAAGGGTAAATTTTTTTAACCCCTGAACTTCATATAAAATTTTAATTATAGACTTTTTTTGTAAATCTAAATAATTTAAGGATAAATTTGTAATTTAACCTTCGTAGAATTTTTATTATTCAATGACAGAAGAAATATATTTTTGAAAAAAAATAAAAATTTAAGGGCATTTTAGTCCAAAACGTCGGTAATGTTACAATACCTAAGGGAAGGGAGGTAATGACATTCCCGATAATATACCCTAAAAAATCTACTATTGGTAATAAAACATTACCGGGAATGAGATTCCCGGCCAATCAAACATGGAAATGTGACAATCCTTGAACCAAACACCCCCTAAAAGGTAAGGAGGAAATATGTTGAAATTTGAGGTCTGTTGGGCGGGTTTAATAGTAACCAGTTCATTTGGACCTTTGTAGGATCATTGCCTTGTATTTTGTTAGCCCATTGTTATGGCCAGGTCGGGCTGGAACAAAGACAGCTTAGCCTGGTCCAAACTTTGAAGCTTTACACAAGTTTATTTTTTTAAATTAAATTTTATATTCAGGTTTATGTCTGTCCAGTGTATACGACTCACGTTGCTTGCCAATTTTTAAGCATCTCCTATACATTTTACATGGACCAATTTTATTTGAAATAAATTTATATTCATTTCCAAAGACATTACGATAATAATGATACGATAGCTAACTACATCAGCAAATACATCATAACCAGCACTCCTCCGAGAGCCGTCATGAAATATGATGCAACCGTCTGCTTGATGGTCGAATTTTGCGGCTGAGCCCCCCAAAACGAGTCCCAACCATCCCCGTAATCGTTTTCCATAGGCGACGGTGCCGGCCGAGGAGAGCTGATCGAAGCCACAGGGTGCACCCTTACTCGAACGATCAGTTTCTGACCGGCTTGACAGTGACCTAGCTCCCCACTGATGAAGTAGAAGAACCCGTACCGGTCGAATACGAAAACCCTTTCGCCGTCTTTCAACTTAAAGATAGGATCAGCAACATTGCAGTTGGTGTAGCTTGTAGAGTCCACCACCAACACCGAGTCATTGTTGTACTCGAAATCTACCAACACACAAGTACACAACCAAACATAAGCAAAACTATGCGCTTGTATGTATGTATAGTAGACCTACAAAGTGAATCCCCAACGTGAAAGCGGTTCCTGGAGGCCCATTCGTTGTAAGTTTCGGATTTTCCAGTTGCTTTTGTCCAAAGCCGTGACTAGGTTGTTGGAGGTCCTGTCTAAATTCTTGTAAATGAATCCTTAGATCTCGAATTTATTTTTCTAAAATAATAAATGACTAATTTCATTAATTTAGCAGGCCCACTTGCGTTGTTTTTCCTAAAAATAATTTTACTTGTTAACGAGAATCGAATTTAGGATTATCAAAATCATGACCTCAATGATCTAATCATTATTCTATACCTATTTTTCTTCTTAATGACAACAACCGATAGATATACTTTATTTCGGGACCTTTATTTTTTGAGGCCCTGCGCCGTAGCGCACTTTGTGCTGGCTCAGCCTCGCCCTTGGTTTTGTCCAACCTTTATCCCCACCAACTTTGAACTGAAAAGAAGCAGTGGCGACGGTGACCGAGACAAAAACTAGAAAAAACAAAGAGAATTTGCAGAGTTTCTGAAGTGAAAATGAAGCCATTTTTAAAGCTTGAATTGTTGTGGGAATTTGAGCTGATATATAGAACCAGGGCGAGGAGCAAAGTTTCCAACTTTATAAGGGAATTGCAAAAGTGGGCGGTGAAATGGCAGTTACGTGACTTACCTTTACTTTGTGGGGTTGATAGTGGGGTTCTACAGTTAATGATCTGATAGTCCCACGTTGTTTTGAGCTTTAACTTGGTCTTACTGTTTTCCCCTGGATTCAACTCCAGTGTATGATCAACGGCTGTAATCCTCGGATTCTTGTTGATCAGAGAATAGACATGCATGCCGTAGCAGTTCTTGATAACTTTCATCTTATAAAACCTCTCACTTGTTCATAATAGCTTTTAAACCTCTCATTTATTAATTAAGGGATGATTGTCAATTGAGTATTATTTAAGGAGCAATGGCGGATGAGAGCAAGAAAACACAGTCTCAAAACTTTGGAAACGTATCTTCAGATTACAGCAGTGGCCACAGAGTTCAATATGGTACTTTTGAACTCAAACCAATGAACTCCTAGGTATTATAGTGATGGTATATAAGCAAAGCAATGAAAGAATCAAACAATCCATGAACTTTGAACCCTGGTGGACTTTCAAGCAGTTGTTTTGCTTTCTCCATCATCCGAAACGATATCGTCAACAGTTAAGCTACAAGAGAAAGTAAGACTCGGTTTCATCTTCGAACAGTTACCGGATCAGCCTCGTGGTTGAGGATCTGAAGGACTCGTCTGATAGAGGGCCTCGCAGCATCGTCGGGGTGTGCACAGCTCAAACCTATGAGCAACATCTTCCTCATTTCGTCCTCCTTGAATTCCCCATTCAACCTTTTATCAGCAGCTTCAATGATCCTTCCCTCACCAAACAAGCCCCACACCAGTCAACCAATTCGTCATCCTCTGGCTGTTTAGTCCCCTTCCCTCTCGATCGGTCTTCTACCGCAAGCTACTTCGAGAATCACAACACCGTAGCTGAAAACATCGGTTTTCTCGGTCGCTTTACCGTACTGAAGATACTCAGGGGCAAGGTAGCCCATAGTTCCTGCGGTGAGGGTTGAAACCGGACTCTTGTCATGATCCATCAACCTTGCCAATCCGAAATCAGAGAGTCTCGGATTAAAGTTACCATCAAGCATTATGTTACTCGTCTTAATGTCTCTGTGAATGACTTGTTGCTCACATTCCTGGTGCAGATAAGCCAAGACAGAGGCCAATCCTACAGCAATGTTTTGCCTATGGGACCATGTGAGCAATATGCCATTCTCAGGGTCTTGATGAAGCACCGTATCAAGGCTTCCATTAGGCATAAACTCATAAACAAGCAGCAACTCACCTTTCTCGGCACACCAACCTTGTAGCCGAACCAGATTCTTGTGCCTCAAACCAGCTATAATGGACAATTCAGCAAGGAACTCGGTTTTACCTTCGCCTGAGTGTTTCGATCTCTTCACTGCACTAAGGGAACCCGAAGAAGAAACGGCCTTATAAACATTTCCAAAAGCCCCACATCCGATGATTCTACTTGAGTGAAACCCTCTTGTGGCTGCGTACAGTTCTTTGTAACTAAACTCCCTAGGCCCTGCCAAAATCTCAGCTTTGAGATTCTTGTCTACTCTTGTATCCTTCCATTTCTTCACGGAAACATAACCGAAAACCGACAGAACCACGAAGAAGAAAGACGGACCGGCGATTCCGAGTCCTAAACGGAGCCTGCTGTGGTGTTTATTGGGAGTATTTGATGAAGGAACAGTCATTATTGTAACTGAAGTACCAGATACATTATGAGGATGTGAGTTTGGTCTCACGGGAAGGAAACCGGAAGTCTTGAAACTCCAATTCTCAATCGTATGAATTGCTGTACTCCCTTCAGTTGAAGCTGAGAACCCGACAAAGACATAGTCTTTAAGATAACCAGACAAGTCAATATCCACGGACAACAATGGTGTCGGAGGCTTCACAGTCGAATAACTCAAGAAACATGCAAGACCCTCAAATCATTCTTGTAAACATCCAAGCACTGATCAAATTCCCACTCTTTAAATCAATATCTTGAAACAATGCATCAGCTGCCTCTATCGAGATGAGCGAGTTAACATCCAAACCGACATGGTTTTCATTCGAATCATTGAATCGAGTATCGAGCTTGGTATCGAACTCAACGGCTAAAAAATTGTTCTTGGCTAAACCCGAAGAGTTAGCAAGCCCGAGATACCCGCCTGGACTCCCGAGGATTTGGTTGTCGGGCGAAAGAAAGAATGTTAAGCCATCGCCGTAAGAGCTTGGATCGTCGGTGCTGATGATGGAAAAAGAGAAACGCGTGGAGAAAGAAGCTGTGATATTGGATTCTTGATCGAAGAAACGAATTGGGAAGTTGTAGATGAGGGTACCAGAGCTTGAAGAAGGAACGTCAGTCTCCCTGGTTAGGCCTATGACGCCATTTTTAAGATGGGAATCGCCGAGGAGAGTGAAGTTCCTGACAGTGAAGAATGGGAAATTGAAACTGGTGCTTTCAGCAGGGACTAGAATCGGAGAATCGAGGGTGAAGAGGAGGAGGAGAAGAAACAGCAAGAAAACAAGAAGGTTTCTTGGTAGCATTGTTTTTTGATACCGGATTCTATGATTGGAGAAACAAGTTAGAAGTTTTTAAAATAGGCGCTGTCGTAACCGGTTTTCGTCCGGGCACGAAATATTAAATTTTGGCGGGGAAATTAATGTTAATAAATAATTTTGAAAATAATTTGTGAGTCGCCATCGGCCTTTTTGAGTCAGGTAGGTCGAATACCTAAAAATTATCTTTTAAAAGAGTTTTTAAGAAAACAATATTTAAAAGATGAACTGATCTGCGTTTTATAACCAAGAATTCGTTCTTTTTAATAATAAAAGGGATTCGTGGTCGGTTACGTTTAGGGAAGGATTAACACCCCTACAACGCCCAAAATTGGTACTTTTTAATTATAAATTGTCTCTAGTATTAAAAATTTAAAAATTCAAAAATATATTTAATTTATAATTCTATTATTTCAAAATTATATAAAAAAATATTTTTTTATTTAAAAATATCCGAAAAGAACTTCTAGGTACCTTAAGACAGCTCTTTTTCTTTGATATTGATAAATATTAATTTAAATAATATGTTTAATTTAAAATATCAGAATAGGACATCCAGTTGTATTAAGACTGTCCTTTTCTTCGATATTAAAAATAAATATTTAAAAGTTAATATTTATTATATATTTATGAATATATCAAAATATTTAACATATAATAAAAGAATAATTCTATTAAAACATATATTTAAAAACAATAAATAAATTAAAACATAAAATAAATGACTAAATTGCAATAAAAATAAAATTAAAAAATCTAATTCATAATTAATCAAAACTATAGGGATTAAATATGTTATTATTTTTTTTATTTTTATTTATTTAGTGATTAAAATAAAATCATCTAAAATTCGGATATTAGATTCTAATAAATTAAAAATATAAGCTAGGGATTAAAATATTATTTATTAAAATTAAAGGATTAAATACGTATTTATCCTAAATATATTATTTAATAGAAAGGACTAAAATAAATAAATCCACAATTAAAGAACCAAATTATAAAGATCTAAAATTAGGTTCAGTGACTACAATATAAAGTTTAAAATTCAGAGGACTGCGGAAAGGATTTAACCTTTCTATAATTACGCACAGGTCCTCCCTTAAACGACGCCGTTTAAGAGAGGGTATAAATACCCTAGGTTGGCTGGCCCGAAGGGCCAGCATCTCATTTCTCCTTTCTTTCTTCTCTCTCTCAAACTGAGAGAGAGATTTCTCTCTCGCCTTTCTCTAGGTTTCCCTCACCGGAGGGAAACCGGCAGCCATAGGCCACCGTACTCCGCCGCCGGCCACCGCCGCCGGCCACCGTGACGGTGGTCGGAATTCACCAAAAACACCCCCAAATTGTAGATCTATATGCCCTAAGACCGATTCCGGTCTTTGTTTTCTCTAAAAGACTCCTAATCGGAGTAAATCTAAACAAAACCGAAGGGTTCTACCTTCTTAAACGGCGGTTTGGCAACGTTTGGCTTCCGAGGGCTACAAAGGCTTCAAGGGTAAGTCTTCTTCTTCTTTCCTTTGGTTTACTGTGGTTGTAGACTGGGATCGTTGGTATAGCTTATTTTTTTTCCTTTCTCTTTTTTTTTTTTTTTTTTTTTGGTTTCTGTCTCTCCTGCGGTCTCTCTGTCTCTGTCCTCTGTTTTCAGGTGGGTGGTGGCTTTTATAGCCACCACCGGTGTTCGTCTCGGACCGGTCCGAAGAGCGGGGCCTCGGTGAGTCACCGGACTACCAGTGGTGACTCACCCCGTAGCCTTGCATGGACGGCTGGCGTTGATCTTCTGGAAGCATCATTTGGGACGTGGCAGCGGCGGAGGCGGTGAGGGCTTCTGGAAGCAGCAGCAGCGGCGGTGGACGTGTCCCTAGGGTATAGATACCCTAGGGTTTCCTCTGGCAAATGATGGACCGTTGGATCAAACCAGATCCAACGGTTGAGATTGAAGATGGCGGCTGGCGGCTGGCTAGATTAGGGTTAGGGAACCCTAACTGAAACCCTAAATATTTTTGGGTTTCAGTTTGGTTTGGGCCAGAAAATTGGTTTGTAATTATTTATTTTTTTAATAATATATATATATATATTTTTAATAATAATAATAATAATAATAATAATAATAATAATAATAACAATGATAATAATAATATTAATAATAATAAGGATAATAATAATATTAATAATAATAATATGGAAAAAAATTTAGTATCTTCAGCTGCCCCTCTTTGCTCATTCTTGTGTTAACAAGAATAGGGCAAAGATGAAAAGATAATAAAATTTTTTATCTATTTGACTTTACTTTGATCATTATGGAGATATTGAATAAATTCTTCTTTTTCTCCAACTAAGTTCTTCTTATTATGAACTTTCTGCTGGGGATGATGATGACCTCCTTTTTGTGATAGAGTCATTCAAAAGGTTGAATAAGCTCTTGATGAGTCCTTCTCATTATGAACTTTTTCTTCCTTCTTCCGATGAGTTCTTCTCATTATGAACTTTACCTGGCAATGTTGATCTATCAAATGATGAATTCAAGCAAAAGGTTGAACAAATTCTTCTCATTATGAACTTCTTCTTCCTTCTTCAGATGACGAGTTCTTCTCATTATGAACTCTTCCTCTGGAAATGATTATCCATCAATTTGATGAATTCAAGCAAAAGGTTGAACAAGTTCTTCTCATTATGAACTTCTTCTTCCTTCTTCAGATGAGTTCTTCTCATTATGAACCTTCTCTGGAAAAGAATGATCCATCAAGTGATGAATTTAAGCAAAAAGTTGAACAAGTTCTTCTCATTATGAACTTCTTCTTCCTTCTTCAGATGAGTTCTTCTCATTATGAACTTTCTCTGGGAAAAATGATCCACCAAATGATGGATTCAGGTAAAAGGTTGAACAAATTCTTCTCATTATGAACTTCTTCTTCCTTCTTCAGATGAGTTCTTCTCATTATGAACTTTCTCTGGAAAAGATGATCCACCAAATGATGGATTCATCTTTGCTAAAATCTTTGAAATTCCTGTTAAAATTTCAACAAGAATAAAAAAGAATGAAAATGCATCTATTTTTGCAAATGTCTAAATATGATGCATGAATGTTAAGTTGTTTGATTTCAGATTGGTGAATTGAATATTTCTTCAATTGTAAAAACCCAATAGATCTTTCTTCTTAGAATTAGAGAATTTATCATCTTTGACAAATGTAGATGTAGATATAGTGTCACAAAACCTCTTGAGAATAAAACTCATAGTATAGGCTCTTGAAAAGCTTGCATTCAGACAACATGTTGATTCTGATAACAACTCATCTGATTATGAAGTAACCTTTCAGGATGATTTCACAGATATCAATAGTTCTTCTAATACCGAGAAATCCTGAATTCTGATTCTGATGAAGTGTTATTCTTGACAAAAATGTGATTCTCAGAAGTTGAAACTTCAAATAGCTTTCTTCCGGTAAAAGGTGGGAAGCCATCATGTGATAATCCCAGTTACAAGCAAAGGCGAAACTCGTGCTATGATTTTTGGGAAAGGAATAAGCAAAAGAAGCTTGAAAAGAAACTTCTTAATGAAGACAATCATGCAGTTCATCTTTTAATTCTAATGATTGGTTCTGTAGTTCTTACCAAACCAGATCAGATAACTCAAAGAACACTTCCAGAAGATGCTATTAACAAATTCATCTTCTAAATTCAATGATTGGTTCTGTCAAACCAGATCAGATAACTCAAAGAACACTTCCAGAAGATGCTATTCTGTCTAATCAGATCAGATAACTCAAAGAACACTTCCAGAAGATGCTATTGGCAAATTCATCTTCTAAATTCATGATTGGTTCTGTCAAACCAGATCAGATAACTCAAAGAACACTTCCAGAAGATGCTATTCTGTCTAATCAGATCAGATAACTCAAAGAACACTTCCAGAAGATGCTATTGGCAAATTCATCTTCTAAATTCAATGATTGGTTCTGCCAAACCAGATCAGATAACTCAAAGAACACTTCCAGAAGATGCTATTCTGTCTAATCAGATCAGATAACTCAAAGAACACTTCCAGAAGATGCTATGTTCTTCTAACCAGATCAGATTACTCAAAGAACACTTCCAGAAGATGCTATGTTCTGTCCAACCAGATCAGATAACTCAAAGAACACTTCCAGAAGATGCTATTGACAAATTCATCTTCTAAATTCAATGATTGGTTCTGTCAAACCAGATCAGATAACTCAAAGAACACTTCCAGAAGATGCTATTCTGTCTAATCAGATCAGATAACTCAAAGAACACTTCCAGAAGATGCTATTGGCAAATTCATCTTCTAAATTCAATGATTGGTTCTGCCAAACCAGATCAGATAACTCAAAGAACACTTCCAGAAGATGCTATTCTGTCTAATCAGATCAGATAACTCAAAGAACACTTCCAGAAGATGCTATGTTCTTCTAACCAGATCAGATTACTCAAAGAACACTTCCAGAAGATGCTATGTTCTGTCCAACCAGATCAGATAACTCAAAGAACACTTCCAGAAGATGCTATTGAGCACATATAAAAGGTTGAATTGTTTATAAACATGTTCAGGAAGTGCCGAATTGACAGAAAGGATCTGTAAGGCTTTTGAAGCCTATGACAATGAGCCACCTTCGAGTGTCCAGAAGTATGTTCTTGATGAGTGCTGAAAATGGAATCTAGTATGGGTTGGAAGGAATAAAGTTACTCCACTTGAACCTGATGAGGTGGAAATGCTTCTAAGTTTCCTAAAAACCTTACACAAGGATTTGTATAGAAACATGTTTTCTATTGATATCAATGTCTTGTTTCTTTTTGCTGGAATCAGTACTGCAAAGATCATCTTCTACTGTTTTAGTATATCTTTGAAAACAGATGTGCAAGAACTGAATGGTGATCGGTTGGAGCAATTGATGAGTAGATTTGGCGAATTCGACCTTGTTGTCGGTAGAATCCCGTGTAATAATCTTGATGTTCATGGATTTAAGCTAGTAATAATTTGCCTACTTTGTATTCCATGTATTTAAAAGTATTAACATAAAGTGATATTCAGAAATCTTTAAATTATTTCAAAATTATGTTAATTCAATAGAAAAGAATAAATTGAATTTCCAAAAATAAATTGAATCTCAAATAAATTGAACTTGAAATAGATAGAATTGTATTCAAAGTTCTGGCAATCATAAGAATAATAAAAATTCAAATGTCTCAACAAATTATAAGCATAAGTATTTCTAAATTAATCAAGTTGACACAACTTAGAGTAATGATGTAAGCCTTTGTCTGGAAGATCTCAATCGTTGTCAAAATGCTTGTAGATGTGAATCTTCTTCCAAACCATCAAAATCTTAAGAGAGTCAATTGCCAGATGCCTAATATCAACCTGTATTTGAGCCGCCTTTTCAGGTTTTCAAACTCAAATCCTTCCTTTGGTACAATGCCCTTTGCGGGTTTTCACCTTGACCCCTTTTTTTTCTTTTTCTTTTTCTTTTTTCCTTCTTTTTTTTTTCTTTTCTTTCTCTTCTTTTTCTTTTTTTTTTTTTTCTTCAAGCATAATATTTCTTGACAGAATCTGAGTTTATTGGATTTTTCAGAATTTTTCCATCCATTTCTGCCAAGATCAATGCTCCTCCGGAAAAGGCCTTTTTCACAACGTATGACCCTTCCCAATTAGGCATCCATTTCCCACGGAAATCTTTATATATAGGCAAGATCTTTTTTAGTACTAGATCACCCTCTTGGAAATCTCTTGGATGTACTTTTTTGTCATGAGACTTCATCATCCGTTTTTGATACATCTGTCCATGGCAAATAGCTTTCAATCTTTTCTCCTCAATAAGGTTCAATTGATCAAATCTAGCTTGGATCCATTCTCATCCAATTTTATTTCTCTCATATTCGAAGCGATGGAATCTCAACTTCAATGGTAAGACTGCTTCCATCCCGTAGACTAAAGAAAACGGTGTTGCCCCAGTAGATGTTCGAACAGTAGTTCGGTATGCATATAGAGCAAAAGGTAACTTCTCGTGCCAATCTTTGTAGGTTTCAGTAGTCTTGTAATGATTCTCTTGATGTTCTTATTTGCTGCTTCAACTGCCCCATTCATCTTTGGACGATATGCCACTGAATTTGCATGTTTGATCTTGAACTGTGTACAAAGTTCGGTCATCATTTTGTTGTTCAGGTTCAGAGCTTATCTGTAATGATCCTTTCTGGTAAGCCATATCGGCAAACTATCTCTTTCTTTTGAACTTGCAGACTGTGGACCTCTTAATATTAGTGTATGAAGCAGCTTCAACCCATTTGGTAAAATAATCAATTGCCACAAGGATGAAACAATGTCCATTAGATGCTTTTGGTGTGATTGCCCCAATGACATCTATCCCCACATAGAAAATGGCCAGGGTGCTGTCATTACATGTAGAGGAGATGGGGTAAATGATCTTGTCTGCATATATCTGGCATTTATGACATTTCCTTGCATAATCAATGCAATCTGTGTACATGGTAGCCCAATAATATCCATATCTCATTATTTTTTGGCCATAGAAAGACCATTTGCATGTGTTCCATATTCCACTGTGTACTTCTTTAATGACGTTTCGAGCTTCGCTGGTATTTAAACATCTCAATAGCATTTGATCACTGCTTCTTCTATACATATCTCTCCATCAAGAAATATCCAGCAGCCATTCTTCTCAAGGTTCTTTTATCAATTTCTGATGCATTTGGTGGATAACTTTGATTTTGATATATTGCAGGATATCATGATACCATGGTTTACCATCTACCTCTTCTTCCACACTATAACAATGTGCAGGAATTTCATATACTTGCATTTGATTGGCATCATATCAACCTCTAGTTGCCTGAAACATAGCAGCTAATGTAGCCAAAGCATCTGCCATTTGATTTTCTTCTCGAGGGAGATAATTGAAGGTAACTCTCTCAAATTCTTTTCACTAATTCGAGTGTAAAATTTCGGTATTCCAATAATTTGGGATCTTTCGTTTCCCATTCTCCTCGCAATTGATACACCACTAACGTGAAATCTCCATATATCTTGAGAAATTTGATTTTCTTTCTATAGCTGCTTTCAACCCCATGACACAAGCTTCATATTCCGCCATGTTATTGGTGCAAAAGAACTCCAGTCTGCTTGTAAAGGGATAATAAACATTTTCTGGAGAAATCAACACTGCCCCGATTCCTCGTCCCAAAGCATTAGATGCTCCATCAAAATTAAAGCTTCCAAGTTGCAAATTGTTCATTGTTCTGACTTCTTCAGATCTTCATCGGGAAAATTGAAGTTCAAAGGCTGATAATCATTGATACACGACTGGCCAGGAAATCAGCTATGACACTTCCTTTTATCGCTTTTTGGTTGACATATACAATATCAAATTCAGATAATAACATCTGCCATCTAGCCATTCTGCCTGTCAAGCTGGTGATTCCATTAAGAACTTTAAAGGATCAAGTTTTGATATCAACCAAGTAGTATGGTATAACATATATTGTCTGAGTCTTCGAGTAGTCCACACCAAAGCACAACATAATTTTTGTATTGGTGGATATCGAACTTCACAATCGGTAAATTTCTTGCTCAGATAATAAATAGCTTTTTCTTTCCTTCCTGATTCATCATGCTGTCCTAGTACACATCCCTCGAATTTTCGAAGACCGTCAAATAAGAATTATGGTCTATCAGGCATTGGTGATACTAAAATTGGGGCATTGGATAAATATTTCTTAATAATATCCAAAGTTTCCTGACATTCTTCATTCCAGACTTCAGGATTGTTCTTTCGAAGTAATTTGAACACTGGATCATTTGTCAGTCAATTGAGAAATGAAACGAGATATATAATTTAATCTCCCCAAAAAGCCTCGAACTTCTTTTTTTGTGTTGGGTGGTGGAAGATCTTGAATTGCTTTTACTTTATCTGGATCAATCTCGATTCCTTTTTTGCTGACCACAAATCCCAAAAGTTTCCCAGAAGTTACCCCAAAAGTGCATTTTGCGGGGTTGAGCTTTAATTGATACTTCCTCAATCTCTGGAAAAGCTTCCTCAGATTTTGAATATGTTCTTCTTCCGTTCTGTATTTGGCAATCATGTCATCTACATATACTTCAATCTCTTTGTGCATCATGTCATGAAACAAAGTTACCATGGCTCTTTGATATGTTGCCCCTGCATTTTTCAATCAATCCCAAAAGTTTCCAGAAGTTACCCCAAAAGTGCATTTTGCGGGGTTGAGCTTAATTGATACTTCCTCAATCTCTGGAAAAGCTTCCTCAGATTTTGAATATGTTCTTCTTCGTTCTGGATTTGGCAATCATGTCATCTACATATACTTCAATCTCTTTGTGCATCATGTCATGAAACAAAGTTACCATGGCTTTGATATGTTGCCCCTGCATTTTTCAATCCAAATGGCATCACTTTATAACAGAATGTGCCCCACATGGTTATAAATGTTGTTTTTTCCATGTCTTCATCACTTCTTCTTTGATTTGCAACAACATTTCTGGCCTCATTCTTCTGAGCTTTTGTTGGACTGGTTTATATTCTGGATTGATTGAAGCTTATGTATCACTATATCTGTGCTCAAACCAGGCATATCTTGATAAGACCAGGCAAAGATATCTTTGAACTCTTGAAGGAGATTATCAATTCTTGTTTTATATGGACTGTCAGAGTAGTGCCAATTTTACCTCTTTTTTGTCTTCATCTGTTCCCAAATTCACAGTCTCAACCTCTTCTTTGTGTGTAGAATTTGTTTGTCTCTTTTTCTACCATCTTAATAGTTCAGTAGGAATATCACATTCCAGTTCATCTTCACAACCATTGATTTCTTCCAGACATAGGCTGCTCTAAATTTATCACTGGATTAAATTTAGGAATACATGCTATTAACACTGTGACACCTGCAAATTTAAATCGGAATATTTCCGAAAGAATATAGTAAATTTATGAAATGTAAAAATGTAATAAAATGTAAAGAATGATTGCCATCTGAAAATTTAAAGAAAGTTTCTTATATTTAACATAATTTCTTTTACAAGCTAACAAAAAGTTTTCATATTTTTGAGCTAAACATAAAGATTAGTTCTGATATTACTCTGCATTAATATTAAAAACTATAGGAAGATCTTCAGTGGTCCAATTGGTGAGTGTTTCTCCAGGAAGACTGGTCGAATCATCCAAGTACTTGCCAGTCTTGTTGTATTCGCGATCATGTGATAAATAATCCATTCATAGCTTCTTCAACTATGTCTTGATCTTTCATCAACTTTTCTTCTTTAAAGGCTTCAACAAGCTGCTGTTCCACATTAATTTTCCCCTGATCTGAAGGTTGTCCTCAACTGTGGGAAAGACAGTGTTTCCAAAGGATTTCTCCTCTTTCAATTTTGCCTGTCGTCTTCACATCTTCTTTTCATCTCTTTGTTCTTTTGCTGAAGATTGGCTTAAACCCTAGCCCAAAACGGTCTTTTTTCATCTTTATACTGATAGGAACTGAAATCCCTTGAAGATTCTTTCCTAGACCTCTTCCAGCTTTAGCTCCGATGCCTAAAGTTTGCTGTACCGTCATCTTGGTGCAATCAGACAGTCTGGGATATGGAATTTTGCTTCCTTCTGCAATAAGGTCCATTTACAAATTCAAGAGCTCGAAAAGAGCATTCAAGAGCCTCATCATTGGTGTCGATATATGGAACATCGCTTGTTACAGACGCAATGATTTCTCTTCAGCACTGACGCATGAGTTGTCCATCAACAACAAATTTCAATTTCTGATGTAATGAAGAAGGAACGGCTCCTGCTGAATGAATCCATGGCCTCCCTAATAGACAATTATATGTGGGGTGGATGTCCATCACCACAAAATCAATATTGTACACGACTGGGCCAATTAACAAAGGTATTTCCATTTTCCCAAGCACTTCTTTTTGAGTACCATCAAATGCTCGTACCACATTCTGATAACTCTTCATGTGTGATTGATCCAGAGGCATTCTTTGAAGTGTAACTAGAGGCATCAAATTGAGAGCAGACCCCTTGTCAATCATACTCCTGGCACATGACCATGACAATGTGTCGTGATGTTCAAAGCTTTTACTGACCCCATTCCGCCTTCCGGTATTTCATCATCTGTGAACGTTATGTAATGTCGGCGGCTATATGTCCCACAATTCTCAAGTTTATTGAGGATATATCTTGGGGATAAATGTTTGATTGAGAATTTTCATCAAAGCATTCCTATGCGCTTCTGAATTCATCAATAGATCAAATAGAAATTCTCGCTTGTTGTTTGTGTAGTTGTTCAACCACTATACTCACTATTTTTCAAAAATTTCAAAAATTCTTGAGCTTGTTTTTCTGTCACAGGCTCATTGAATGCTGGAAGGGATTCATCTTCAAATACCTTCTGAGGTATTGCCACAGCTTTTCCTTTTGCTTTCACTTGTTCTGAAGCATTGGATGTTTCGGGAGAGTAACATCTCCCACTTCTTGTAAAGAAACCGACCTCGCTCACTGCTTCAGACGTCGAGATGTACTCAACTCTGTATTTTCTCTTTTGTTTTATCTAGAGAATCAGATCCTCCCACCATTGAAACATTGGTAGTATAATTCCAAGGTACCCTACGGGTATCTTTATATGGAAATGGTAGAGGAGTGGTAATAACTACTTTGGCTTATTGGTGCCGGAATCATCGTGGATGATTCACATTAATGATTACAGGATCATTTATTCTTTGATTTGGTTTAGAATCCTCTGATGAGCAAACATCATTTTCTTTTTTCCCGGGTTCTTCTTCAAAGAATTCTATTTCTATTGTTCATCAATTTTTGCACCAAGTTTCTAAACTCAGGACATAGTGGATTTTATGCCCTTTCTCCTGATGATATCACAATAATTCTTGCCTCATTCTGCTCTGGCCTGAATTGTTGTGGAATTATACCGGCTAAAGAAAGCTGTTGGAATATCCAAACAAATGGAGATTTAATTTCAGAAATGTCAGTCTTTGCTTTCTTTCTGTTCTCTTCCTGAATTGCATTCACGTTTTTATCTCCATGATTGGCAATGGATGACTTGATGCAGATGGTGTATTGAATTCCAACTTCCCAGTGTTGCAAATTTTGAACCACCCTTTTAATGCTAGACAGTTTTCAATAGAATGTCCTGTAATTCCTTCATGATAACACAGTGTGCTTTGTATCATACCAAGGAGGGAATGGTGGTTGCATGGGAACCAAGGATAGGGCGTATAACATGCTTTTAACAGCGAATCATAGATCTCTGCATACGATACTGGTAAAGGTGTAAAAGACAACCTTTCATTTTCTTTTCGAGATCCTCTAGACTCTGCTCGATTAGTGTTTATTTCCTCTTTCTTAACCCTTGGCTGGGTTATTGTAACACTTTTCGATGAATCTTTGCTGTAAGAATTGGCATTGTTGACCTCATCTCCTTTTTCCGGTATGTAGGTCTTTTGGAACTAGATCCACATTCGATTCAATCTTGCCACTTTTCAAGACATTTTCAATTAATTCTCCAGAAATGACCAAATCTGCAAAATTTCTGGTTGCATTCCCCATTAGATGGTTTAAATAAGGAGCCTTAAATGTATGGACAAACATCACTGTTGCCTCTTTTTCTGACAAAGGTGGTTGAACTTGGGCTGCAGTGTCACGCCATCTCTGGGCATACTGTCTGAATGTTTCATTATTCTTTTTCTCCAAGTTTTGAAGAGTCCATCTATCAGGGACCATGTCTGTCACATGGCGGTACTGCTCTAGAAATGCTTTAGCCAAATCTTTCCAAGATCTATGTTGGCTTTGGTCAATTGAGTATACCATTCAAAGCCGGTCTGTCAAGCTATCCTGGAAGCAGTGAATTAACAATTTCTCGTCTTTCACATATCCGCCATTCTTCGACAAAACATAGTAATGTGGGATGAAGGGCATGTAGTACCATTATATTTATCAAATTCGGGAGCTTTGAACTTGATAGGGAGGATTAGTCTGGAACCAAACTCAGCTCACTAGCATCAAATCCATAGAATGATTCAGTTATTCCACGGATTTCATTCGCTCTTCTAAGCTCTTGATCTGTCTGGTCAGTTCTTCATTTACTTTTTGTTTCTCATTCAGCTCATTTAAATCTGGGATCAACTCAGTATTAAGGTCCCCTATTTTCACATCGGACATAAGAGATTTTTGCTTGAAGATGCAGGATCCACTTGTTGTTCATGTGGTTTGACTTCTTGTAACGCAGATGTACGAGCATTGATTTGTAGGGGTAGTACCAGAGTGATAAATTGATTCTGGTGAAAAACTAGAGGGTATATGGGTTCTTGGTCAAAAGATACAGGATTTTCATGCATTTTTCCACTGATAGCCTGCCTTTTAAACATGTCCTCTATCTTCTTCATCATACTGTCTTGTGAATTTGCAATACTGGCTTCAATTTTTTCCAACTTCATTCTCATTTCCTTGTTCTTTATGATGATGTTCCTCAATACGCTGTATTTATCCTCCATAATTCTCTTAGTGGCTTGTCTAGTACCGTAGTGATGTAGTATTTCTCTTTGGCCAGAGTAACTGCGATTGAAAAATCTTTTAATATTATTTTTTCAAATTTTAATTAATGAATTTTAACTTAATAATAAAATGATTCATAGCGAAAATTATGAAATGAATGATGAATGTATGCAAAATGCATGTATGAAAAAAACATTGATCCCAAAAAGTTAACTGTCATAGAACACTTTCATCGGTATACAAAGTTTCTTTATAATAGTTCATAACTACAGATAAGGCGTAGCTTTCCTATTAAGCTCTATAATTTTTTCATTAACCATGACACCTTCTTTCCGCACTTAGAAACTGGATCAACTTGATGCTCAATTATTTGGCTTCAACAGCTAGTCCCCAACATATCTGGCAACTTCGCTCATTTGAACCATGGCCTCGAACCCATATTACTTCTTTCTCACTTCTTCAACATAAACTCAGTTGACTTTTGCCATTGTTCATTGTTCCTTCAAGAGTCGCTCTAACTCAGTGATCTGACTTGACAATTGTGCAGAATTTTTCAAGATCTCTAATGCGTTTTCGCAGTGAAGCATTTTCCTCATTACTTTCTTTGAGATCATTAGGCCTAGACGAACCTTTCTTGAAACAATGATTCTTCAAGTTGCAAAATGTAAGCATTAAACTCTGAGTTTTGTTCTAGACTGATCCAAATCCTCTTCAAGTTTGTTCGTGCTTCTTGCGTTCTTTGATTAAGCTTCTGGATTGAACATCTTTGTTTCTGCATCTTTGCATCCAATTGCTAGCCACTCCTGCTCTACCTCAAGTCTGGTGTGAAATTTTTTCTTTCTAGCTCCCATTTTTCTTTTTCAACATTGGATTCTTCCATCTTTTGGCCTCTGACTTCAAGTTCAGCAATCAAATGGTTCATTTCAGATTCAAATCCTTGAACTGATTTTCTCGCCTTCAAATTTATCAAAGATGTCATTCTTCATCTCTCTAAATCTTTGGCTCGATCCTTTCTCTTTGCATTTCATTCATGATCTCGCGGTGTTCAGCCTTGTTTTTTATAATTCGCTCTCTTCTGTCAACCTCGAAATCTTCCATTTTTTGCTTTCCTTTTTCCAGGCTTTTGAGTAGACGGCTATTCTTTCCTTTCAGATCTTCAACTCGTCTTTTCTCAATGTTTAATTCTCTGGTCATCTGTACCGTCGATTGGCTGGGTCCTGATGCTTTTCGGGATTTATATAACTCCTGGTAATTTTTCTGTAAGGCTCTGTACTCATCTCACCTTTTTCTTTATCTTTCTCAACATTGCACATTGTGATGAATGAAAGTCAATGTCAACCCCAACATAGCTTTATCTTGTCTCATTTGCTCTAACTCTTTCGACCATCCATCTTTCTGCTTCAAACTCAGCTCTCAGGATTTCAATCTCTGATGGAACCACTTAATGCGATCTTCCATAGAAATATCCTCATTTTGATCTGGTAGCGGAATATTTTCGTTTTTTCCTGACAGATCTCCAATCTTCGTAATCAGGAGTAACATTTCTTTTGCTGCTTTAGCTCGAATACAAAAAAGTTGTTTTCCAAGCTGTAACGGCTTCCATGATATTTCTTTTATAATTTTTGCTGTGGAATGCGAACTCAGATGACTGTACCAGTAGTGATAGGTACAAATTGACGACCTTCATATGTCTTATAACCAGAAGTGGAGCATATCCAATTCCTCCCCATAATCCAAGCAGCATTATCCAATTGTAATCCCAGCATCTGTAAATGAATTCCCTTTGTATTTGCCACGGGGCTCGCCAAACAACGTCATTGCTTTGCAATTTCGAAAGGCATTAATCCACATATCTTTCTTAATTTCTTTCGGCCATTCCTGCTCCAGAAATTCTTTAATGGTGAATAATCCGTATTAAAACGTCGGTATGAAACCTTTTCTGTCTCCAGAAATGACTACGGATCCAAACATATAACAACTGGGTACACCCTGAGAATCGTCCACCTCCTAACCTTCTGCAAGCATTTAACGATCTGAAAGTCTCTGCTAGGATGGCAGAAACAGGATTAATCTTCTTTGGTAATTGTTCAAACAAGTCTACCACTGCAGCTTCAATATATCCCAATACTTTTGGGAAGATGACCATACCATATATACCCAGAGCAAATAAATCGAATCGTACTTTAATCTGGATGGCTCTGAATAAGTTCTCTGATGTTGGTCCAAGCAATGCCTTCGCTTTCGCCTTTTTTGTTTTGTACGGGATGCTACCCATTCTTCTCTTACTCCGGCAATTTTTGCTAATTTAACTCGGAAGGGTTGAGTTTTAATTGACTTTGAATAGATTCGATTTTCCAAAGTCCCTCTATATGTAGCAAAGTTGTGTATTCTTCAATAGTAGGGACCAAGTCTTCCTTATTGAAAGTGAAACAATTGTACCCTGGATTCCAGAATTGAACTATGGCTCGGAGTAATTCATCATCAATTTCACATAGAGCAGATATGGGATCTCTCCGTAGTCTGATAAACTGCAATTTTTTGTTTGAATCCCAACTTTCCCAAATACCTCGCAAATCTTGCAGATCATTTCTTTTTAGTGAAACTGAAGCATAACTGGCCAAGTCAGATACATAATCATCCTGCAGACTATCTCCTTCTGTCTTTGTAATCTTCAGCCCACTGTCTTACTCTGAGTTTAGAATTACTTGACTTGAACCCTTTTTATCCATGGATGAAGGTTTCCAATGAGACTATTAACAAGGATCAATGTCTTTTATCCTGTATGATGCTATGCAAACAGAAAAATAAAGAACACAAAAAAGAAAATAAATTAGTTTACATAAAAATTCAATAATAACATTTATTTAATTTAAACATGCTTTTCTAAATTTAAATAATTTAAATAAACATGTAATTATAAATAGATTACAGGAAAGACAGAATTCATTTCTCCTGTGTGTACACCTATTTTGGACAAAATTTCGGCATGACTTCTGATCGGAAGAGTTTCTAAGGTTTTTTATATGCAATGTTTCAGATCTAGGAGTAAAGGTACTCGAATTGTCCATGTTAGTGCCCCCTTAGGCTGCTAACCCTCAATCCTAGTCCATTACAGACTAATGTGAATCGAGTTCAATTCGAGGGGATACATTTCTCTATGCCTGACACGGAGAATAAATTCTCACGAAGACATAGAGCATATGAACCCCGAAAGTTACTTGCTAGGTCTGACACGGAGAATAAATTCTCACGAAGACGTCGCTTTCACTCCCACTTAAAAGGGAACAACTCAATTATAGAGCTTAGTTATGCAATGCAAGTGTTGTGTGGAGGAAATGTAAACCTTGACATAAAAAATAAATACTGAAATAAAATACTTGCCAATAAAACATATAAATATTATAAAAATAATAAATAAAAATTTGAAAAGAAAGAATTAAAAATTAAATATATAAATTTTTAATTTTTAACTAATAGAGACAATTTATAATTAATTTTAAAAGTTTGACCAGTCCCCAGCAGAGTCGCCAAGCTGTCGTAACCGGTTTTCGTCGGGCACGAAATATTAAATTTTGGCGGGGAAATTAATGTTAATAAATAATTTTGAAAATATTTGTGAGTCGCCATCGGCCTTTTTGAGTCAGGTAGGTCGAATACCTAAAATTATCTTTTAAAAGAGTTTTTAAGAAAACAATATTTAAAAGATGAACTGATCTGCGTTTTAACCAAAAATTCGTTCTTTTTAATATAAAGGGATTCGTGGTCGGTTACGTTTAGGAAGGATTAACACCCCTACAACGCCCAAAATTGGTACTTTTTAATTATAAATTGTCTCTAGTATTAAAAATTTAAAAATTCAAAATATATTTAATTTAATTCTATTATTTCAAAATTATATAAAAATATTTTTTATTTAAAAATATCCGAAAAGAACTTCTAGGTACTTAAGACAGCTCTTTTTCTTGATATGATAAATATTAATTTAATAAATATTGTTTAATTTTAAATATCAGAATAGGACATCCAGTGTATTAAGACTGTCCTTTTCTTCGATATAAAAATAAATATTTAAAAGTTAATATTTATATATATATTTATGAATATATATCAAAATATTTAACAATATATATAAAAGATAATTCTATTAAAACAATATATTTAAAAACAATAAAATAAATTAAAACATATAAAATAAATGACTAAATTGCAATAAAAATAAAATTAAAAATCTAATTCATAATTAATCAAAACTATAGGGATTAATTGTTATTATTTTTTTATTTTTATTTATTAGTGATTAAAATAAAATCATCTAAAATTCGGATATTAGATTCTAATAAAAAATATAAGCTAGGGATTAAAATATTATTTATTAAAATTAAAGGATTAAATACGTATTTATCCTAAATATATTATTTAATAGAAAGGACTAAAATAAATAAATCCACAATTAAAGAACCAAATTATAAAGATCTAAAATTAGGTTCAGTGACACATATAAAGTTTAAAATTCAGAGGACTGCGGAAAGGATTTAACCTTTCTATAATTACGCACAGGTCCTCCCTTAACGACGCCGTTTAGAGAGGGTATAAATACCCTAGGTTGGCTGGCCGAAGGGCCAGCATCTCATTTTCCTCTTTCTTCTCTCTCTCAAACTGAGAGAGAGATTTCTCTCTCGCCTTTCTCTAGGTTTCCCTCACCGGAGGGAAACCGGCAGCCATAGGCCACCGTACTCCGCGCCGGCCACCGCCGCCGGCCACCGTGACGGTGGTCGGAATTCACCAAAAACACCCCCAAATTGTAGATCTATATGCCCTAAGACCGATTCCGGTCTTGTTTTCTCTAAAAGACTCCTAATCGGAGTAAATCTAAACAAAACCGAAGGGTTCTACCTTCTTAAACGGCGGTTGGCAACGTTTGGCTTCCGAGGGCTACAAAGGCTTCAAGGGTAAGTCTTCTTCTTCTCTTTTCCTTTGGTTTATACTGTGGTTGTAGACTGGGATCGTTGGTATAGCTTATTTTTTTCCTTTCTCTGTTTTTTTTTTTTTTTTTTTTTTTTGGTTTCTGTCTCTCCTGCGGTCTCTCTGTCTGTCCTCTGTTTTCAGGTGGTGGTGGCTTTTATAGCCACCACCGGTGTTCGTCTCGGACCGGTCCGAAGAGCGGGGCCTCGGTGAGTCACCGGACTACCAGTGGTGACTCACCCCGTAGCCTTGCATGGACGGCTGGCGTTGATCTTCTGGAAGCATCATTTGGGACGTGGCAGCGGCGGAGGCGGTGAGGGCTTCTGGAAGCAGCAGCAGCGGCGGTGGACGTGTCCCTAGGGTATATACCCTAGGGTTTCCTCTGGCAAATGATGGACCGTTGGATCAAACCAGATCCAACGGTTGAGATTGAAGATGGCGGCTGGCGGCTGGCTAGATTAGGGTTAGGGAACCCTAACTGAAACCCTAAATATTTTTGGGTTTCAGTTTGGTTTGGGCCAGAAAATTGGTTTGTAATAATTTTTTTTAATAATATATATATATATATTTAATAATAATAATAATAATAATAATAATAATAATAACAATGATAATAATAATATTAATAATAATAAGGATAATAATAATATTAATAATAATAATATGGAAAAAAATTTAGTATCTTCAGGCGCCAGTGGGTTTTTGAAGAAGATCAAAAGAACAACATAGGGAAGAAATATTTCCTAGTGCCTTTCTTCTTTTAACTTTAATAATGGAAATTAACGGTTAGATTAGATGGAAGATGATTGATTTGACCAATTTCAAAACGGTGTAGTTTTAATTTGATTAAAGTCTAATAAGATACGGTTGGAATAGAAATGAGAATGAGACGAGAGATCCTAAGTTGGATTCTGTGTGTGCATTTCTTTTATGGGTTTTCATAAGTGACCGTTTCTAAGGTCGGTGGTTCTAGAATGTTTACCTTGTCGTATGGACTGAACTGCAACATTCTCGTCACTTGACTTCTTTTTATCACCAACAGAATCAATGTCACCAGGAATAAATCTTCCCATTGTAACTTGGTTTTGATTTGAGAAGGACTTCACTCCATGGAAGTGGTGGTGTAAGACAACTTTTGTCCAATGACTTCATCACATTTCCAATCTTCCATATAAGACTAGAAGCTTTCTTCCCAGTCTACTCCAAATCATAAAAATCAAGTTGCTTGGGCAACACCTTCATAGAAGATGAAGATTATGGCTTTTGTTTTATGAAAATGCAAGTTACTTGGAACATGTTCAACGGGCTTACTTCAAATGTACATGAAAACTCGAAATACCCTTTCAAAAAACAAAGTAAAAAGGCAGTCAAAGCAAAAGCTGTTTAACCTTACCAATGAATGCACCCAACTGCATTAAAGCAACAACAAAATAAAACCCCCAATGCTTTTCTCAAGTTTATCTGTTTACACATATTTTGCTTGCGTTTTTTGTGCATCTTGATCTTTGTCACATGTACTGACTACTGACCAAATGGATCAAAGTTATTATTAGTCAAAGAAGCCTGTGAAGAAGATGATCCTCCTCCAGCAGCACCACCAGAACCATCTCTTAAATACCCTCCCATGGCGGTTGTCCCGTCGAGAAACCCCTGTTGACGATGTCCCACATGGAAACCAGGTGGTGCATAAGTCGGCGCCATCATTATCGACGACCCGTAGTCCATCCCACGCTTCAAAACCGGCTCTCCACGCAATGAAGTCCTCTCGTTCTCGGTTTCCCGATACCGGTTCAAGAAAACGGCGAGCGGCTCGACGTACTCGTCGAAACCCAACTTTCCCATGGCCCAAAGCACATCCTCGGCGCTGATGGTCTTGCGTTGCTCACGTTGACAACGTTCGTTGGCTTCCCCGGTGATGAAGCTGATATACTCCGAGACGCATTCTTGGATGGTTAGCTTGGCGCCGTCGGAGAGGGGCGGATGTACATGGCTCATAGCCATTGCACACCCAATATTTTGAGAAAAATGTTTAATTTAATTTAATTTATTAATAAGAATATAAAAAAATAAGAAAATTTGCATACCCAATTTAGAATATAGTATTAAAATTTTGGATCATTTTTTAATTTTTAGATTTATCACTGGTAGAGAGGACAAGGCGCATGATACGGATCACGTTGGCTATCGGCATGTATTGATCCTGTTCACGTACCGTACACGGCGGTGGCCTGGTGTTTGAGCTGGCGGCGTTTCCATTGTTGGTGCTGGCGATGTTGCTGGCGATGCCATTGTTGTTGTTCGAGTTTGAGGGGCCACCATGTATGATGTTCAACCCTACGAGCACCGAAAGCATGAGTTTATCATTCCAAGACCCTAATATAAATAAATTATAGTATTAAAAATCAGAAATCAACGAAATATTAATGGAAATTAATTGGGCCCCACCTTATGGGATGGCCAAAATTTTCTTAAACAACGGGCCCCAGCTATCACTGTTTAGATTCTCTGTTTGTCGGATCAAAGTCAAAGCCCTTTCCCCTTTCTCCAGATTTTAAGATTTCATCTTTCCCAAAACTCAATAATATACACATATAGAATAAATTTGAGTTCATGCATGCAAACCGTTATTGAAAAGGAATTAAAATAAAATTATAAACGAACATTTTATATTTTATTACGTGATAAATAGTTATTAAATAAATAAAAAAGGAGTTCATAGCAAGAGAAAAAGACAAGGAGAATGAGCAAACCGTTACCATAAACATACAGAAGAAGTGGGTTTAAGTCAAAAAAGCTGGTTTGAATATATTCAGCTTTGAAGCTAAGATTGACATCAGAAACAATGATGGGAAAAATCTGTGTGTCTCTAAAGATTTAGAGAAGGGATGCAAATGGAGATTTGGAATGAACAAAACAAGGTTGAAGCGTTGCATGCAAATAAACTAACAAACAAAACAGTGTTATATCCAGACGAGAATTTCAAGATCAAAATCCCATAGTTTTGAATATATTCAGCTTTGAAGCTAAGATTGACATCAGAAACAATGATGGGAAAAAAGCTGTGTGTTGTGGAATTCTGGTTAATTTCCACCAATAACAGATTCACCTTCGAAACTATTATCTAGGTGACTAGTGTGAAAACGATTGTACTAAAAATCACCCCAAGGTATATTCCTAGAAAAGAGGAGGGGTCACAATGGTCCTCTTAAAACCCACTTTCTTTAGACAGAACTACCAAGACACGTAATTTTAATAGGACAATAATTAACAACAACTATATCCGACAATAGCTATTAAATAGACATAAAAGAGAACACCAAAATATTTCACTAATAGAGGAAATATTACAAAGAGAGAAAGAATACAAATAGCCTTTAATATAGAAGAAGGCTTATATTTGTGGGATAATTAACTAAGGAGGAGGATGGCTTTATTTATAACAAAAGAATTTTTCCTCATCCTTATACACAACCAATGTGGGACTTTGTCAAAAACCAACAAATCTCCACCTTGGCAAATTCCACACACATCTCTAAAAAACAATCTTTTAATTTGTAACAATATTGACCAAGTCTAAACAATGTTTAAACTTGACCACAGTTACCACTTTTGTCAACATATCAGCAGGATTCTCAGTGGTCCGAATCTTCTGGATTATGACTCCACATTCTTCTAGAATCTCTCGTACAAAGTGATATCGAACATCGATGTGGTTCGTCCTTGCATGGTAAACCTGGTTCTTTACTAAATGAATAGCACTCTGACTGTCACAGTGCACTTTGATGTGTTTTTGTTCCATTCCCAATTCATCAAGCAACCCTTGAAGCCAAATTACCTCCTTCACAGCCTCTGTAACTGCCATATACTCTGCCTCTGTAATAGACAAAGTCACTGTTGACTGTAAGGTGGACTTCCAACTGAATGGTGCCTTTGCAAATGTAAACACATAACCAGTAGTTGATCGACGCTTGTCCAAATCACCTGCATAGTCTGAATCACAATACCCAACTACACACTGACCGTCTTGTTTGTCCTACTGAAAGACCAAACCAATATCTACGGTGTTCAGAATATACCGTAGAATCCATTTCACAGCTTGCCAATGCTCATTTCCAGGATCATGCATATACCTACTCACAACCCCAACTGCCTGTGAAATATCGGGTCTCGTACACACCATTGCATACATCAAGCTACCAACAGCACTTGCATATGGAACCTTTGACATGTATTCCCGTTCTGCATCATCCTTAGGTGAAATTGATGCACCGAGCTTGAAATGAGGAGCAAGAGGTGTACTAACTGGTTTTGACATCTCATTTATGCCAAAACGTTTTAGTACCTTCCTAGATATTCTTTTTGAGACAAACAAAGCCTCCCCAATTTCTTATCCCTTTATATCTTCATGCCTAGAATTTTCTTCGCTTCATCAAGATCCTTCATCTCAAACTCTATATTCAATTGAGTCTTTAGTTTCGCAATTTCTGTCTGACTCTTGGAAGCTATCAACATATCATCAACATAAAGAAGAAGATATATATAGGATCCGTCTTCTAGCTCGCGTAAATACACACAATGATCATATTTGCTTCTTGTGTACTTCTGCCCTATCATAAACTTGTCAAATCGCTTATACCACTGCCTTGGAGATTGTTTCAATCCGTACAACGATTTTTCTAATTTGCACACCATCTCTTCTTTTTCAGCAACTTTGAATCCATCTGGCTGAGTCATGTAGATTTCCTCATCCAAGTCTCCATGTAAAAATGCAGTTTTTACATCCATCTGAACTAGTTCCAAATCCAACTGCGCTACCAAAGCCAACAAAATTCTGATGGAGGAATGTTTTACAACTGGAGAAAATACTTCATTATAATCAACTCCCTCCGTTTGAGCGTAGCCTTTAGCCACCAATCTTGTTTTGTAGCGGATGTTATTCTTGTCAGGAAATCCATCTTTCTTTGCATATACCCACTTGCACCCAATTGCTTTCTTTCCCTTCGGAAGACTAGCTAGTTTCCACGTCTGATTCTTTTGAAGGGATTGCATTTCTTCATTCATGGCGATCCTCCACTTTTTATGTTCTGAACTTTGAACTGCTTCATTAAAAGTGGCATGAACGTCATCAATTGCAATTGGTGATGCAAAAGAGACCATATCATCATAACGAGCAGGTTGTCTAATGGTCCTCTTTCCCTTTCTGAGTGTAATTGATTCATGTTGCTGTGGAGGTTCTTGGGTCTGAACCTCTTCTTCATCTGACTCTTCTTCTACCATAGGAGAGTCAACATCAGTTTCTTTACTTGTTGGGACAATCTTGCCTCCTTCAAACTCCACCTGTTTGGGAGTTCCATCTGTCTGGTCCAATTTTTCTGAAGTCACCTTTCTCAACATGGTAGATTCATCAAAGGTAGCATCCCTGCTGAAGATTATTTTCTTTGTTTCTGGACACCAAAGACGATAGCTGTAACATCCCTCATACCGGGTTAGTGATCAAATTGTGAGATTTTAATTTCAGTGACCAAATTAGATAAATTGAAAGTTCATGAACTGGATTAAAATATTTGGGGAAGGATAATTTAGCATATAAGGAAAAGTTAAGAGGGCAAACTACTCTTTTATCAAGTAAATGAATTTAATATTATTTGGGGTTATCTTATAACCCACGTGGATGGCATTTGGGAGAAAAATTAGAGTTCTAGACATTTCTCTCATCTTCTTCTTCTCCTTCCCCGTGAAGCCAAACTAAATGTGAGTTTTCTTGTGGATCAAATTCTTGATGAATTTAAGGTTGCTTATTGATCCTTAGATAATAACTAAGCTTAAGGAAAGCTTATATTATCTTAAAACCATAAGATGAGGAGTATATAAAGAATTAAAGAAAGGAAGTAGAAAAGTGAAATCTTGAAGTAGAGTTCATAATAAGAATTAAAAGTGGGATTTGACTTGTCATAAAGCTAACTAAGAAGTATGAGGTGTTAGAATTCAAATTAGAACATGTTGGAATTTGGGTTAGATTCTTAAATTCTACATGGAGAATTAGATTTCTAAGTTTTAGAAGTATTTAATGGATAATAATTAGTTTAAGTAAGAGTATGCAAGTTAGGGATATTAAAAGAGGGGAAATATAAAGTGTCAAGTAGAGTAAGAAGAGATTTTCGTGCTTAAATGACATTTCTGGGCAATGTGCATCGATGCACATTCATTATGCACCGATGCATCAATGATAAATCCCAGAAATTTGTTGAAGGTGCATCGATGCATATGAAGTGCATCGTTGCATTAATTTAAATACAAACATCGAATGTCGTCAGTGCATCGATGCATAAGGAGTGCATCGATGCATAAGGAGTGCATCGATGCATTTCTAATAAAATGAACATCGAATGCCCTCAGTGCATCGATGCATCAGTAGTGCATCGATGCATACCTTTATTAAAAGATGAAATTGGCTTTTGTCTGAGCCTAAGGAGTGATAGTTTCGAATATATCAATCAGTATACTGATAAGTATTAATGTATTATTATGTAGATATAGAATGAAAGCTTGTTCCGGAACAAACTAATGATTAGGATTGATTCAAACAATGAGGCCCAGGTGAGTGCATCTTATTGTATAAGATTATATGGAAATTGGACTTGTGATAAGTCTATTCCTATAGTAATAGCTCATTAAGTCTTGCTTATAAGTATGTTAACGATATGAAGTGTATGTATGTTTGATTATATGAATTGATAGGTTTTGTTTTGTATGTGCTATGTGGTTTATGTAAAAATACGGTTAAGCGTTAATGAGAGAATATAAAATAAGTTATGAAATTATATGAATATAGAAGATAAGTCAAGAGATGTAGGGAAATGGAAATAGATGTTTATAAAGAGTCATAGGAGAACAAATATAAGTAATATGATAATGAAATATAAGACTATGTGAATACATGGTTATGAGATAAAAGATGTAAGAATAGGAAAATATGATGAGAGTGAGTTCATGAGAAGTGATATGAACTAGGTAAACATGAGTTGGACAAGTACATAGTGATATGATCCATCATGGAATTAGTATAATAGAGATTTTGATTTAATGAGAGTTAAGGGAACTAAATAAGATTGAATTATAGAATGAAATGGGAATAATATATCAATTAGGAAACTTGAATATAAAGGGACGATACGAATATGCAAGATAAGTTATATGCTAAATATCTATGGAGCTATATGAAAAGATTATAATGAAATTATGAAATTGAATTAAATAAATAGATTAAATTATTACCTAATAAAAATACTATTAAATGATATATATTTAGAACTACGATATAAGCAATGTGAAAGTTTAGGTGTTTCTATATGTTATAGGAAGTATATGATCATATGTGAACAAGATATGATAAGTATGTTTACATGAATAAATGTGATTGGGTGAGAAATGATAGAAATTATATGAAAACAAGTATATGTGAATTAGCTTTGTAATTAGGTAAGTATATGAAATCATAACTATGAATTATGTGATGTGAAAGTAATCTATGTGATTATATGTTATATGAATACAAGAGCATGAGATATGTGACCTGTGAATTATATGGAAATGATCTACGTGTAAGTGAACTATGTGATAATATGAAAAGAAGCTATGTGATATGTGATATGTGAAAGTGAATTACATGTTTATGTGAATATTTGAAATGAAATAAATGATAATACCCATGTTATGTGTCATGAGAGCTAGGGGTATAGTTGGCATGCCAAGAGTCGAGGGTCTACGTGGTCCTTCGGGATATATATATATTCTTTGGAATATGTGTGAAGTCTTGTGAGACACATACTTGATCCCTGGTATATGTATATGATTCTTAAGGAATGATATGTGGTCCTTAAGGAATGATATGTGGTCCTTAAGGAATGATATGTGGTCCTTAAGGAATGATATGTGGTCCTTAAGGAATGATATGTGGTCCTTATGGACATTATTATATGGCACTACGGTGCAATGATACGAGCTGTGGTGACAACATTAGTGCACAACCTCTATAGACTCACATATCGATAGTTCTCACAAGTGTACCATGGGCTAATCAAAGAGATAACATAAATACAATATATATAATGTATATGCTTTTGGTGAAATGATATATGAGTGATATGATATACAGAAATGATAAGTACAAGATTATGGGATAAATAATTCGATGATAATGATAGAGATCATGATAATAATATATATGATAATGCTAAGAAAGTAGATGATGATATATGTACATGAGTGTCTTTGTTATATAAAAAGGTATATGATTTTGTATGATAAGTTAGTATTAAATGTTCATGTGTTTTGTTATATGGGATGTTTTTATGATTTCTATTATATGTTTTATTTGCCTCACTAAGTCATCGACTTAGCGTGTGATTGTTTCACACGTAGGTTCGAGAAGAATATAGAGAGCAATGTGGAACAAGACAGGTCAGTTACTTCTTACCGAAGATCAGATCAGAAAAGATGTTTTGAATTAGATGTATATTGTACATTGAAAATGGTTGGCATGTAAATAAATGTATGAATTGTATATGCACTGAACGGTTTTACAAAAACATTTAAGCTCTGAATAGTTATGGAAATCTTTTGAATAAGCTACATGTATAAAAGTTTTAAATTACTCACTATTTTATACAAGTAAATGTTTTGAAAAGTCAATGTGACACCTCAGACTCGAATCTAGGTCGGGTACGGGTTGGGGGTGTTACATTTAATGGTATCAGAGCTACGGTTTAGCCGATTCTAGGCTTAAATCGAAGTCAGAAGTGTTTTAAAAAGTGTACATGCCAACTCAAAGTGAAAAATTCTGATCTGATAGTGTAAGGAGTATGATGTCTTGCTAATAAAAAAATAGATTATTATGTGATAATAAAAGTATGATAATAAGAGCTTCGAAAGAAGTGAAAGGTAATAAACCTGAAGGTAATAGCATTCACCTGCCCTGGCCAGGCAGGGAGAAGAGCGAACACCTCAGGAAATGCTTGTATAAAATTTTGAAAATTATTCTTCATGATTGAAGAATATTCTGATGTGTTTTCAATTTATACTTTTTTAACTCATGGAATGAATGTATCAAATTAGTTGATAAAGTTGCGAGCACCCAAGTTCAAGGGTGGATTTGAGGAAGGTTCTATTGTTATAGACCTTTGGTTGAATGATATGATAGAAGGTTTTCATTTCTTCAAAGTGGAGATGTTGAATTGAGTAATTTTGTTACTACTTTGGTAAGTTAGAGTATGGTGGACAATTGTCACCATAAGAATGTTAAAAGATTAAATGATGTGATTAGAATTGTATAAGAGTTCAAGAATAAGTGCATTGATGACCAGTTTATAAGACAGATGAAACTGGAATACACGAGCTTGAAACAAGGGAATTATACCTTGTATAAGTATGATTATAAGTGTATTAAGCTAAGAAGAATTGCTGCTGAGTTAATTCCGACTGAAAATGATACATGTGATATTTTGTTAGGACTTGCGCCTTAAATTAAAAGAGTGTTACTGGTTTTGAATTTGTTATCGTTTCAAGAAATGGTTAATTGTGTTAAAGCTTTAAAGAGAAAAAGCTCAGAACGAAAAGTTTGGAGAAATAAAAACTCAGAATGATTAAGGGAACTAGTATTTCATAAATTAGCACTACCAAAGAGAGATAGAGATTATGATTTTCAACTACAAACTTGATTGGAATTGGTGGTATTTCAAGATAAAAGATCAATTGGAGGAAATTCAGACTCATTTAAGTAGTAGAGTCTGGTTCTGGATAATTGAATGAAAAGTTAAAGATATATATGAAAGTGGAGGAATGAATTAAGAGTTTTGCTAGAAATTATATAAAGTGAAGAATAAGAAGTATTTTAAATGGATCAAGGGATGTAGATACTGTTTTGCATTCTAGAAGGAAAAAGTTAGCGTTGGCTAACAAGAATATGTGATGGGAATATACTGGAAGTATAAGATTATATATATTTTCAGGATATGATAACCAAATATGAAATGAATCTGGATACAGTTGTATATTTGAGTAAAGCTGAGGATGATAAGAAGAGTTTAAGAATGGGTATATCGATGATCAATTTATAAGACAAAGGAAGTCAGAACGTTTAGTTTGAATAACGAAAAGTACATGATGTATGAGAATGGAGGTGAAATTGACAAGTTAAATAAACGAATTTTAAGATAATTTCGATTTGAAAGGATGTATGTGTTTGGTTGATTAGGGTTTGTACCCTAGATTGAACATATGTTATTGACTAGCTGTCAGAGTAAAGGTGATAGAGTTATAAGATTGGAGGAAAAGATAAAGTTGAGTTAATCAATTATGATGTGAAACTGAATATAGTGGTGTATTCTAATTAGATAGCTATGATATAGAAAAGGAGATAAGTATTTGCATGGAATCTTAAGGAAGGAAAAATACAAGTACAAGGAAATGATATAAAATGAAATTCTGTATAAGAAATGGGTTATCAAAGTTATGAGAATACAATTAAGATTAATATATAGAGATGAATATAGATGATAAGACAAGAGTATGAAAATATGAAAAGAAAGATATGATTTGTGTATAAGGAATAAATAAAGGAGAAATGGAATAAAGAAATGAAATGGATTGAGGTTATGAGTTACTGTGTTTATGATAAGTAACAGAAAATAAATGTATAAAGGAAAAAGACAATTGAAGAAATACAGGACGGAAAAAGTAAGTAAATGAGGTAACATGAGAACAATAGAAGATATGTTCTTATTGATTTGTTCAGTGAAAATTCGAGGACGAATTTTCTTTAGAGGAGGGGAGATTTGTAACATCCCTCATACCGGGTTAGTGATCAAATTGTGAGATTTTAATTTCAGTGACCAAATTAGATAAATTGAAAGTTCATGAACTGGATTAAAATATTTGGAGAAGGATAATTTAGCATATAAGGAAAAGTTAAGAGGGCAAACTAGTCTTTTATCAAGTAAATGAATTTAATATTATTTGGGGTTATCTTATAACCCACGTGGATGACATTTGGGAGAAAAATTAGAGTTCTAGACATTTCTCTCATCTTCTTCTTCTCCTTCCCCGTGAAGCCAAGCTAAAGGTGAGTTTTCTTGTGGATCAAATTCTTGATGAATTTAAGGTTGCTTATTGATCCTTAGATAATAACTAAGCTTAAGGAAAGCTTAGATTATCTTAAAATCATAAGATGAGGAGTATATGAAGAATTAAAGAAAGGAAGTAGAAAAGTGAAATCTTGAAGTAGAGTTCATAATAAGAATTGAAAGTGGGATTTGACTTGTCATAAAGCTAACTAAGAAGTATGAGGTGTTAGAATTCAAATTAGAACATGTTGGAATTTGGGTTAGATTCTTAAATTCTACATGGAGAATTAGATTTCTAAGTTTTAGAAGTATTTAATGGATAATAATTAGTTTAAGTAAGAGTATGCAAGTTAGGGATATTAAAAGAGGAGAAATATAAAGTGTCAAGTAGAGTAAGAAGAGATTTTCGTGCTTAAATGACATTTCTGGGCAATGTGCATCGATGCACATTCATTATGCACCGATGCATCAATGATAAATCCCAGAAATTTGTTGAAGGTGCATCGATGCATATGAAGTGCATCGATGCATTAATTTAAATACAAACATCGAATGTCGTCAGTCCATCGATGCATAAGGAGTGCATCGATGCATTTATAATAAAATGAACATCGAATGCCCTCAGTGCATCGATGCATCAGTAGTGCATCGATGCATACCTTCATTAAAAGATGAAATTGGCTTTTCTCTGAGCCTAAGGAGTGATAGTTTCGAATATATCAATCAGTATACTGATAAGTATTAATGTATTATTATGTAGATATAGAATGAAAGCTTGTTCCGGAACAAACTAAGGATTAGGATTGATTCAAACAACGAGGCCCAGGTGAGTGCATCTTATTGTATAAGATTATATGGAAATTGGACTTGTGATAAGTCTATTCCTATAGTAATAGCTCATTAAGTCTTGCTTATAAGTATGTTAACGATATGAAGTGTATGTATGTTTGATTATATGAATTGATAGGTTTTGTTTTGTATGTGCTATGTGGTTTATGTAAAAATACGGTTAAGTGTTAATGAGAGAAATAAATAAGTTATGAAATTATATGAATATAGAAGATAAGTCAAGATATGTAGGGAAATGGAAATATATGTTTATAAAGAGTCATAGGAGAACAAATATAAGTAATATGATAATGAAATATAAGACTATGTGAATACATGGTTATGAGATAAAAGATGTAAGAATAGGAAAATATGATGAGAATGAGTTCATGAGAAGTGATATGAACTAGGTAAACATGAGTTGGACAAGTACATAGTGATATGATCCATCATGGGAATTAGTATAATAGAGATTTTGATTTAATGAGAGTTAAGGGAACTAAATAAGATTGAATTATAGAATGAAATGGGAATAATATATCAATTAGGAAACTTGAATATAAAGGGACGATACGAATATGCAAGATAAGTTATATGCTAATATCTATGGAGCTATATGAAAAGATTATAATGAAATTATGAAATTGAATTAAAAAATAGATTAAATTATTACCTAAATAAAAATACTATTAAATGATATATATATTTAGAACTACGATATAAGCTATGTGAAAGTGTTATAGGTGTTTCTATATGTTATAGGAAGTATATGATCATATGTGAACAAGATATGATAAGTATGTTTACATGAATAAATGTGATTGGGTGAGAAATGATAGAAATTATATGAAATCAGGTATATGTGAATTAGCTTTGTAATTAGGTAAGTATATGAAATCATAACTATGAATTATGTGATGTGAAAGTAATCTATGTGATTATATGTTATATGAATACAAGAGCATGAGATATGTGACCTGTGAATTATATGGAAATGATCTACGTGTAAGTGAACTATGTGATAATATGAAAAGAAGCTATGTGATACGTGATATGTGAAAGTGAATTACATGTTTATGTGAATATTTGAAATGAAATAAATAATAATGCCCATGTTATGTGTCATGAGAGCTAGGGGTATAGTTGGCATGCCAAGAGTCGAGGGTCTACGTGGTCCTTCGGGATATATATATATTCTTTGGAACATGTGTGAAGTCTTGTGAGACACATACTTGATCCCTGGTATATGTATATGATTCTTAAGGAATGATATGTGGTCCTTAAGGAATGATATGTGGTCCTTAAGGAATGATATGTGGTCCTTAAGGAATGATATGTGGTCCTTATGGACATTATTATATGGCACTACGGTGCAATTCTACGTGCACTTCGGTGCAATGATACGAGCTGTGGTGACAACATTAGTGCACAACCTCTATAGACTCACATATCGATAGTTCTCACAAGTGTACCATGGGCTAATCAAAGAGATAACATAAATACAATATATATAATGTATATGCTTTTGGTGAAATGATATATGAGTGATATGATATACAGAAATGATAAGTACAAGATTATGGGATAAATAATTCGATGATAATGATAGAGATCATGATAATAATATATATGATAATGCTAAGAAAGTAGATGATGATATATGTACATGAGTGTCTTTGTTATATAAAAGGGTATATGATTTTGTATGATAAGTTAGTATTAAATGTTCATGTGTTTTGTTATATGGGATGTTTTTATGATTTCTATTATATGTTTTATTTGCATCACTAAGTCATCGACTTAGCGTGTGATTGTTTCACACGTAGGTTCGAGAAGAATATAGAGAGCAATGTGGAGCAAGACATGTCAGTTACTTCTTACCGAAGATCAGATCAGAAAAGATGTTTTGAATTAGATGTATATTGTACATTGAAAATGGTTGGCATGTAAATAAATGTCTGAATTGTATATGCACTGAACGGTTTTGTAAAAACATTTAAGCTCTGAATAGTTATGGAAATCTTTTGAATAAGCTACATGTATAAAAGTTTTAAATTACTCACTATTTTATACAAGTAAATATTTTGAAAAGTCAATGTGACACCTCGGACTCGAATCCAGGTCGGGTACGGGTTGGGGGTGTTACAATAGCCTTTCACACTAGAGGTGATCCCCATAAAGATCGCCTTCTTTGCTCTTGGATCCAGCTTTGACTCCTTAACATGGTAGTATGTAGTGGAACCAAACACATGTAAGGAATCATAATCTGTAGCAGGTACTCAAAACCATTTCTCTAATGGTGTTTTACCACCAATAGCAGTCGATGGTAAGCGGTTGACAAGGTGACAAGCATAGACCAAAGTCTCAGCCCAAAATTCTTTGTCTAACCCAGTATTAGACAACATACATCGAACCTTCTCCACTAATGTTCAGTTCATACGCTCTGCCACCCCATTCTGTTGTGGTGTACCTCTGACAGTGAAGTGTCTGACAATACCTTCCTCTTCACAGACTTTCAGAAATGGATCATTTTTGTACTCTCCACCATTGTCTGTACGGAGACGTTTGATTTTTCTGCCTGTTTGAGTCTCCATCATCTTTTTCCATTTAAGGAAAAATCCTAGCACCTCATCCTTTGTCTTTATTGGATACACCCAAACTCTCCGGGAAAAATCATCAACAAAGGTGACATAATAGTGTGTTCCTCCGAATGAAGTTGTCTTGGAAGGCCCCCATACATCTGATTGAACATAATCCAAAATACATTTAGTATCATGGATTGTTGTTCCAAATTTCACCCTCGTCTTCTTCCCTTTGATGCAATGCTCACAAAAAGCTAATTTGCAAGTCCGGGCACCCTTCAATAATCCTTGATCTATGAGTAATTTCAAGGATTTTTCACCAACATGCCCCAAGCGCATATGCCATAATCTGGTTACTTCTGACTCATGTTCATCAGTAGAAGCTGCCACTGCTGCTGTCCCAACAATTGTACTACCCAGAAAGTAATGCACATTGTTTCTTTTTCAGATTCCCTTCATTATCACCAGTGCACCAGAGATAATCCTCATAATCCCATCTTTTGCCCTCACTTCTAAACCTTTTGACTCTAAGGTTCCCACAGAGATGAGATTTCTCATTAAATCTGGTATATAATGGACACCTGTTAAGGTTCTGATTGATCCATCCTGATTCCTCAAGTGAACCAATCCCAAGTGTGTCAAGAGGGGAATTATTTGCTGTGTAGATAATTCTACCTTTTAGTTCTTTAAAATCAAAGAACCATTCTCTATTGGGGGTCATATGGTGGCTACAAGCTGAATCTAACAGCCATGAACTGGAACAGCTGGTTGATGGCGTAGCAGCGAATGGTAAATCTGAATCTGCATCATTATACTCGACCACATTTGATTCTGAGACAGCCTTCCCCCTTTCAGGTTTGCCTTTATTCTTTAGCCCGGGACATTATTTCTTCCAGTGCCCTTTTTCTCGACAAAAGGCACATTCGTCTTTGCTCAATTTGGACTTTGACTTCGATATCCCTCTGCTTCCTTTATTCTGACTCTTCGAACGGCCTCTAACAGCAAGAGCTTCTGCTTCGACACTTGTGTTTTCTTGTTTGTCTTTCTTTCTCAATTCATAACTATACAAGGCAGCAGTTACTTCACTGAGAGACAAGTCAACTTTCCCATGAAGTAGAGTAGTTTCAAGATACTCAAACTCATCAGGAAGTGATCCCATCAACATCAGAGCCAGATCTTCGTCTTCAAAAGTCGCGTCCATATTCATCAGATCAGTCACCAGCTGATTAAAGCAAGTAATGTGATCATTCATAGTGGTACCTGGTACATAGTTAAAGCGGAACAATCTCTTTTTCATGTAGAGCTTGTTCTGACTGCTTTTCTTCAAAAGTTTCTCCTCCAGTGCCATCCACAATTTACTTGCAGAAGTTTCCTTAGAAAATGCATACTTCTGCTCTCTAGAAAGAAATGATCGAATAGTACCACATGCCAATCTATTGATCCTCTTCCATTCTTTCTCCTCAACATCATCTGGTTTCTCTCCTTCAATAGCAATGTCTAGACCCTGCTGAAATAGGGCATCTAGAATCTCACTTTGCCACATGCCGAAATGAGCGGTGCCATCAAAAATCTCCACTGCAAATCTAACATTTGTCACAGTTGCTGACGACGATGTGGATGTTTTTGTTGCGTCTGCCATTTCTTCTACAAATTATATTTAATAGTTGTCAATGCGGAATGCCAATTATCCCAAGAAATTTTTTCTGATGTGGAAGATCAGCCTAAGCCGCAACCACAGAGCATACTAAAATAAACCAAGAGCGCTGATACCAATTGTTATGGAATTCTGGTTAATTTCCACCAATAACAGATTCACCTTCGAAATTATTATCTAGGTGACTAGTGTGAAAACGATTGTACTAAAAATCACCCCAAGGTATATTCCCAGGAAAAAGGAGGGGTCACAACGGTCCCTCTTAAAACCCACTTTCCTTAGACAGAACTACCAAGACAAGTAATTTTAATAGGACAATAATTAACAACAACTATACCCGACAATAGCTATTAAATAGACATAAAAGAGAACACCAAAATATTTCACTAATAGAGGAAATATTACAAAGAGAGAAAGAATACAAATAGCCTTTAATAAAGAAGAAGACTTATATTTGTGGGTTAATTAACTAAGGAGGAGGATAACTTTATTTATAACAAAAGAATTTCTCCTCCTCCTTATACACAACCAATGTGGGACTTTGCCAAAAACCATCGTGTGTATCTAAAGATTTAGAGAAGGGATGAAAATGGAGATTTGGAATGAACAAAACAAGGTTGAAGCGTTGCATGCAAATAAACTAACAAACAAAATTGTTATATCCAGACGAGAATTTCAAGATCAAAATCCCATAGTTTTGAGAAACAACTTGAAGGATTTGGGGTCTTGATTGACAGAAACCAAGTAGGCAAATTAAATACATTCAAAACTGAACTACAATAAATTTCAGGTTTTAAAAAACTCTCATTTCATCGTTTCTGGTTGATAAACTATAATACTCGTCTTAGTTTTAGTTGTTGTCGTAAGTAATTTTTTGTTTTCTCATAACTCTATTTTTACCATACGTTTTCGATCGTTTAATCGTTATTTTTGTTTACTCTTTTCTCAGGATTGAATTTAACATTGTTGCGGATGATCAAGATGACTCTTATTTGTTATCATGTTTATCTTTTTTTTTTTTAACTTTTAGATTTGGTTTGGATACTTAATTTGTGTTCGTCATGTTGTTCGACTCCAATTTATAATTTATCGGTGGTCTTTTTAATAGTTTAGTCCATCTGTTGATGTGATCAGATATGTTCGTATCTATCTTTTGTTCGAGTTTTTAGTTATTTTTTAACATTTTTATTATATGGTTTTTGTATGATCTTAAGTGATTAGTTTTTTTGTGTGAATGGTTATAGGAGAATACTTTAATTGTATGTTTAAGTTACAAATATAATTAAAAATCTTAATAATCTTTGGATTTTTTCTTTTTAACAAAATTGGTGATTTTTATGAGAAAAAGATAAAGTATAATTTTATTATTATGTTAAAAACTTTAAATCGAGTTCAAAAATAAAAATAAATATTTTAAAATAAAAATATGATTTTATCTTGCATACTGCCTACCCCTAGTGCTATTATATGGGCAAAGACCATAGCTGCCCCCTTAGTGCCGTCCCTGAATTGAAGTTACAATAAGAGATCAATGTATCCAACTCATAGAAAAATAATTTACTCATACAGACACAAAATACGTTTAAATTCAAATCTCGTATTTACAATTTTTTTCATAAATCCATTAGAAAAACTGAATTATTCGCTCTCAACAATAGTATATTTTTAATAACTAAAGAGGAATTAAACCCAAATTTAGAACTAAAAATGTTAATAAATTATTTTAACAATTCGAAATAATTATAAGATAATTAAATTGTAACAGTGGATAAGTGAGAGTTGAGATTTTTTTAAAGAAAAATTCGAAGTTATAAACTAAAAATCGTAACAATAATAAAAAAATCTGCATTGTCATCAGCTGTTTGAAAAAAGAAAATGGAAGACAAAAAAGAAAGAAAGTAAAAAACCTTAAAGCAACAAAAACACTAACAAGAAGCTCAATCCAACAGCAACAGACCTTCCACCTTTAAAACTCACACCTGCGTTGTCATCAGCTGTTTGATCAGCTGCATCACCGTACGGTGTATCTGCCGGCGATGCAGGTTCCGGGGTCGACTTAGATTTTGATTTCGATTTGGATACTTTCGGTACATCTGCTGCCTTATCCGGTGCTCATGGTTTTCAGAACCGGACCGGTTAGCAAATCGGCCATGCTACCGGTTCACTGGTTCAACCGGTCGGAAGAATCGGACGACGTCATAATTATTTAAAAAATTAAATAAAAATATCAAAAATATTTAATAAAAAATAATTTTTTATATCACAAGTCATATTCAAAGCAAGTCATAACATATATAAGTTAAAAACCATAAAATCAAGTGAAACAAAATAATTCAAATTAACTACAACATAATATTTAAGGTAAAACATATTAAATAATAAATATAATTATATAACTATAATTAAAAAATAAATTTGGGGCTAAAAAATCATAACAAAATGATATTGTTTGGTTTAATTTAAAAAAAAAATCTCACATGGCTAAAAAACATAGAAGATCATCTCAACTAACTTCTATAAATAATAGAGGTAATTTGGCATTCAAAATCATGGAGCCTTTTGGTAAGCATTGAGTGAACTATTCTTTCACTTCAATCAAGCTCGAATTTTAGGCTTCAATCGAGCTTATAATTTTTTTTGAGTTCAAGTCTTTTTGAGTTCAAGTTTCAATATTATATTTTGAGTTCGAGTTAAACTTCATAATTTTTAGCTCGTGAGTTTGAATTGAGTTGAGCTTACTTTTAAATTTTTCAAGTTCGAGTCGAGCTCAACAATACTCGAGTTTGACTTGGCTCGTTTAACAAAACGATGTCGTTTGGAATCCAAACTCCCACCATTGTCTTCAACCCCAAAACCAACTTTCCCACCTTTGAAATCAGTTATATTAACAAACCCCGAAACCCCAGGAGCCACCCCTGTGGCTTGGAACATGGTGGCGGCGAGTGCGGTGCCATTGGTTATCTGGTGAAGTTTCTTGGCACCGAAGTAATCGAGGAGGACGTGGAGGGAAAGGATGTTTTTCGTGGTGTAAATGGAAGGGCTTTTGGACAAGAGAGATGGCATGGCGGCGTTGTCTACGGCGAGGACGGTGATCGTGGTGCGGCGGTTGATCTCTGGAGCCAAGTGCTTGAGGGTGAGGTAATGGTTGAATGTTGATAAAGACGGATGTTTTGCGGGCAAACGTGTGATGTTGTGGCCATTTGATGTTTGGAAGACGTGAAAGAGTGAGAAAAAAGAGAAGAACAAGGTGGTGTCCGTGCTGCATTGTGTTGGTTTCTGTTTTCCTTCTTCACTCAATGGGTTGTGTGTCCCTTTGGTTTGAAGAACTGAACGGGAAGTGAAGGAAAGTGAGCGTTTTTGTAGCGGGGAAAGGTGAGAACTTTGAGGAGAGAAGGGGATTGGAATATGATTAAATTACAAAGTGAACCACTCTGCTGCGGGTTTTTTTTACCAAAAAAAAAAATTAGTCCTTGATCAATATCTCTAAAGAAAACAAAACTCTATTTCTTTACTGAGATAGATTAATAGATTCACACTAGTTCATCTTTCAAAATTTTATAATATAAACCCAAACTATATTAACTAAAAAGTGTGAGTTCCAATGGTAACTTCAATTATGTTAAACTCTTGGTCAAACTCAAAAGTTGGGTATTGTGCTTCCAAAAGAAAGGAACGAGAAATGATGGGAAGCAATTGGATCTAAGTGATGTGGGATTTAAAGACCCAAACTTGATGTTAAAGTAAGCACAGATACCTGCAGAAGGAAGGGATACACTTTGGGAATGAATAGAAATAAAATCAAAGTTTTGGGGTTGTGTAAAGACGCACAAGGAAACAGGTCACGTGCTATTAGCATCTCTTCATCAGAAATCAAGGCATTCTCATTTTAAGTACATATGCTACCTAAATTGCATGCACCTTAAACCATTTTGCAAGCATAGAATATCATCACCCAATCCCATGCACTTCCTTTTTATTGGTTCATATATTTTACAAATTTTCGGAACCATATATTGATATAAAATTCAATTTTATTATAAATTGTTTTCTCCTTTTTTTTTATGTTGTACCTTCGGAAATTAGAACTCCGAATATCATATGTCGAGACTATTGATCTTTTTAAATAAGTTATAGTGTGCTAACAAGACCTTTAAATAAATCGGTTAATAAACCTAAAAATAATCTACACGTGTGCCAAAACTTCAACGGTTATATTAAGGTTGCAATCAATCTAATTGTTTAAGGTTAGTTAGTCAATGTTTTTGATCCCGAAACTTGGATAAATTACCACCGTCCGATTCGACAACATGTGCCAACTTGACGGTGCCGGGATGTCGGCTAAGATTCAAACTGGTCAAGATTTCATGAGAAAATAAGAAATAGCCGGTCAACGTTAGAGATGTTATCGTGGTTTTATTGGAAATATAAGGGCAAATTTGATAATATAATGGGGGACTTGAGTTAAGTTTCATGCATGTGGTGGGACAAATACTACGTGCCCGGAGAACAGCCAGTACGGGGAAAGTTGAATGAGACGATGCCACGTGGATGGAAAGTGAATGAGCTATGTGACGTTGGCGGAATCCCACCGACAAATAGGTTTCACAACCAGACAAACATTTGACGGTTATGATTCTCCATGTCTTAACGTTGAAATTTAGAACTAATTTCCAAAAGTTTAAATGTTTTTCTAATTATTTAATTATTTTTATATTTTATATAAAATATATTATAAAGAATATGAGTTACACTCTTGATATATTTTAAATAAATAAATGTATTAAGTGGTTTCAATAAAAAAAATATTATATTGTAAAAATTTGATTCAAATAATTGAGTCTATAAGATATAATTGAAGGAAGCTTTCCTTTCACAAAAGAACTTATGATATTTAAATCTTCATTTTTTTTAAAATATCATTTTAACTTTTAATCAATAATAATTTTGTGCAAAAGAATTTGATGAAGTTAAAAAAGTAGTAAAAAAATTACATTAAGTATATATTAAAAGTATGTTCAAGTTTGTGCAATGAGGCCACCTTCGCATACGTTTAATGTAAATGTTAATCATGGAGAGTGAGGCTGTTAGTTATGCTTGTCTGTTGATTCATTGTCGTCTTAATTTGTTTGTGGTTAGCTTTCATCTTGTCGAAGTATATAGATTATTGAATGCAAACTGGGCTTCTTCTAAACGTGCTCTTATATTTGCTAATGAATATTTAATGTATTTCTGATATTATTCTCAATAATACTATCTTAAATATCTTAACTTAAAAAAAGGAATATATTGAATTATCAAACCTTTTAATCTTATTTTATAAAATAAATAATATACGACAATATTTATAAAACATGCAAAACTGAATCAGAAACATATTTTTCATTATAAAATAATCTTAGCAAATTAATCTTTTGTTTTCATTAAAAAACAATAAAGCAATAATAATGAATGGTGTATACTAAGATTTTATTATAAAAAAATTATCAATAACACTAAGATTTATGTGTTGATTTTTTTTATAAAAACAATACAATATAAAATTTATATGTATTTAAGGTTAATGTTTGAGTTTAAGTTTGAGATTCGTTCGAGTTAAGTTTATTTTTTTTCATTTCAAGCTTCAATTTGAGGTTTCGAGTTCGAGTTGAGCTTGAAAATTTTAAACTCAAGAGTTTTCGAGCCGAATTAAACTCTATTTTAAAGTTTTTGAATCGAGTCGAAGCAATATTCAAGCTCGATTCTTTTACGGTCCTGCATGATACTGGTGCACCATCATTCCATGGATCCCACTACTATTACCGGCACCAGCAACAGTGTCGTCATCGAGAGGCGCGTCTTTATCACGTGCCGCCGCGATTTTCTCTCCTTCCATCTCCCTAAATCTATGCAAGTAACCCTTCAAGGGGTCGACGTAATCTTCGAAGCCCAACGTAGTCATGGCCTACAACAGATCGTCGCCGTTGATCGTCTTCCTCTTCTCCTTCTGGCACTTGTCAGACGCTTCACCTGCGATGAAACTGATGAACTCCGACACGCATTCTTGCACCGTCTCTTTGGCATCCTTGGATATATTGGTGTTGGCGGGAAGAGCCTTTTTCATGATCCTGCCTACGTGAGCGATGGGCAAGAACCTATCTTGTTCTTTCGTGGAAGAGAGATATGAGTTGGAAGCGTAGGTTGTTTTGAGCTCCTCCGGGCTCAGTATCTGAGTCCACCATGGCCTTAGTTCCTCAAGCCGAAAAACAGTATTTGAAGCTGAAAACAATTGGGCGAGTGGTAGCTCCACATTTGGAAGTGCAAATAAATGCCTGGACATATCCTTCTTCCTGTCCCGAATGGGATGAACTCGAAATTTGTCCCCATGAAATCCATTGAACTGTCTACGAATCTTTCGGGGTCGAACTTTTCAGGTTGAGGCCAATGATTTGGATCTCTCCCGATTTCCCATGCGTTGATCATGACTCTGGTCTTGGATGGTATCCGGAATTCAATAACCTCACAGCTTTGGCTACTTTCTCTTGGAAGCAACAATGGGAAAACTGGGTGCAGTCTTAATGTCTCTTTTATTACACATTTTAGATATTTAAGTTGATGAATCCTTGTTTCTTCCACATTCCCTTTGCCTTGGAATGCCTCTCTCACCTCTGCTTGTGCTTTTCTCATAACTGTTGGGTTTTTAATCATTTCTGCCATTGCCCAATCTACTACTGTTGATGATGTCTCACTTCCTCCGCTGAATATGTCCTGAAACCGACGTTACTATTAACATTAACAGTTACCCAAATTCAGATTTATGTCATGAATGAGAATGGACTCACATAGATGATGGCATTGAGGTTGTTATCAGTTAAGGGGAAAGGGCCAACTTCCTGAAGCCTTTAAAGAACATCGACCAGATCTTCCTTATCTACTACATCTTCACTTGTGGCTTTTGCTCTCTTCTCTTTGTGATCGTTAACAATGTTCTCAATTATCCTATCAGCCTCTCCATGAACCTTTTCAACTCTATGCCTCAGACCAGACAAAGTATCCAAGAATTTAAGTGATGGGAAAAATTCGGAAAGAAAAAAACCCAGAGTTCACCTTGGTTTCTTCTGATATAGTGGATATGAAAGCTTCTTGATCTTTGCACTTCTCCCCAAAGGCTGCCCTTGCTGTTATGGCGTAAGTCATTACAAATACCTTCTCACTCAAATTCACAGCCAACCCTGCTTTTGATTTTATGGTTTCCACGAGATTCAACACTTCTCCTTCTCTTATCGATCGGAACGAGCCAACCCGAGCCGCGCTCAGAAGCTCTTCGTTGCATAGTTTCCGAAGATGTCTCCAATAGTACCCATAGGGTGAAAAGACGATATCAGTGTGAAGATACTATTTTTTTTATCCATATTATTATTATTATTATTATTATTATTATTATTATTATTATTAATATTATTATTATTATTATTATTATTATTATTATTTTTACTATTATTATTAAATATATTAAATCCATATAAATTACAAACCAATTACAATTAAACCGGCCCAGTTACAAATCAATTAAAACCGGTCCAAATCCAACCAGAAACCCTAAATATTTGGGTTTCCAGTTAGGGTTTCCTAACCCTAATCATCCTCAGCCGCCTCATCACAGCCGTTGGATCTGGCACGATCCAACGGTCCACATGGCTCCAGAGAGGAACCCTAGGGTTTGATACCCTAGGGCCACACGGCGCCGCCCCAGCTTCCACGCGGCTGCCGACAGTCTTCTCGCCGCCTCCGCCGCTGCCACGTCCCGAATGAAGGCTCCAGAAGATCATACCAGCCGTCCACGCCATGGCTACTCGGTGAGTCACCACTGGTAGTCCGGTGACTCACCGAGAGCCCTTCTTCGGACCGGTCCGACGGCTACAACGGTGGTGGCTATAAAAGCCACCACCCCACCTGCAAGAAAAAAAAGGAGAGACAGAGACAGAGACAGAACCGGAGAGAAAGAAAAAAAAAAGACAAAGAAAAGAAAAACAAACAAACTATACCAACGATCTCAGCAGCAAAGAACCAGAAGAAAAAAAAAGAAAAAAAAGGAAGAAGAGGCTTACCAAGGAAGCCTTGACCGTCGCCGGAAACACTGAACATCGCCGGAGAACCAAAAATACCGAAGGTATATTTACAGATCTGCTCCGATTGGGAGCCATTTAAGGAAAAAGAACATCGGAACCGTCCTTAGGACGGTCCGATCTATCTATTAGTATAAGAATAATTTTTTCCGGCCACCGGATGCGGTGGCCGGCGGTGACATTCACGGCGGCACACGGTGGCCGACCAGTGACCGGCTTCCCTCCGATGAGGGAAGCTAGAGAGAAGGCAGAGAGTTTTAAAACTCTCTCTGCTAGAGAGAGGAAAAAAAAGGAAATGAAATGGTTGGCCCTTCGGGCCAGCCGGTTTGGACCATTTATAGTCCTTCCCGAACGACGTCGTTTCGGGAAGGACTATGCGCGTAATTATAAAATAGTTAAACCCCATCCGCAGTCCCTCGTATTTGTAAATTTTACATTTTGGTCACTAAACTGAATTTATAATAATTTTAATTCAGTCTTTGAATTTTAATTTTATTCATTTTAGTCCTTTTTATTAAAATAATATATTTAGGATAAATAGCAGATTTGATCCCTTAATTTTAATAAATAAATTTTTTATCCCTAGTTCATATTTTTTAATTAATTTTATTATAAAAGTCGAATTTTAGATAATTTCATTTTGGTCACTAAATTATTAAATTAGAAAATAAAATATTTAATCCTTATAACTTCAATTAATTAGTAATTAGATTTAGTTTTATTTTTATAATTTAGTTATGTACATGTTTTCATTTTACTGCCTAAAATATGTTGTTTTAGTAATATTTTTATTATATTGTTAAATATTTTTATAAATATCCATATAATAAATAGTATTTTTTTTTATATTTTATCGAAGAAAAGGACAGTCTTAATACAACTGGATGTCCTATTCTGGTATTTTAAATTAAACAATAGTATTTAAATTAATATTTATCAATATCAAAGAAAAGAACTGTCTTAAGGCACCTAGAAGTTCTTTTCGGATATTTTTAAATAAATAAATATTTTTTTTATATATAATTTTGAAATAATAGGATTATAAATTAAATATATTTTTTGAATTTTTAAATTTTAATAATAGAGACAATTTATAATTAAAAAGTACCAATTTTGGGCGTTGTAGGGGTGCTAATCCTTCCCTAAACGTAACCGACCACGAATCCCTTTTTATTATTAAAAAGAATGAATTTTTGGTTATAAAACGCAGATCAGTGCATCTTTTAAATAATGTTTTCTTAAAAATTTTTTTAAAAGATAATTTTTAGGTATTCGACCTACCTGACCCAAAAGGCCGATGGCGACTCTCAAATTATTTTCAAAATTATTTATTCACATCAATTTCCCCGCCAAAATTTAATTTTTCGTGCCCGGACGAAAACCGGTTACGACAGCTTGGCGACTCTGCTGGGGACACGGGTCAAACTTTTAAAAAGTAATTATAAATTGTCTCTTTTAACTAAAAATTAAAAATTCATATATTTAATTTTTAATTCTTTCTTTTCAAATTTTTTATGTATTTATTATTTTTATAATATTTATATGTTTTATTTGCAAGTATTTTATTTTATTAGTTATTTTGTCAGAGGTATGAACATTTCTCCTCACACACAACACTTGCATTGCATTACATAAAGCTTTATAATTAAGTTGTCCCTTTTAAGTGGGAGTGAAAGCGACGTCTTCGTGAGAATTTATTCTCCGTGTCAGACCTAGCAATTAACTTCCGGGGTTCATATGCTCTATGTCTTCGTGAGAATTTATTCTCCGTGTCAGACATAGAGAAATGTATCCCCTCGAATTGAACTCGATCCACTTTAGTCTGTGATGGACTAGGGTTGAGGGTTAGCAGCCTAAGGGGGCACTAACATGGACAATTCGAGTACCTTTACTCCTAGATCTGAAACCCTGCATATAAAAAACCTTAGAAACTCTTCCAATCCGAAGTCATGCCGAAATTTTGTCCAAAATAGGTGTACACACAGGAGAAATGAATTCTGTCTTTCCTGTTAATTTATTTATTGTTTAAATTACATGTTTATTTAAATTATTTAAATTTAGAAAAGCATGTTTAAATTAAATAAATGTTATTATTGAATTTTTTATGTAAACTAATTTATTTTCTTTTTTGTGTTTTCTTTATTTTTCTGTTTGCATTGCATCATACAGGATAAAAGACATTGATCCTTGTGTTAATTGTCTCATTGGAAAGCCTTCATCTATGGATAAAAAGTGTTCAAGTCAAATAATTCTAAACTCAGAAGTAAGACAGTGGGCTGAGGATTTACAAAGACAAGAAGGAGACAGTCTGCAGGATGATTATGTATCTGACTTGGCCAGTTATGCTTCAGTTTCACTAAAAAGAAATGATATGCAAGATTTGCGAAGCATTTGGGAAAGTTGGGATTCAAACAAAAAATTGCAGTTTTATCAGACTTACGGAGACATCCCATATTTGCTCTATATTGAAGTTGATGATGAATTACTCAGAGCCCTAGTTCAATTCTGGAATCCGGGGTACAATTGCTTCACTCTCAATAAAGAAGATTTGGTCCCTACTATTGAAGAATACACAACTTTGCTACATATAGATGGGACTTTGGAGAATCGAATTTATTCAAAGTCAATTAAAACTCAACCCTTTCGAGTTAAACTAGCAAAGATTGCCGGGGTACGAGAAGAATGGGTAGCATCCCGTACAAAACAAAAAGGCGAAAGCGAAGGCATTGCTTGGACCAACATCAGAGAACTTATTCAGAGCCATCCAGATATTAAAGTACGATTCGATCTATTTGCTCTGGGTATATATGGTATGGTCATCTTCCCAAAAGTATTGGGATATGTTGAAGCTGCAGTGGTAGATTTGTTTGAACAGTTACCGAAGAAGATTAATCTTGTTTCTGCAATCCTAGCAGAAACCTTCAGATCGTTAAATGCTTGTAGAAGGCTAGGAGGTGGACGATTCTCAGGGTGTACTCAGTTGTTATATGTTTGGATCCGTAGTCATTTCTGGAGAACAGAAAAGATTTCATACCGACGCTTTAATACGGATTATTCACCATTAAAGGAATTTCTGGAGCAGGAATGGCCGAAAGAAATTAAGAAAGATATGTGGATTAATGCCTTTCGAAATCTGCAAAGCAATGACATTGTTTGGCGAGCCCCGTGGCAAATACAAAGAGAATTCATTTACAAATGTGGTGATTATAACTGGATAATGTTGCTCGGATTATGGGGAGGAATTGGATATGCACCACTTCTGGTTATAAGACAGTATGAAGGTCGTCAATTTATACCTGTCACTGCTGGACTACAGTCATCTGAGTTTGCATTTCACAGCAAAAATTATAAAAGAAACATCATGGAAGCCGTTACAGCTTGGAAAACAACTTTTTGCATCCGAGCTAAAGCAGCAAAAGAAATGTTAACTCCTGATTATGAAGAATGGAGATCTGTCAGGAAAAACGAAAATATTCCTCTACCAGATCAAAATGAGGATATTTCTATGGATGATCGCATCAAGGTAGTTCCATCAGAGATTGAAATCCTGAGAGCTGAGTTTGAAACAGAAAGAGAAGACTGGTCGAAAGAATTAGAGCAAATGAGACAAGATAAAGCTATGTTGGGGGTTGACATTGACTTTCATTCGTCACAATGTGCAATATTGAGAAAAGATAAAGAAAAAGGTGAGGATGAGTACAGAGCCTTACAGAAAAATTACCAGGAATTATATAAATCCCGAAAAGCATCAGGATCAAGCCAAGCAACAATACAGATGAATAAAGAGTTGAACATCGAGAAAAGACGAGTTGAAGATCTGAAGGGAAAGAATAGCCGTCTACTCAAAAGCCTGGAAAAAGGAAAGCAAAAAATGGAAGATTTTGAGGTCGACAGACGAGAGCGAATTATAAAACACAAGGCTGAGCATCGCGAGATCATGAATGAAATGCAAAGAGAAAGAGATCGAGCCAAAGAGTTAGAAGAGATGAAGAATAACATCTTTAATAAGTTTGAAGATGAGAAAAATAGCATGTTCAAGGGATTTGAATCTGAAATGAACCATTTGATTGCTGAACTTGAAGTCAGAGGCCAAAAGATGGAAGAATCCAATATTGAAAAGAAAAAATGGGAATTAGAAAGAAAAAATTTCAACACCAGACTTGAGGTAGAACAAGAAGTGGCTAGCAATTGGATGCAAAGATGCAGAAACAAAGATGTTCAAATCCAGAAGCTTAATCAAAGAACGCAAGAAGCACAAACAAAACTGGAAGAAGATCTGGATCAGTCTAGAAACAAAAACTCAGAGTTTAATGCTTACATTTTGCAACTTGAAGAATCATTGTTTCAAGAAAAAGTTCGTCTAGGGCCTAATGACCTCAAAGAAAATAATGAGGAAAATGCTTCACTGCGAAGACGCATTAGAGATCTTGAAAAAATTCTGCACAATTGTCAAGTCAGGATCACTGAGTTAGAGCAGACTCTTGGAGAAATGAATGAACAGTGGCAAAAGTCAACTGAGTTTTATGTTGAAAGAAGTGAAGAAAGAAGCAATATGGTGTTCGAGGCCATGGTTCAAATGAGCGAAGTTGCCAGATATGTTGGGGAACTAGCTGTTGAAGCCAAAATAATTGAGCATCAAGTTGATCCAGTTTCTAGATATGGAAAGAAGGTGTCATGGTTAATGAAAGAAATTATAGAGCTTAATAGGAAAGCTATGCCCTATCTGTAGTTATGAACTATTATAAAGAAACTTTTGTATGCCAATGAAAGTTGTTCTATGACAGTTAACTTTTTGGGATCAATGTTTTTACATACATGCATTTTGCATACATTCATCATTCATTTCATAATTTTCGCTATGAATTATTATTTTATTTATTAAGTTAAAATTCATTAATTAAAATTTGAAAAAATAATATTAAAAGATTTTTCAATCGCAGTTACTCTGGCCAAAAGAGAAATACTACATCACTACGGTACTAGACAAGCTACTAAGAGAATTATGGAGGATAAAATACAACGTATTGAGGAACAGCATCATAAAGAACAAGAGGAAATGAGAATGAAGCTGGAAAAAATTGAAGCCAGTATTGCAAATTCACAAGACAGTATGATGAAGAAGATAGAGGACATGTTTAAAAGGCAGGCTATCAGTGGAAAAATGCATGAAAATCCTGTATCTTTTGACCAAGAACCCATATATCCTCTAGGTTTTCCACCAGAACCAATTTATCACTCTGGTATTCCACCTATACAAATCAATGCTCGTACATCTGCGTTACAAGAAGTCAAATCACATGAGGATCAACAAGTGGATCCTGCATCTTCAAGCAAAAATCCGCTTATATCCGATGTGAAATTAGGGGATCTTAATACTGAGCATTTGATCCCAGATTTGAATGAGCTGAATGAGAAACAAAAAGTAAATGAAGAACTGACCAGACAGATCAAGAGCTTAGAAGAACGAATGAAATCCGTGGAAATAACTGAATCATTCTATGGATTTGATGCTAGTGAGTTGAGTTTGGTTCCAGACCTAATCCTCCCTATCAAGTTTAAAGCTCCCGAATTTGATAAATATAACGGTACTACATGCCCTTCATCCCACATTACTATGTTTTGTCGAAGAATGGCAGGATATGTGAAGGACGAAAAATTGTTAATTCACTGCTTCCAGGATAGTTTGACAGGACCGACTTTAAAATGGTATACTCAATTGACCAAAGCCAACATTAGATCCTGGAAAGATTTGGCTAAAGCATTTTTAGAGCAGTATCGCCATGTGACAGACATGGTCCCTGATAGATGGACTCTCCAAAACTTGGAGAAAAAGAATAATGAAACATTCAGACAGTATGCCCAGAGATGGCGTGACACTGCGGCTCAAGTTCAACCACCTTTGTCAGAAAAAGAGGCCACAGTAATGTTTGTCCATACATTGAAGGCTCCTTATCTAAACCATCTAATGGGGAATGCAACCAGAAATTTTGCAGATTTGGTCATTTCTGGAGAATTAATTGAAAATGTCTTGAAAAGTGGCAAGATTGAATCAAGTGATGGGTCTAGTTCCAAAAGACCTACGTACCGGAAAAAGGAGAATGAAGTCAACAATGCCAATTCTTACAGCAAGGATTCATCGAAAAGTGTTACAATAACCCAACCAAGGGTTAAGAAAGAGGAAACAAACACTAATCGAGCAGATGCTAGAGGATCTCGAAAGGAAAATGAAAGGTTGTCTTTTACACCTTTACCAGTATCGTATGCAGAGATCTATGATTCGCTGTTAAAAGCAGATGTTATACGGCCTTATCCCTTGGTTCCCATGCAACCACCATTCCCTCCTTGGTATGATACAAAGGCACACTGTGTTTACCATGAAGGAATTACAGGTCATTCTATTGAAAACTGTTTAGCATTCAAAAGAGTGGTTCAAAATTTGATCAACACTGGGAAGTTGGAATTCAATACACCATCCGCATCAAGTCATCCATTGCCAAATCATGGAGATAAAAACGTGAATGCAATTCAGGAAGAGAACAGAAAGAAAGCAAAGACTGACATTTCTGAAATTAAATCTCCATTTGTGTGGATATTCCAACAGCTTTCTTTATCCGATATAATTCCACAACAATTCAGGCCAAAGCAGAATGAAGGCAAGAATTATTGTGAATATCATCAGGAGAAAGGGCATAAAATTCAACTATGTCCTGAGTTTAGGGATTTGGTGCAAAGATTGATGAATAACAGAGAAATAGAATTCTTTGAAGAAGAACCCGGAAAAAAAGAAGATGATGTTTGCTCATCAGAGGATTCTAAACCAAATCAAAGAATAAATGATCCTGTGATCATTAATGTGAAATCATCCACGGTGATTCCTGCACCAATAAAGCCAAAAGTAGTTATTACCACTCCTCTACCATTTCCATACAAAGATACCCGGAGGGTACCTTGGAATTATACTACCAATATTTCAATGGTAGGAGGACCTGTTTCTTTAGAAAAAACAGAAGAAAAAATACAGAGTTTGAGTACTACATTGACGTCTGAAGCAGTGAGCGAGGTCGGTTTCTTTACAAGAAGTGGGAGATGCTACTCTCCCGAAACATCCAATGCTTCAGAACAAGTGAAAGCAAAAGGAAAAGCTGTGGCAATACCTCAGAAGGTATTTGAAGATGAATCCCTTCCAGCATTCAATGAACCTGTGACAGAAAAGCAAGCTCAAGAATTTTTGAAATTTTTGAAACATAGTGAGTATAGTGTGGTTGAACAACTACACAAACAACAAGCGAGAATTTCTATTCTTGATCTATTGATGAATTCAGAAGCACATAGAAATGCTTTGATGAAAATTCTCAATCAAACATTTATCCCTGAAGATATATCCCTCAATAAACTTGACAGAATTGTGGGACATATAGCCGCTGACAATTACATAACGTTCACGGATGATGAAATACCGGAAGGTGGAATGGGGACAGTAAAGGCTTTGAACATCACTACACATTGTCATGGTCATGTGTTGCCAGGAGTATTGATTGACAATGGATCCGCTCTTAACTTGATGCCTCTAGTTACACTTCAAAGAATGCCTCTGGATCAATCACACATGAAGAGTTATCATAATGTGGTACGAGCATTTGATGGTACTCAAAAAGAAGTGCTTGGGAAAATGGAAATACCGTTGTTAATCGGCCCAGTCGTGTACAATATTGACTTTGTGGTGATGGACATCCACCCCACATATAATTGTCTATTAGGGAGGCCATGGATTCATTCAGCAGGAGCCGTTCCTTCTTCATTACATCAGAAATTGAAATTTGTTGTTGATGGACAACTAATATGCGTCAGTGCTGAAGAAGAAATCATTGCGTCTGTAACAAGCGATGTTCCATATATCGACACCAATGATGAGGCTCTTGAATGCTCTTTTCGAGCTCTTGAATTTGTAAATGCAACCTATATTGCAGAAGGAAGCAAAATTCCATATCCCAGACTGTCTGATTGCACCAAAATGACGGTACAACAAACTTTAGGCATCGGAGCTAAAGCTGGGAAAGGTCTAGGAAAGAATCTTCAAGGGATTTCAGTTCCTATCAGTATAAAGATGAAAAAAGACCGTTTTGGGCTGGGGTTTAAGCCCAATCTTCAGCAAAAGAACAAAGAGATGAAAAGAAGATGTGAAGACAGAAAGGCAAAATTGAAAGGGGGAGAAATCCTTTGGAAACACATGCCTTTCCCACAGTTGAATACCATATTCAGATCAGGGGGAACAATTAATGTGGAACAGCAGCTTGTTGAAGCCTTTAAAGAAAAGAAGTTGACGAAAGATCAAGACATAGTTGAAGAAGCTATGAATGGATTATTTATCAACATGATCATGAATGACAACAAGACTGGCAAGTACTTGGATAGGATTCGACCATGTCTTCCTAGAGAAACACTCACCAACTGGACCGCTGAAGATCTTCCTATAGTTTTTAATATTAACGCAGAGTAATATTCAGAACTAATCTTTATGTTTAGCTCAAAAATATGAAAAACTTTTTGTTATTTTGTAAAAGAAATTATGTTAAATATAAGAAATTTTCTTTAAAATCTTCAGATGGCAATCATTCTTTACATTTTCTTACATTTTTACATTTATTTATTTTCATAAATTTACTATATTCTTTCGGAAATGTTCCGACTTAAATTTGCAGGTGTCACCGTGTTAATAGCATGTGTATTCCTAAATTTAATCCAGTGATAAATTTAGAGCAGCCTATATGTCTGGAAGAAATCAATGGTTGTGAAGATGAACTGGAATGTGATATTCCTACTGAACTATTAAGATTGGTAGAAAAAGAAGACAAACAAATTCTACCCCACAAGGAAAGGGTTGAGATTGTGAATTTGGGAACAGATGAAGACAGAAAAGAGGTGAAAATTGGTACTACTCTGACAATCCCGATAAAACAAGAATTGATAAATCTCCTTCAAGAGTTCAAAGATATCTTTGCATGGTCTTATCAAGATATGCCTGGTTTGAGCACAGATATAGTGATACATAAGCTTCCAATCAATCCAGAATATAAACCAGTCCAACAAAAGCTCAGAAGAATGAGGCCAGAAATGTTGTTGCAAATCAAAGAAGAAGTGATGAAACAAATCAATGCAGGTTTCCTACAGGCATCTAAATACCCAGAATGGGTAGCCAACATTGTTCCCGTACCAAAGAAAAATGGAAAAGTTTGAATGTGCGTGGATTACAGAGATCTCAACAAAGCTAGTCCGAAAGATAGCTTTCCATTACCCCACATAGATACACTGGTGGACAATACTGCAGGGCACGCATGGTTTTCATTTATGGATGGATTTTCAGGATATAATCAGATAAAAATGAATCCTGAAGACATGGAAAAAACAACATTTATAACCATGTGGGGCACATTCTGTTATAAAGTGATGCCATTTGGATTGAAAAATGCAGGGGCAACATATCAAAGAGCCATGGTAACTTTGTTTCATGACATGATGCACAAAGAGATTGAAGTATATGTAGATGACATGATTTCCAAATCCAGAACGGAAGAAGAACATATTCAAAATCTGAGAAAGCTTTTCCAGAGATTGAGGAAGTATCAATTAAAGCTTAACCCTGCTAAATGCACTTTTGGGGTAACTTCTGGGAAACTTTTGGGATTTGTGGTCAGCAAAAAAGGAATCGAGATTGATCCAGATAAAGTCAAAGCAATTCAAGATCTTCCACCGCCCAATACAAAAAAAGAAGTTCGAGGCTTTTTGGGGAGATTAAATTATATATCTCGGTTCATTTCTCAATTGACTGACAAATGTGATCCAGTGTTCAAATTACTTCGAAAGAACAATCCTGAAATTTGGAATGAAGAATGTCAAGAAACTTTGGATATTATTAAGAAATACTTATCCAATGCCCCAATTTTAGTATCACCAATGCCTGATAGACCATTAATTCTCTACTTGACGGTCTTCGAAAATTCGATGGGATGTGTACTAGGACAGCATGATGAATCAAGAAGGAAGGAAAAAGCTATTTATTATCTGAGCAAAAAATTTACTGATTGTGAAGTTCGGTATCCACCAATACAAAAATTATGTTGTGCCTTGGTGTGGGCTACTCGAAGACTCAGACAATATATGTTATACCATACTACTTGGTTGATATCCAAACTTGATCCTTTAAAGTTCTTAATGGAATCACCAGCTTTGACAGGCAGAATGGCTAGATGGCAGATGTTATTATCTGAGTTTGACATTATCTATGTCAACCAAAAAGCAATAAAAGGAAGTGTCATAGCTGATTTTTTGGCCAGTCGTGTATCAAATGATTATCAGCCTTTGAACTTCAATTTTCCCGATGAAGATCTGTTGTACATATCCATGAATGAAGAAGTCAGAACAAATGATGAATTTGCAACTTGGAAGCTTTATTTTGACGGAGCATTTAATGCTTTGGGACGAGGAATTGGGGCAGTGTTAATTTCTCCAGAAAATATTTATTATCCCTTTACAAGTAGACTGGAGTTCTTTTGCACCAATAACATGGCAGAATATGAAGCTTGTGTCATGGGATTGAAAGCAGCTATAGAAAGAAAGATCAAATTTCTCAAGATATATGGAGATTCATCTTTAGTGGTGTATCAATTGCGAGGAGAATGGGAAACAAAAGATCCCAAATTGTTGGAATACCGAAATTTTACACTCGAATTAGTAAAAGAATTTGAGAAAGTTACCTTCAATTATCTCCCTCGAGAAGAAAATCAAATGGCAGATGCTTTGGCTACATTAGCTGCTATGTTTCAGGCAACTAAGAAAGTTGATATGATGCCAATCAAAATGCAAGTATATGAAATTCCTGCACATTGTTATAGTGTGGAAGAAGAGGTAGATGGTAAACCATGGTATCATGATATCCTGCAATATATCAAAAATCAAAGTTATCCACCAAATGCATCAGAAATTGATAAAAGAACCTTGAGAAGAATGTCTGCTGGATATTTTCTTGATGGAGAGATTATGTATAGAAGAAGCAATGATCAAATGCTATTGAGATGTTTAAATACCAGCGAAGCTCGAAACGTCATTGAAGAAGTACACAGTGGAATATGTGGAACACATGCAAATGGTCTTTCCATGGCCAGAAAAATAATGAGATATGGATATTATTGGGCTACCATGTACACAGATTGCATTGATTACGCAAGGAAATGTCATAAATGCCAGATATATGCAGACAAGATTCATGTACCCCCATCTCCTTTACATGTAATGACAGCACCCTGGCCATTTTCTATGTGGGGAATAGATGTCATTGGGGCAATCACACCAAAAGCATCAAATGGACATTGCTTCATCCTTGTGGCAATTGATTATTTTACCAAATGGGTTGAAGCTGCTTCATACACCAATATTAAGAGATCCACAGTCTGCAAGTTCATAAAGAAAGAGATAGTTTGCCGATATGGTCTACCAGAGAGGATCATTACAGATAATGCTCTAAACCTGAACAACAAAATGATGACCGAACTTTGTGCACAGTTTAAGATCAAACATGCAAATTCAGTGGCATACCGTCCAAAGATGAATGGGGCAGTTGAAGCAGCAAATAAGAACATCAAGAGAATCATTACAAAGACTACTGAAACTTACAAAGATTGGCACGAGAAGTTACCTTTTGCTCTATATGCATACCGAACTACTGTTCGAACATCTACTGGGGCAACGCCTTTTTCTTTAGTCTACGGGATGGAAGCAGTCTTACCAATTGAAGTTGAGATTCCATCGCTCCGAATATTGAGAGAAACAAAATTGGATGAATCTGAATGGATCCAAGCTAGAGTTGATCAATTGAACCTTATTGAAGAGAAAAGATTGAAAGCTATTTGCCATGGACAGATGTATCAAAAACGGATGATGAAGTCTCATGATAAGAAAGTACATCCAAGAGAATTCCAAGAGGGTGATCTAGTACTAAAAAAGATCTTGCCTATACATAAAGATTTCCGTGGGAAATGGATGCCTAATTGGGAAGGGCCATACGTTGTGAAAAAGGCCTTTTCCGGAGGAGCGTTGATCTTGGTAGAAATGGATGGAAAAATTCTGAAAAATCCAATAAACTCGGATTCTGTCAAGAAATATTATGCTTGAAGAAAAAAAAAAAAAAAAAAAGGAAAAAGGGGGACAAGGTGAAAACCCGTAAAGGGCATCTTGTAACCAAAGGAAGGATTTGAGTTGAAAACCTGAAAAGGCGGCTCAAATGCAGGTTGATATTAGGCATCTGGCAATTGAACCCTCTTAAGATTTTAACAGTTTGGAAGAAACTTCACATTTACAAGCATTTCGACAACGTTTGAGATCTTCCAGACAAAAGCTTACATCATTTCTCTAAATTGTGTCAATGCGATTAATTTAGAAATATTTATGCTTATAATTTGTTGAGACATTTGAATTTTTATCATTATTATGTTTGCCAGAACTTTGAATACAATTCTATTTATTGCAAATTCAATTTATCTGAGAGTCAATTTATTTTTGGAAATTCAATTTATTCTTTTATATTGAATTAACATAATTTTGAAATAAATTAAAGATTTCTGAATATCACTTTATGTTAATACTTTTAAATACATGGAATACAAAGTAGGCAAATCATCACTAGCTTAAAGCCATGAACATCAAGATTGTTACAAGTGGTGCTACCGACAACAAGGTCGAATCCGCCAAATCTACTCATCAATTGCTCCAACCAATCACCATTCAGTTCTTGCACATCTGTTTTCAAAGATATACTAAGACAGTAGAAGGCGATCTTTGCAGTACTGATTCCAGCAAAAGGAAACAAGATGTTGATATCACTGGGAAATACGTTTCTATACAGATCCTTGTGTATGGCCTTTAAGGAAATCTAGAAGCATTTCCACTTCATCAGGTTCAAGTGGAGTAACTTTGTTCCTTCCAACCCATACTAGATTCCATTTTCAGCACTCATCAAGAACATACTTCTGGACAGAATCAAGCATCTTCTGGAAGTGTTCTTTGAGTTATCTGATCTGATTGAACAGAATCAAGCATATTCTGGAAGTGTTCTTTGAGTTATCTGATCTGATTTGGCAGAACCAATCATTGAATTTGGAAGATGAATTTGCTCAATAGCATCTTCTGGAAGTGTTCTTTGAGTTATCTGATCTGATTGAACAGAATCAAGCATCTTCTGGAAGTGTTCTTTGAGTTATCTGATCTGATTTGGCAGAACCAATCATTGAATTTGGAAGATGAATTTGCTCAATAGCATCTTCTGGAAGTGTTCTTTGAGTTATCTGATCTGATTTGGCAAAACCAATCATTGAATTCGGAACATAAATGTGTTCATAGCATCTTCTGGAAGTGTTCTTTGAGTTATCTGATCTGATTCAGTAGGAACCAGAACTGATCGTTGGAATTAAAAGATGAACTGCATGATTATCTTCATTAAGAAGCTTCTTTTCAAGCTTCCTCTGCTTCTTCCTTTTCAAAAATCATAGCCCAAGTTTTGCCTTTGCTTGTAATTAGGATCATTGCATAATGACTTACTATCTTTACCAGAAGAAGGGCATCAGCAGCCTTAGTCATTTGCATAACACATATAAAAATTGCCAATTCTGCAATTGATGAATTTGGACCACGTCTCTACATGGCTATTGAAGCTTCAGCATCTGAGAATCCCATTTTTGTCAAGTATAACAGTTTATTCTCTTCATCAGAATCAAAATTCAAGATTTCTTGGTATTAGAAGAACTATCGATATCTGTAAAATCATCTTGAAAGGTCACTTCATAATCAGATGAATTGTTATCAAACTCAAAATGTTGCTTGAATGCAAGCTTTTCAAGAGCCTATACTATTGAGTTTTATTCTCATGAGGTTTTGTGACATTATATCTACATCTACATTAGTCAAAGATGATAGATTCTCTGATTCAAAGAAGAAAGATATATTGGGTTTTTACAATTGAAGAAATACTCAATTCACCAATCTGAAATCAAACAACTTAACATTCATGCATCATATTTAGGCATTTGCAAAAATAGATGCATTTTCCTTCATTTTTATTCTTGTTGAAATTTTAACAGGAATTTCAAAGATTTTAGCAAAGATTCAAATCCATCATTTGATGGATCAGCTTTTCCAGAAAAAGTTCATAATGAGAAGAACTCATCTGAAGAAGGAAGAAGAAATTCATAATGAGAAGAATTTGTTCAACCTTTTGTTCAAATCTATCATCTGATGGATTATCATTGCCAGAGAAGGTTCATAATGAGAAGAACTCATCTGAAGAAGGAAGAAGAAATTCATAATGAGAAGAATTTGTTCAACCTTTTGTTCAAATCCATCATCTGATGGATTATCATTGCCAGAGAAGGTTCATAATGAGAAGAACTCATCTGAAGAAGGAAGAAGAAATTCATAATGAGAAGAATTTGTTCAACCTTTTGTTTGAATTCATCACTTGATGGATTATCATTGCCAGAGAAGGTTCATAATGAGAAGAACTCATCTGTAGAAGGAAGAAGAAATTCATAATGAGAAGAATTTGTTCAACCTTTTGTTTGAATTCATCACTTGATGGATTATCATTGCCGGAGAAGGTTCATAATGAGAAGAACTCATCTGAAGAAGGAAGAAGAAATTCATAATGAGAAGAATTTGTTCAACCTTTTGTTCAAATCCATCATCTGATGGATTATCATTGCCAGAGAAGGTTCATAATGAGAAGAACTCATCTGAAGAAGGAAGAAGAAATTCATAATGAGAAGAATTTGTTCAACCTTTTGTTTGAATTCATCACTTGATGGATTATCATTGCCAAAGAAGGTTCATAATGAGAAGAACTCATCTGAAGAAGGAAGAAGAAATTCATAATGAGAAGAATTTGTTCAACCTTTTGTTTGAATTCATCACTTAATGGATTATCATTGCCAGAGAAAGTTCATAATGAGAAGAACTCGTCATCTGAAGAAGGAGGAAGAAGTTCATAATGAGAAGAATTTGTTCAACCTTTTACCTGAATCCATCATTTGGTGGATCATCATTACCAGAGAAGGTTCATAATGAGAAGAACTCATCTGAAGAAGGAAGAAGAGGTTCATAATGAGAAGAACTTGTTCAACTTTTTGTTTAAATTCATCATTTGATGGATCAACATTACCAGAGAAAGTTCATAATGAGAAGAACTCATCTGAAGAAGGAAGAAGAGGTTCATAATGAGAAGAACTTGTTCAACTTTTTGTTTAAATTCATCATTTGATGGATCAACATTACCAGAGAAAGTTCATAATGAGAAGAACTCATCTGAAGAAGGAAGAAGAGGTTCATAATGAGAAGAACTTGTTCAACTTTTTGTTTAAATTCATCATTTGATGGATCAACATTGCCAGAGAAAGTTCATGAATGAGAAGAACTCATCTGAAGAAGGAAGAAGAAGTTCATAATGAGAAGAGTTTGTTCAACCTTTGTTTGATATTATCTGAAGAAAGAAGAGAAAGTTCATAATGAGAAGAACTCATCAAGAGCTTATTCAACCTTTTGAATGATTCTATCACAGAAAGGAGGTCATCATCATCCCCAGCAGAAAGTTCATAATAAGAAGAACTTATTTGGAGAGAGAGAAGAATTTACTCAATATCTCCATTATGATCAAAGTAAAGTCAAATGGATAAAAAATTTTATTATCTTTTCATCTTTGCCCTATTCTTGTTAACACAAGAATGGGCAAAGAGGGGCAGCTAAAGATACTATTTTTTTTATCCATATTATTATTATTATTATTATTAATATTATTATTATTATTATTATTATTATTATTTTTTTTTTATTATTATTATTATTATTTTTACTATTATTATTAAATATATTAAATCCATATAAATTACAAACCAATTACAATTAAACCGGCCCAGTTACAAATCAATTAAAACCGGTCCAAATCCAACCAGAAACCCTAAATATTTGGGTTTCCAGTTAGGGTTTCCTAACCCTAATCATCCTCAGCCGCCTCATCACAGCCGTTGGATCTGGCACGATCCAACGGTCCACATGGCTCCAGAGAGGAACCCTAGGGTTTGATACCCTAGGGCCACGCGGCGCCGCCCCAGCTTCCACGCGGCTGCCGACAGTCTTCTCGCCGCCTCCGCCGCTGCCACGTCCCGAATGAAGGCTCCAGAAGATCATACCAGCCGTCCACGCCATGGCTACTCGGTGAGTCACCACTGGTAGTCCGGTGACTCACCGAGAGCCCTTCTTCGGACCGGTCCGACGGCTACAACGGTGGTGGCTATAAAAGCCACCACCCCACCTGCAAGAAAAAAAAGGAGAGACAGAGACAGAGACAGAACCGGAG